>NC_142063.1:337714845-338033773 GCF_059756535.1 Pantherophis guttatus
GTTTTGTGTTCCCTTTAGTTGTTTGAGCAGTGTATAAACTACTGTATGTAAAGAACAAAGTATTTAATAAGGCTATTTCATTCATTCAGATCTCAGATGTCTTCTGCTTGTGTTCCCTTTATTTTTTTGAGCAGTATATTTCACTAAGCGCTTCAGCTCCAAGAGTCTGAGTAAATTCTTTCAATCTATTACACAAGAGAGAGCAACCCCTTCCTTTAAACTAAACTAAAGGTTTACTTTAGTAAAGTAAATTAAGGTTAATGTTTGGCCAAAATGGGACACTAGTACTGAGTAATCAAAATGAAACAAGCATGTGACCCAAAGTTAAAAGTTTATTCTTCCAAATGCAATCCTCCTTTAAATGATTATTAATTGTCCGTCTATACCATTTCAGATCCACCAGCAGCCACTCAATAGTCTAAAATTAATGTAAACTAGAAAAAAAGGTCTTTCTGGGGTTTTTTTGCTGGAATAAAAGGGAACTGTGTGCCCAGCGTACTATATTGTTCAGAACAGATTTGGGCTAAATTCTTAACAATACTTTTGAAAGCAAAGCAGTGATATTTCAGCATCTTTTTTTAAAAAAATAGCTGTATCCCCAGAATTGCAATAGTGAGACTACCTCTTTAAAATGACTATGGTTGGCTGGGGGCTACTGTAGCTATTTGCCTACCTATCAGCAAAGCTAGGCACATCAATGCTCCTACCTACTAGCATTGGAACCAGAATGTACTCAGAAAGGGAAGCCCGGACTTCAATAACTGGGGAAAAAGGGGCACCAGGACATGTAATAGGTAGTCCTCCAATTTACAACCATTCATTTAGCAACTGTTCGAAGTTACAACAGCACTGAAAAAAGTGATTAATGACTGGTCTTCGCACTGTAGGAAGTTAGGACTCACCCCTCTCCTAGAAAAATGAAATATTTTAGGAAATATTCAAAAGACAGAATATTATATTTCCCTGGATGAGAAATGGAGAAACATGTTTCAAAGCAGCTTCCTGCCTCCCCCCCCACCTTTGTCAATGGGCCATTAAGGCTTCAGCCAAGCTCACTCATTCCCCCCACCTTTGTCAATGGACCATCATCTGCAACACAATGGGACCCATCTAGCAACAGAAACTCACCACATGGCACCTGGGAAGATTACATCAGCCAGCAAGGCTAGCTAAGACCCCCACCCCCTGGGAGTCTGACAACCAATCAGGATACTCTTCCTGTGCCCCAGGAAGTTCAAAGCTCAAAAGGACATAAAACCAAGGCACGCTCAGCATCTTTTTTTTTTTTTTTTTAATTTGATTTATATGCCGCCCTTCTCCGAAGACTCAGGGCGGCTTACAATGTGCTCAGCAATAGCCTTCATCCTTTTGTATATTTATATAAAGTCAGCTTATTGCCCCCACAAACTGGGTCCTCATTTCACCTACCTTAGAAAGGATGGAAGGCTGAGTCAACCTTGAGCCTTGGCGAGATTCGAACCCTGCAGTAATTGCAGGCAGCTGGTCTTAATAAGCTTAATAACAGGGTGCCTTAAACCCCTGTACTACCAAGGCTCTTGGTAGTTTTTGCCCCTTTTCTGCTCAGGAACTCAAACCATGTGATCCTGTCCACCATTAAACCATCTTTCCAAGCAGTCTCCGTGTTTCCAGTGTCTTTTTCCCCACTTGGAACTGAACCCAGAAGTATATTTCTTCCAACAGCCCTTACGACTGCCGCAGCATCCTCACGTGATCAAAATTTGGGTGCTTGGCATCCGGCATGTATTTACTACAGTTGCACATCATGTGATTGCCAGTTATGACTTTCCCAGGCAGCATCTGACCAACAGAGTCAATGGGGGAAGCCAGAGTCCCTTAACGATCGTCTGTTTCACTTAAACAATGGTGGGGATTTGCTTAACAGAATCGGGCACGACTCACTTAACAATTGCCGCGATTGTCCCAAAGGTGCTCTTCAGAACTGAAGGAGCTTCTTGGATGAGAAGCGAAATCTCTTCATGGAAACAATCGAGAAAGTCCAGTTGCCTTTTGGAAAAGCACTTTTAGGGGTAACCATGGACAATTGAGATTTTCCATAGACAATTGCCTTGATTAGCGATGGGAATTGTGGTCTCAGTTGTGCTTGTACATCGAGAGCTACCTGTACACGTAATTTCAGGTTGGAGGCAGGCTGCTATTGCGATAACTTTACAAACTATCCATGCTGGACTTGGCTACCCTTTGCCTCATATTTGTCACAAGTCTTTAGGCCAATGTTTCTCAACCTTAGCTATGTAAAACTTGTCGACTTTTTAAAATTCTCTCTTCCTCCTTCATTAGTTCCCTATTCCTGGAAGGCTCGTGTCTTCGTAGGTCAGGAATGCATTAATTTCTATCAGTTTTGTGTCCATATATCAGATAGATGCCCAATCCTTTTTTTTTTTTTAAATTTGATTTATATGCCGCCCTTCTCCGAAGACTCAGGGCGGCTTACAATGTGCTCAGCAATAGCCTTCATCCTTTTGTATATTTATACAAAGTCAGCTTATTGCCCCCACAAACTGGGTCCTCATTTCACCTACCTTAGAAAGGATGGAAGGCTGAGTCAACCTTGAGCCTTGGAGAGATTCGAACCCTGCAGTAATTGCAGGCAGCTGGTCTTAATAAGCTTAATAACAGGGTGCCTTAAACTCCTGTACTACCAAGGCTCTCTTTGCGGAGGCTCTGAAGTTTTAAAGAGACAAATGGACGTCTTATGTGTAAGACCTATAAATGTTAAAAAAAGGACTAACGTTTTTGGCCTTGGCCATTTTGAAAGGGCCCCAGGAACTACAAAGAGGATCACTTGAGCATAAGGTACATTTTAGTCGTCTTTGTTCTGACCTAGGCTTCCCCAAAAAGCATGAAGCAGAATCCTGGTCCCGACAAAACTTCTTTTATTAAACGAACAGTGAATTTATCTCATTCAGCAAAGTCTTTTAAGGGAGAATTTATAGTCACAGACCTTATCTGGCTTGGCTGATAAGCTGCCAGGCTGATATCTTCAAAACTTGGCAAGGAGTTTCGGAGAGTCATAAACCAATTAGGCAAACTAATTTTTTTTTTTAATTTGATTTATATGCCGCCCTTCTCCGGAGACTCAGGGCGGCTTACAATGTGCTCAGCAATAGCCTTCATCCTTTTGTATATATTTATACAAAGTCATCTTATTGCCCCCACAACTGGGTCCTCATTTCACCTACCTTAGAAAGGATGGAAGGCTGAGTCAACCTTGAGCCTTGGCGAGATTCGAACCCTGCAGTAATTGCAGGCAGCTGGTCTTAATAAGCTTAATAACAGGGTGCCTTAAACCCTTGTACTACCAAGGCTCTTGGTTTTTGTCTCCTGCAAACTCCTGCAAACTCCACTCCCCTTTCGCTCCTCTTTTATTCCCTCTGGGAGAGGCCGTTCATCATCCACCTGTGGCCTTACTCCCAAGTCGACCCTTGTTCTTTAGCTGTTCCCTTCGTCTGGCAACTCTGAGCCTGCGCACACTGGGAACACTGCCTCACTGATGTCTGACTCCAAAGGCAGCTGATAACTGTCATATGGACCTGGCCCCCTTTCTGCCTCTGATGCAGAGCCCTCATCAGAGCCTTCCCCAGACTCCAGGACTGGCCCATGTTCCTCCCCAACCTCCTCACTGTCCGAATCTGCTGCCAGCTCCGCCGGCCGCTGGCGGACCACAATAGTCCTGTTTCATGCTATAACTGTTCAGTTCATTCAGAAATGTTTGCCAAAGGATTATTTTTAAGGGTTTGGAAATTTAAGCATAACAATGTCTCTCTTGGGCCATCTCTGTCTTCAGGCTTGTAGATATAGTAATAGCAATAGCATTTGGATTTACTACTGCTTCATAGTGTTTTACAGCATTCTCTTAAGCAGTTTGCAGAGTCTGCAACAATCTGGGTCCTCATTTTACCGACCTCGGAAGGATGGAAGGCTGAGTCAACCTTGAGCCAAAGAGGATTGAACTCCTAGCAATCGGCAGAGTCAACCTGCAATACTACATTCTAACCACTGCGCCACCACAACTCATATCTAGAAATATCCAATGCAATGGTGGGATTCAGCCGGTTCGGGAAAACCGGTAGTTAAATTGTTGGCTGCCCCCCCCCTTCCAGGAGTCCCCACGCACCCCATTTTGGCTCTCAGGTAAGTGCAGGGAGGCCTCCTAGACTCTGACCCAGCGGCCTATTTTCGCTCCCAGGAAGCTGCAGGGAGGCATCCCCCCTTGTGTTGTTTTTGTTCCCAGCGGGGTGCAGGAGGCCGAGTACTGCCTGTCACACCCCTGGCCACGCCCACCATGGCTACGCCCACCTAGCCCGTCATTAGGGCAGAGAACCGGTTGTTAAATTATTTGAATCCCACCACTGAAATGGTGGCTGATAATGATATGTGTATCAAAATAACTTCCATGGGATTGTATCATTTGTATCATGAGGTTGGCTGTGAAAACAGAAGTTGTGTTATTTCACCTGTGGTATCACAAAACACATGTCATTTGCCCTCTATGCCATCACCTTGGCTCCCTCCTCCCAAAGCTCTACAAAGTTAGTATTTTTGCAGAAGATAAGAAAAAGGTAGCAGCTCCTTTTTCAGGAATGGCTGAAAAACATCTGATGTTTTCTACAGAACCCCCAACTCCCAACTATAGTTATCCTAACCCAAGTTATATTTTAGTTACACCCCAAAGCCACAGCAACGGTCAGCATTATTTTTGTAAAAAAAAAATGCCATCACATCAGGTGTTTCATCCAGAGCAAAATTTTATTCACTTAAAGAAACTCTAAAATATTCAGAATTTCATTAGCACAGAATGTTCTTTTTCAGACTCTTTTTTTTCCTTCTCAACCGCTGAAAAAAACAATACAGAACTCTTTGTTAATACTAACCATTTTTAAATTAAATTAATAGCCATTTCAGAAGACAAACTTAGTTGATAGAAAGTATTTATATATTTATATATATATTTATATATAGACGTGTGTATTTACTGTACAAAGTTTACATTTAGGGGGAAAAAAAGTAAATTTTCTCCAATATTACAGACTTAAAAGTTTACGTACAGGGTTTAAATTGTGACTAGGGAGACTCTTGATGTACAGATGTGCTTCCCTTTAAAAAGAACCAGAAAGACATAACCTCACAGTGCTAATTCATTTTCTTACAATCAGCATTAAAAGAGTAATTAACAAATGATAGCAGTTTTTTTTCCTTGATTTGTTTTGTGCATGTGTGTTCCTGTGAAATATTCCTTTTACCTTAGATGAGGGGGAAATGTGAGTCATTCTCTTACTTGCTGGCAGATGCATCTGGATATGTAACAGTGTAAACAGAAGTGGTTTATAAGAGTAGAATCTGTATTGAAAGTAGAGATTTTAGGGGAGGAATCACACTTAATTCCGGCTGTCACATGAACCAGGACACAGGAATTCAGTGGAGCAAATAACCTTAATTTTATTGTTTATTATAATAATTGCAACTAATATGAATTCTCTTCTGTATTTTGTAATTTTCCTTCCTGGCATATTTAAAAATAATAATCATAATTTGCAGGCAACTTTTTAAGGAACTGGCAGGCAGAGACAGTCAGAGAGAGATGTCTTGTAACCTCAGGTCAGCATTCCTTTACCTTGGCAGCTTTTAAGATTTGTGGACTTCAATTCCCATAATTCCTGTGGCTGGCTCGAGATTTCTGGGAGCTGAAGTCCACACGTCTTAAAGTTGCCAAGGTGTGATGTTTTAATGTCAAAAGTGGACTGAGCCCATAATGTCACCAGTGAACCACCCATTTCCCATTATCCAGACCACCACTCCAATTTTTATTCTCCATGTTTCAATGATCAGAGAGATCGGAAAAGAATGTTTATACCACTTATATTACTTCTGTTCTATGTTTCTGAATGTTAAATCGAAAGAATATTTCAGAAACAAGGAGAAAGAAAAGAACATTGCACCAATGACCTAAGAGTTGGGTCCAGATTAATCTAAAGGCAATATACTTAGTTTAATATTTATTGTGTTCATAAAAAGGGCAGTTCTGAATAAACAGGGCTTCCACATTCCTTCACGAGGGGGGCAGGGAAAACATGGGCTTAGATCATGGTTAAGAATAGGATTGAAGCATGTTACTGCAAACCTGGATGAACAGACTGTTATCCCTCTTATCAAGAGGCCCAGGATGATGGGATCTAGAGTCTAACAATACAGAATCTAGATTCCATAGGTTTCTCTATTCAGATTAAGTAGTCATTACTTGGGACAGAGTGGTAGCTGTGTAGAAGTGCGCAAGAACTACACACATGCACACACAATTACCTTACTCCCCTTCCCATTCCTGCCCTCTCGTGTATGAGAAACTCTGCTTCCAATCTGCATCCGATAAGTGGTGGTTTACAAAATCTGAAAAAAAACTTAGAATGCAGATCACAAAGATAGGGATTGGGTGGTTTAACAAGATTCCGGAAATCGATAGTAAGCCGCTTTTAATTTGTTGTAAAAAAATAATAATGACTGGAATGCCCCTGGTCACCAACACCCAACACAATCTGAGGGAATTCTTCTTTACAAAGATAAAAGTTGATGGCGATTTTCAAAGGTACAGAGCCACAGCCTATCTCAGGTCTCCAGGTAAGATGACTTTAGGACAGGGGTGGGCAACTGTGGCCCTTTTACAACCTGTGGACTTCAACTCCCAGAATTCCTGAGACAGCCAAGCTCTCTCAGGAATTCTGGGAGTTGAAGTCCACAGGTTGTAAAAGGGCCACAGTTGCCCACACCTGCTTTTAGGGCATCTTATTCTATTTGATGCTCATTTTCCATTGGGCAGCTTCAGAGATGCACATACATGCTCAGAGGTCCTGTCTACCCAGTAGGATTATAAAGCTTTCAAACTGCAGCTTGGCTGGGAAGAAAGGGGCCCTGCAATTTTCCAGGCCTCCCTCCAAACTTGGAAGGCTCCTTGGAGGAGTAAAACTGGGCCCTGCAGACAGCTTAGGTCAGAGGTGGGGAACTATGGCCCCTTTTATGGCTCGTGGACTTCAACTCCCAGAATTCCTGAGCCAGCCGGCTCAGGAATTCTGGGAGTTGAAGTCCACGAGCCATAAAAGGGGCCATAGTTCCCCACCCGGGCTTAGATGCTACCATGCTGTCCCTCAAGACCTGTCAAAAAGTCATTTTTCAAGGCAACATTCTAAACTTTTGCTTCTTGATCAACAAAACCCAGATTTGTAACCGTTAAATAGTGCCCGAATAATTTTGAAATAAGAAAAGTGCTAGTGAAAATGCTTGGTGTTGATGGTGGTGGTGGTGGTTTTTTTTTTTAAAAAAGACACCTTTTTATCATGTTTATTATTAACCGTTAATCCACACAGAAGAAAAAAAAGTCATCCAAATGTAAACATTTCAAAAAGGAAGCCTCTGACTTAAGCAAACACATCAAACATCCATATTGGGCGGGGTGGACTCGCCATCTTCTCCTTCCGTAACTTTTGAGATCTTTCCGTTTTAAGATCGCAGGCAGGTTTTTTTTCCCCAGGCGTGTGAATGGCACAGAGTGGGGTGGGGGGAAACCAAAACCAGGAGCCAAGGATCATTAAAACACAGCAAGCTATATCTTTTGATTACTGGATTCCAGATCTCCCAGAGCAAATCGTTCAAAACGGATAACCATTTTGCTACTGTTAAGGCTGAAGGGGGAAAAGGAGGAGGAGAATGGGGAGTGGGGAGGAAAGGAAATTAAAACAGTTACATGTTAATTTCTACTATAAAATGAAATGCCAAATGAACAAATTGATTCTAATTTCCAACACAGAAAGCAAGACATTGAGGCGCTCCTATATAAAATGTGCGTGCACTTCAAATATTTTGGAACAACTAGGGATTTTCTCCCATTACGTTTTCTCATTAAAAAATATTTTTTTCAGCCTAAGAGAACCTCATTCATATCCCTGTCCTACAAGAAGGGCCACTCTAAAGTATTTGTGAGTCTTGGGGCACTTTTTGGTCTTGACAAAAGGACTCAACCTTATTTGAGCCTACCAATTAACTATCACACATTGTGACGAGTCATAAAACAGGTGCATCCACTGCTGCAATTTTATTACCTTTTTTGGGGGGGAAGGTCGTTAAGCAACCACCGTGGTCCTAAAGTGAACTCTTTCCCAGAAGACTGTTCTAAGCTATGACAAGACAGGTTCACAGATCTGATGGCTGTCCCCCCACCTGCCAGTCAGGTGATTGCATTTTGGGTACTCAGTAACTGGCCTGCATCAATGGCCATTTGCAGCATTCGGCAGTCGCATAAGCCATAAAGGAGAAAATTTGGGGCTCAGGGTTGAAATGAGGGGTCCTTGGTGCTCTCTGAGCTTGCTTGTTTTCTTGCCGACGTTTCATTACCAGGGGTGAAATCCAGCAGGTTCTAACAGGTTCTGCAGAACTGGTAGCGGAAATTTTGAGTAGTTCGGAGAACCGGCAAATACCACCTCTGGCTGGCCCCTGGAATGGGGTGGGAATGGGGATTTTGCAGTATCCTTCCCCTGGAGTGGGGTGGGAATGGAGATTTTGCAATATCCTTCCCCCAGGAATGGGGAGGGAATGGAGATTTTGCAATATCCTTCCCCTGCCACGCCCACCAAGCCACACCCACAGAACCGGTAGGGAGAAGTTTTGGATTTCACCCCTGTTCATTACCCTAACTAGGTAACATCAACTAGCACTGATGATGTTATCTAGTTAGGATAATGAAACTTCGGCAAGAAAACAAGCAAGTTTAGAGAGCACCAAGGACCCCTCAGTCACATCACTTACAACTTTTTTTTGCTGGTTTTGGTTTTTTGGGTTTCCAGCAAAAAGCCCCCATTGCTGACAATGGGTTCACCTAATGACTGCAGTATTTGCTTAATGACTGCAGAGTTCAGTTTATAATTGCCACATTCACTTAATGACCCTGGGGGGAGGGAAATGTAATACAATTAGGTTGGTTATGTGGGTTCCATAACTTCATGGCATCATGACATGTGATGGAAATTCCAGGCTGTTTTACAATTGTAAATCAAGGACTAGCTGTACTATGAAAGGAAATCGTGTGGTGGATGTTATTTTTATGGGCCACATTTAAATATAAACACAGAGAAAGATTTTGGATTTAGCTGGGTAATTCTCTTCGGATGCTTTGCTCACTATTGTCTATGAAAAAATGTAGCCTGGGTATTTGGAAGGCTAAGTGGAATTATTATTATTATTATTATTATTATTTATTATTAGTCCAATTTATATGCTGCCCTTCTCCGTAGACTCAGGGCAGCTTACAATGCGTTATAGCAATAGCCTGCATACTTTTATGTATATACCTGCTTATTAGGGCTTTCAGCCTCCCCTAAGCGGTATTGTTCTATACAAAGCTGGCTTATTGCCCCCACAATCTGGGTCCTCAATTTACCTACCTCGAAAGAATGGAAGGCTGAATCAACCTTGAGCCTGGTGAGATTTGAACTTGCAGTAATTGCAGGCAGCTGGCAGCTAAGTGATAGCACTTAACAGCAGTTAGTCCGCTGCACCACCGAGGCTCTTGCAATGAATGAAACCCAGGGCCTTTCTAGCTATCGGACTGTAGGCCTTTCCTTTTGAGATCCTTTACAGAAGAAAAGCTGGAATTGGAAAACCCAGAGTTTCCCATGCAGCGGTCACCAACTGGTGGTCCATGAGAAAATTTTGGTGGTCCGCAGAAAAATTATTTGCATTTTTTATATTGCACTAAATACTATTTATCTTTTTAAAAATTCATATTAGTGGTCTGCGGGATTTACAGTTATGAATTTAGTGGTCCCTGAAGTCCGAAAGGTTGGTGACCCCTGCTCTAAGGCATCATATCATCAATTCAATTCCTTCTGCAGGTGATTAGCCAAACAGGAATAATTAATCTCTCCACTGCTTTCTGCTATGAGATTTCCATAAAGGAAAAATGCCATGGCTTGAAACATTTGGAACCGTTGAAACATGATTTGTTGCTTATTTTAAAAACAGACATAAATGCATTTGGATAAGTCGGGAGTTCAGAATGAACTGCGGAGTCCTTGATGTTCTCTGAATGTGCTTGTTAATTGCCGATATTTTGTAACCCAACTAGGTAACATCATCAGTATTAGTGAGTGTGGGATTTGCTCCCTGTTCAGCCCTCAACAGACACATAGAAATAAAGCACATTTACACACCATTCAAGAGACAATAAAACCATTAAGAAAGACACAAAAAGACCAGTACACATCCTCTCCAGCAATCAACACCCAGATAAGCAAGAATTAACACAACACAAGCAATCAAGCAAAAAACAATAGTCTAATCCAGGGGTCTCCAACTTTGGCAACTTTAAGACTTGTGGACTTCAACTCCCAGAATTCCTCAGCCAGTTTTGGGAGTTGAAGTCCACAAGTCTTAAAGTTGCCAAGGTTGGAGGCCCCTGATCTAATCAAGGAACTACCAAGGAGAAAACCACATCCCAACCTGCACCGGTAGGACAAGTAATTGTACATAAAAAGGCACCAAACCCCACACTCACAAGCACTGATGATGTTACCTAGTCAGGTCACGAAATGTCTGCAAGCAAACAATCAAGCCCAGAGAGCACCAAGGACAATGCATAACATAAATAGGACTACACTGTAATATCAGTAAAATGACTTCATGTTCAAATACCCCATGAAACTATTGTTCCCATTTCAACCGGACAGCCATTTAAAAATGTTCTGGCTTTTAATACAAATAAATAAACAAATAAATACAAAGCACAATCCTCTTTCTCCTTCTTTCTCTTTCATGCATGCGCTAACGCTTCTTCCATTTATGGAAAGGCAGAATATACGTACAGTAAAGTGATAAACAGGAAAAGTATACAATATATTCTAAAAAGACAACGGAAGTGATGCCATCGCCTTTGAAACATGCAAAGATATACCACTTTTGACACCATGAAAAATTAGCCAACTCAGCACTTATTACAATTACTCATCAGTTCAGGGTTGTTGTTTTTTTTAAAAGACTCAGTCTTAATTCATCCCCTGGCTGGGTGGGATAAAAATTTATACATTTCTAATTAGCCCCACTGGAGCTGTTATGGAAGAATGAACCCCTGGTTTTGTTTTTTTTAATGTCTCTCTTGCTGGAAGTCAAATGCACACTACAGTTCAACGTGTCTTTATTTTAAAACTTGCCTACAAAAGACAAGCACACAATGTTTTTTGTTTTTTTTTTCATTTTGTGTTTTGCTTACACCTTGCAGACCAGGCTGGTGATAGGAGTACACAGAGAAAGAGAGAGTGACAGAGAAAGCACGGGAAGGGCGGGGGGAACGAGGAACCTGGCAGGTGAGTTGCTCCAAGGAGCAAGGGGCGGATGGGTGGAGAAGTGGAAAAAAAATCCCTCTTAAGTTCAGTGTTAATAGAGAGGCAAAGAGTTCTTAACAGACAGGTCACTTCACATGAGCAGCCCACACACCAAGAAAAGAGGCGGGACGGAAGAAGGAACCGTTAGCAGCATCAGGGAGCCAGGGGGGCGGGCACTCAAGGGTTAAAAATGGAAACGGTGCACGCAAGATCCGAGCTGCTGGGTGGATTAGTCACAAGTGCTCATGCAAGAGGAAATTCAGCTATTGCGCCAGGAGCTACAACCTGTAAGAGAGAAAGTAGAAGGAAGACACACAAAAAGGGAAGAGAGTTAGTTCACAGTCAAAAAAAGGTTCGAAGGTCAGAAGCACGGGGAGGGGGGAAGAGATTTGTGTGTTTGGCCCTTCAGAGCTCATTTTCCTAACTGAACTCCATCGTCTATGGCAGGGGTCTCCAACCTTGGCAACTTTAAGCCTGGCGGACTTCAACTCTCAGAATTCCCCAGCCAGCTTTGCTGGCTGGGGAATTCTGGGAGTTGAAGTCCTCCAGGCTTAAAGTTGCCAAGGTTGGAGACCCCTGGTCTATGGAGCTTCTCAATCATCCAGGTCATGGTTGTCCCAAAGGTGTTTTTTTCATGAGGCAACTGGACTTTCTGGTTTTTCTTTGAAGACGTTCCACTTCTCCTCCAAGAAGCTGAAGTGGCTCTGATTGATTTCCCCACCATCCAGTCAGAGCTGAAGAAGCTTCTTGGAGGAGAAGCGAGACGTCTTCAAAGAAAAACCAGAAAGTCCAGTTGCCTCATGAAAAAAGCACCTTTGGGGACAACTGAGCTAATCATATTCTTACCACTGGTTCGTCGTGTGTGTGTGCACCTTCCACACACGTGCTTGGCCTTTTGCGCATGTGCTTTGTGTGTGCGCCTTCCACGCATGTGCCCACCCTCGAAAATGTGGCTAAACAGGACGTCTTTACGCCAGGGCAGGTAGGCAGGCCCACCCGCTATCTCTGCTACCGGTTCACAGAATATTCACCAGAGGCTGAATACCACCAGTGGAACTGATCCCACAGAAATGGGGGCCTTGGATGGTCTGAGGGTTGTTGTTTTGTGTTTTTTTTTTTTTTTGCTCTGGGAAAGAACTCCAAGTACAAACTCTTTTGTACTTGACTGTGCTGAAAAAAGTTGAAAGTTAATGCCTTTTTCCCCTCTGCCTCTTTGCCCTACACTTCTCTTTCTCCTTTTTTTCTCCTTTCCCCACCCACTTTCCTCTTATCTTTACGGTTATTTTCCGTTTATCTTGTGAAATTAATACATTTATGAAATTATTAATAAAATTCTTGGGGGGAAAAAGAACTCCTAGGTTTCTTCCGAAGTGATTAACATAACTAGATCTTAGGATTCTATGAAAGATCCTGAAAATGAAAAGAGGACAGGTAGTCCTTCGCCTTACTATAATTGAGTCCAGAATTACCATCATAAAACATGTCAGTCATTAAGTGGGTCACCACATGACTGTGCCTGATTTTGTGACTTTTATTTTTTTGCTGTGATTCTTAAATGGATCGCCATTTGAGATGATGGGAAGTTCAGAAGCAAGAATAATGTTTCAATGGTGCAGGGAAGATATTTTGGGGGGGGGTGAGATGCATGTTTCTCACATTTCATCAGATGCCACAATATTGGTTAGCAGCATGAGAAAAGGGGATTACAGGTAGTTCTCGACTTACAATCACAAGTTCTGGGACCAGAATTTCTATTGTTAAGCAAAGCAGTTGTTAAACGAGTTGCACCCGATTTTACAACTGCTTTTGACTTGACAAAATTCTGCAGTTGTTAAGTGAATCAGGCAGGCATTAAGCGAATCCAGCTTCCCCAATGGACTCTGCTTGTCAGAAGCTGGCTGGGAAGGTTGCAAATGGCAATCACAGGACCATAGGGATGCTGCAACGGTTGTAAGTGCGAGGACTGATTGTCACTTTTTTTCAGTGTCGTTGCAACTTACTAAACAAATGGTAGCAGATCGAGGACTACCTGTAAGACGGATATGGCTGCCTGCGTTTTGGCTAGGAGGGCTTCTGTCTAAGCTTCAGGGATGTCTCAAAAGTCAAGATGGCAGCCGAAGCTCTGGTTGTTCTTTTATGTGCATTGTACATAAGACTGTTAGGCAGTGATTCCCAATCTTTGCAACTTTACAATACATGGACTTCAACTCCCAGAATTCCCTAGTCAGACAGCCTTCCTCCCTTCTTCCATGTCCCTCCTTCCTTCCTTCCTTCCTTCCTTCCTTTCCTTCCTTCCTTCTCTCTTTTTCTCTCTCTCCTTTCCTGCCTTCATTCTCTTTCTTTTTCTCTCTCCCTCCTTCCTTCTCTTTTTTCTCTCTCTCCTTTCCTGCCTTCCTTCCTTCTCTCTCTTTTTCTCTCTCCCTCCTTCCTTCTCTTTTTTCTCTCTCTCCTTTCCTGCCTTCCTTCCTTCTCTCTCTTTTTCTCTCTCCACCCTTCCATCTCTCTCTTTTTTTCTCTCTCTCTCTCCCTCCCTTCCTTCCTTCCTTCCTTCCTTCCTTCCTTCCTTCCTTCCTTCCTTCCTTCCTTCCTTCCTTCCTTCCTTCCTTCTCCCATGTCCTTCCTCCTCTATCCCTCTCCCCCTCTCTCCCTTTCTTCCTGCCTGCCTGTCAACCATTCAACCACCTAGCTTCAGGTATTAAAAAATTACTTTTTAAACAGCACAAGACTCCTTGGAAAAAAATTGTCTTGGCACAGTCATATTCACTCTGAGAACAAATGAAAGTGAAAGAAAAAGTGTGGTGGGAGGAGAACAGAGGAGGCAAATTTAATGTTGGATGATATTATGATTTGTTTAAAGAAGTTCCATTTTATTAAATAGCCACTTTATTTAGGAAACACACACAATTGATACGTTATAATAAATATGTCTATCAAACCTGCTGCCCTGGGTCCATCTCTCATTTGTTCATCAATCAAAAGCCTAATAAAATGCAATTTTTGGAAATAGGCGAGACAAGGAGAGACAATACATACTCAGCTGATTTCCAGAAGTGTCCCGGGTGAGAAAGCCTCCGGTTAAGCTTTGGCAATTTTTCAAGCATTTCCATCAAGAGGGTGAAGCTGGGCCGCTCAGCCACATCAAAAGCCCAACACGCCGAGAGGATTTCCTACAAGATGACAATAATCTTTTTTTTAAAAAAAAATTAACCCACAGCATCCTTGGAAAAGAAAGACATTCGATTACGAAGAGCACAAACTGTACAAGGTTTTAAAACGTAGTCTGGGTTAACTGCAAGCTGCCCAAATAAATTGCACTACAACATCTATAATCCTGTGTGGCGATGGTCAGTTTGAAGATGGCGACTTCTAAGAGCTGCTTTTAACCAGCCTGACTTGGAAGGAACTGTAAAGCCATAGGTTAGACCTCGAGATTTATAGATTGAATTTAGTTGCAGATCTCCAGCTCTGTTGTGTCTACAAATACAGGCATTAATGAAGAAGAGACTAGAAAGCCACTTGTCTGGAATGGTATAGGGCAGGGGTGTCATACTCGATTGCATTGAGGGTCGCATCCGTGTTCTGTTTGACCTCGGGGGCCGGGTGGATGTGGCTGGGGTGGGCATGGGCAGCTTGACATCACTCGTGTTGTGGCACGCCTCCCAGGTTTCGTTTTTGGCTGAAAAGGCCTCCTGCCGTGCTCTGCCAGTGAAAACGGAGCTCGGGAGTGCTATGCGCGGCTCTCCCGACCTCCATTTTTGCTGGCAGAGCACTGCAGAAGGCCTTTGCAGCCAAAAACAGAGTTTGGGAGGGGTGCGAGTGACATTGAGCAGGCAGAGGCACCGTGGGCCAGTCCTTCGGTGTTTCCAGTGTGGCCTCATGGGCCAGATCTAAGCACCCCGTGGGCTGGATCCGGTCTGCACGCCTTGAGTTTGACACTCCCGGTATAGGGCTTCTGTTGTGACCTAGGCTTCCTGAGTCATTAAAACACCCAAGTCATCCCAAAAACCTCTTTTATTGCAACAGCTGTGAATTCTGTTCATTCACAGCTGAGTCCCAATTAGTTGCAAAAAGTCCTTCGGGAGAAGTCCTTCGGGATAATCACCAACCTTTATGTCCCCTGACACTCTGCCAAACACCTACTTGGCAAAGCCACATGGAGTCCAGAAATAAACACAGATGCTGACTGGGAACAGAATTAACAATGTTGCTTTCCTGCAAAGGGCCCACGTGCCTTTGCTCCTCTTTCAAGCCTTATGGGAGGGGCCAATCATCTCTTGGCCTTACTCCCAAGTCATCCCTTTTGCTTTAGCTGCTCTTGCTTTCTGGCAGCTCTTCACATGCATGCACTAGGAACAGGCTTCTCCTGTTCCTCTGCCACTCTGATATCCGACTCTGGAGCTTCCGGAGTCTGCGCATAACTCCCAGATGGCCCTGGCCCCATCTCTGCCTCCGATGCAGAGTCCTCGTCTGAGCCTTCCCCTAGGACTGGCCCATGTTCCTCCCCAGCCTCCTCACTGTCCGACTCGGCTGCCAGCTCCGCAGGCTGCTGGCAGACCACAACAGTTTCCTGCTTGAGCAGGGGGTTGGACTAGAAGACCTCCAAGGTCCCTTCCAACTCTGTTATTCTGATTAATTGGATACAGAAAACAGGGCCCCCAATTGCACAGGTATCAAGCATATTGTATCTCTTCTTGCATCTCTTGTATAATCTGTCATCTGCTGCAGGTGGTTAGTAAATTGACATGAGCCACCCAAGGGGAAGGGGAGGTTCAGGTATCAGGCAGGGGAAGTCACTATCCTGGGAAAATGGGTGGGGTGAAAAAGGAGAACCTACGGCTAGTCCTCAATTTATGGAGCCTGGCATTTTTTTTGTAAGTCATGATGGTTGTCAATTGAGGCACCTACACGACTGATCTGAATTTAGGGTTGTTTTTTTTTTTTTTGCAGCAGCAGCCATTAAGTGAGTACAGCAGTCATAAAACAAACACAATGATTAACTGAACATGGCAGTTGTTAAGCAAGTCAATGCACCCTTTCTGGCAAAAAAAAAAAAAAGTCTTAATCGCATCACCTGACTGCAGAATACGGCAACTGGTCATAATGGCGAGCCAGTTGCCAAACACCTGAAATGTAAGTCAGGTGACTGTGGGGCAGTGCCACTGTGGGAACTCCGGAACTGGGTCATAAATACTTTGGGGGAAGGGGTCTGTGGTAACTTTCACTGGTTGCTAAGTGACTGATCATTTAAGTGAGGACTACCTGTATTGCCAGGAGTCGGATTCAGCTGGTTCAGACCGGTTTGGGCGAATTGGATGCTAATTTTACATCTGGTTCACCGAATCAGTAGTTGCAAGGACTGGGTGGCCCCTCCCATCCCACTCCTCCCCTTCCAGGAGTCTCCACGTGGCCTGTTTTGGATGCCAGGTAAGTGCAGTGCCCGCACAGAGTCTCTGGGAGGGCAAAAAATGGGCCTCCCAGAAGTTCTGGAAGTCCGGAGCCCGGAGGAGGCTGTTTTCGCCCTCCCAGAGGCTCGAAGAAAGCTGTTGTGGTCCGCCAGCAGCCTGCGGAGCTGGCAGCGGAGTCGGACAGTGAGGAGTTTGGGGAGGACAATGGGCCAGTTCTGGAGTCTGGGGAAGGCCTGGATGAGGGTTCTGCGTCGGAGGCAGAAATGGGGCCAGGGCCATCTGGGAGTGATGCGCGGACTCCGGAGCCTCCAGAGTCGGACAGCAGAGAGGCAGAGGAACAGGAGGAGCCTGTTCCTAATGCATGCATGCGCAAAATTGCCAGAAGGCAAGAGCAGCTAAAGCAAAAAGGACGACTCGGGAGTAAGGCCAGGAGATGATTGGCTCCTCCCAGAAGGCTTAAAAACGGCTCTTGGGATCTTTGTAGGAAAGCAACGTTGCTACATTTGTTTCTTGTCGGCATCTCTTGCTTTTGAATTTCATGGGGTTTTGCCAAGAAAAGCCTTTGGCAGGGTGCCAAAGAAGACAAAGGTTGGTGATAAGGCTGAAGGATTGTTTATGAAGAATGTTTTGGAATTGATTTGTACTAAGCTGAGAATGAATTAATTCATTAGAATACAATGGGGTTAGAATACAATGTGTGCCACCTTGAATGGCGCTCTTAAATGAAAAGCGAGATATAATCCAAATTAATAAAAAGTAGGCATACTTGGGTGCCCAAGGCTCCTGGGAGGATTGAGAACTTAAATTCAAGCCCCACCTTATCCATGAGACAAGGGCAAAACACATGAATGGGAAGCGTATCCTTCCTCTCTGTTGCCCCGGCAGCACCTAGATCCAAGATTCCTGGATCAAACTCTTGGACTCCATGGCGTTGAGGTTTGGTCATATCTACCTACCCCGACTTCTTTCCCCAGGCTACTCGCTTGCAGGACGTGCTTCATTCCTTCACCGCTTCCGATCTGCCAAATCAAGGCCTCCGCTGGCTGGCTCTGAAAGGGCCATTCTCTGGCCTGGAGCTCGTACCACACGGTCCTGAAAAGCAAAGCAGTTCCAAGTTGAAGGTCTGCAATGTTGACAAGTCATGTCACCAAATAGGCATTCATTCATTCATTCATTCATTCTCTTTTAAAATCAGCCAGTGGAACAGACTGCCACATGAAGCAGCATGTTCTAGCTGGAAGATAGGAGTGAATCAGAGGTGGGTTTCAGCCAGTGGTGGGTTTCAAATTTTTTTTACTACCGGTTCTGTGGGCGTGGCTTGGTGGGCTTAGCATAGTGGGCGTGGCAGGGGAAGGATACTGTAAAATCTCCATTCCCTCCCCACTCCAGGAGAAGGTTACTGCAAAATCCCCATTTCCTCCTGATCAGCTGGGACTTGGGAGGCAGAGAATAGATGGGGCGGGGTCAGTCAGAATTTTTACTACCGGTTCTCCGAAGTACTCAAAATTTTTGCTACCGGTTCTCCAGAACTGGTCAGAACCTGCTGAAACCCACCTCTAGCAGAAATTTTGAGTAATTTGGAGAACCGGTAAACACCACCTCTGACTGGCCCCGCCCCCATCTATTCTTTGCCTCCCAAGTCCCAGCTGATTGGGAGGAAATGGGGATTTTGCAGTAACCTTCCCCTGGAGTAGGGAGGGAATCAAGATTTTACAGTAGCCTTCCCCTGCCATGCCCACCAAGCCACGCCCACCAAACCATGCCACGCCCACCAAGCCACACCCACAGAACGGGTAGTAAAAAAAATTTGAATCCCACCACTGGAGTGAACACTTGAACTTCTGTATAAAAGATGGGGTTTAAATAAATCAAATGCCAGGCCAACCCAGATGAATGTTATCTTTTTAAATTTTGGGGCTGATAGAATCCTGAAGGTGACACAAGCTGTTGCAAAACACTGCTTTTCCGCTGGCGTTCCAATGTCATGCTGGCTGTTTTTGGATGTTGCAAAGCTGGAGGCAAACTTGGAAACCAGTATTGTGACAACATGCTCTTGACGTTTTCATAAATTAGAGAAGATTGCTGTACACGTATTCTATTCTGTTCTATAATTGTTAAGTGAATCAGTGCAGATAATAAGTTAGTAACCTGGTTGTTAAGTGCTCGGACTTCCCCTTTGACTTTGCTCATCAGAAGGTCACAAAAGGTGATCAAAGACCTTGGGACACTGTAATGGTCGTAAACATAAACCAAGAGCCTTGGTAGTACAGTGGTTTAATGCACCCTGTAATTAACACAGCTGCCTGCAATTTCTGCAGGTTCGAATCTTACCAGGCTCAAGGTTGACTCAGCCTTCCATCCTTTCTAAGGTAGGTTAAATGAGGAGCCAGTTTGTGGGGGCAATAAGCTGACTTTGTATAAAATATACAAAAGTATGAAGGCTATTGCTTAACGCACTGTAAGCCGCCCTGAGTCTCCGGAGAAGGGCGGCATATAAATCAAATTAAAAAAAAAAAAAATGAACCATTTGCCAAGCGTCTGAATTTTGATCACGTGATCCTAGAGATGCTGTAAAGGTCGTAAGTGCAAAAAATGGTCGTAAGTCACATTTTTCAGAGCCGTTGTAACTTTGAACGGTCCCTAAACAAACTGTTGTAAGTTGAGGACTACCAGTACTATGATTGGGACTGTGCTTAGAGAGAAAAAACTATTTTTCTTTAAAAAAAAAAGAGAGACAAGAGTGTTGAAATTTCCCAGAACAGCAATTTTCAAATGTCATGGCTTTTGAAATGTAATTAATTTTCACGAAATGTAAAATATAAAAATCAGTGAACGCAGGTTAACACTCACACCCACGTATGCAAATATTTCACTAGATTTTTGAAAACATGTTGGCACCTTTCTCAACTGTTTTTAACACGTAATTGCATAGAACTGCTAAGTGAAAGTGAGAATCGCGTGACCGCAATTCACACACTGAAGCAGCTACAGCTTCCCCAAATTTCAGTTCCTCGGGGAACATGAGTCCTCATCTTTTGCACGCATTCTGTAATTTAGCTCACTTAGCTACTTGGTTCAAAAAGTGTTGCCCTATGATGTACTATTACACCCAGTTAAAGTCCTGACAATGAGAGTATTAGCAGTACATGGATTATTTGGGGGGGGGGGGAGTTTTCCTGCTCTACAATAGCAATAGCACTTAGACTCTTATACCGATTCACAGTGCTTTGCAGCACTCCCTAAGCGGTTTACAGAGTCAGCATATTGCCCCCAACAATCTGGGTCTTCATTTTACTGACCTTGGAAGGATGGAAGGCTGAGTCAACCTTTATTTTATTTTTATTTTATTTTATTAAATTTGTATACCGCCCTACTCCCGAAGGACTCAGGGCGGTGAACAGCCATAAAATAAAACATGTAGATACAAAATTTAAAATAGAGATAAAACTAATTAAATAAATTTGGCTGAGACATTTTAAAACCCCAGTAAATTAAAACCAAATTTAAAATTTAAAATTTAAAACCTTGAGCTGGTCAGGATCGAACTCCTGATAGATGGCAGAGTTTGCCTGCAATACTGCATTTCTAACTACTGCGCCACCTGGTGGCACCTGGTGGCATAGTGGTTAGAATTCATGATGGTGTGCAACACATTATGATTTTTCCAGTGTATGATATGGGGTGCCATCAAGGCACTGACTGGCTGTGTCTTTCTCAACATTCCCTAGCCAAGTTAAAACATGGGCTATATGGGGCTTTCAGATTGTCTCCCATCCAGGCGCTAACCAATTCCAGACCTGCTTAGCTTTTTCCAGATGTCTCTCTTTTTTTCCAGAAAGACAGGATATTTTGGCTGACCTTGACAAGAAGCACCTGCTATGACCTTTCCTCGTTCTTACCCAAAAGCATAGACATCCGCAGCTTTGGAGAAAGGCAGTTTATCTTCACCTTTCCCGGGAGCCATCTCGCGCACAATCTCGGGAGCCAGGTAGCACAGCCAATCATGGTGCAGCTTCAGTTCATTTTCACGCCTGATGTCAGAAAGAAGGAGATTAAAACAGGACTGGGCTGCCGGTAAGGGCTGGATAAATTCAGGTGGACCTGAACCAAATCCATCAAGACTCTGATTCCCAAGTATGTAATTGCTCCATCAACAAATGATTCTTCACTACAATGCTTCTCAACTTCAACAGCTTTAAGTTGTGTGGACTTCAACTCCCAGAATTCTCCAACCAGCCACACATCTTAAAGGGGCGACATGATAGCAATCAGCCTATTTTCCAAACCACCTGAAGGCAGGACAAAAAGCAACGGATGGAAATTAATCATGAAGAGAACCAATCTAGAACTAAGGAGAAATCTTCCTGACAGTGAGAACAATTAATCAGTGGAATGACTTGACTCCAGAAGGTGCTCCAACACTGGAGGTTTTTAAGAAGAGACTGGACAACCATTTGTCTGAAAGGGCATAGGGCAGTGATGGCGAACCTTTTTGTCGTTGCGTGCCGAAAGTGTGCGTGTGAGTGTGCAACAGCGCGTGTGTGCGTGCCTGCACCTGGGGTGGGTTCTAAATTTTTTTACTACCGGTTCTGTGGGCGTGGCTTATTTTGTGGGTGTGGCTTGGAGGTCATGTGACTAGGTGGGCGTGGCTAGCTGGTCAGAGTCATTTCTGGAAGGTCCTCGCACTTACGACCCGACTCATTTGTTTGCTTTTAACACTGATCAGCTGTAGGACGGCCCTTTGAAGCCCCGCGGCAAGAGTTTAAACAGTTTTTTTCCCTCTAGTCATCAGCTGGGACTCAGGAGGCAGCAATAGATTGGGGGTGGGACCAGATAAAAGGTAAGAATAACGGGGGGGGAGGGCGGGGGGGGAGAACTGGTTCGGTGACGTCATATCGTCACCACTACCGGCTCTGCCGAACCGGACCGAACCGGGAGGAACCCACCACTGGCCTGCACCCATAATGCAATGCGCATGTGACCCCCCCCGCACCCCGCACATTTATTTATTTATTTATTTATTATTCGAATTTCTATACTGCCCTTCTCCTTTCGGACTCAGGGCGGTGAACAGCCAAAATAAAAACATTTATACATAAGTACGATTAAAAATAGATTTAAAATAATTAAATTTGGCCCATAGTTTAAAATTTATCAATTTAAAATCCATATCAAAATTTAAAACCAACCATAAAATCATAAAATCAAGAGAGACCGGCTAACTGAAAGAGATGAGTTTTTAGGGCCCGACGAAAGGTCCAGAGGTCGGAGATCACTCGTATCTCTGGGGGTAGATTGTTCCAAAGGGTAGGTGCCACCACAGAGAAGGCTCTCCTCATGCTCTACCCTCATTTGTAGTGATGCCATTAGAGCAGAGCATGCGCACATGATTCCCCCCGGGCTCCCCCATGTATGCACACGCTCCCCCGTGGCCCGTTTTTGGTCCCAGGAGGCTGCAGGGAGGCCTGCTAGGCCCAAAATGGGCTGCGGGGGGAGGTGCATCGCACCCCCCATTGCTCCCGCCCCCGCGCATGCACACATGACTCCGTGGGCATACACGCGCATGTCTCCCATGTGCCCCACCCCCCATTGCATGCGCGGCAGAGACCCAAGAATTAGCTGGCCGGCAGGAGGCAAGCGTGCATGCGGGGTGGAGCTGAGCTGGGCGACAGCTCACGTGCCCGCAGAGAGGGCTCTGTGTGCCACCTGTGGCACACGTGCCATAGGTTTGCCATCATGGGCATAGGGTTTGCTGTCTGAGGAGAGGGTTGGACTAGAAGACCTCCAAGGTCCCTTCCAGCTCTGCTATTCTGTTAAAGTCCATCGAATGGAAAGACTGGACAATATTCCAACTTTTGTTTCCTAGATCCTGTTGCCTCAAATTTAAGGCTTTGTTATTAACGTTTTAAAAGGTGATATTAGCTATTTTAACAATGGCAGTTTGGGCCTCTTTTTTTCAAATTTAAGAAAGCACATTTTCCCCTTCTTAGGCAAGGCCATTTCTTTGGTATGCGAGAACTTGCTTTTTCAGCAACTACTACACAATAGACAGCTTATTTGGAAAGTCCTTGAATACTTTCAAGAAAGATATCAAATCTATCTGGGACAGAGTTAATGTGACCCGTAAACTTGTCACTTGTGGAATGTTATCTAGGATCAGTCTTTTCTATTGTTCAAGCTTCACATGCAATTCATGTCTTTTACTGTTTGATCGTTTGCTTACTGACGTATCACATATATTGAATGTACGTATCATTTGTTTCTGTACCCTGTAAAAAGACTTGACCCCTCCCCCCCTTTAATAAAGGTGTTTTGCTTTGCCCGAATGACTTGGTGATTTGTATTTACAGGTGGGCAAAGAAGCCCCTTTGCAAAGGTTAAAGCAAGGGTCTCCAAACTTGGGAACTTTAAGACTTGTGGACTTCAATTCCCAGAATTCCCCAGCCAGCATGGGGAATTCTGGGAGTTGAAGTCCACAAGTCTTAAAGTTCCCAAGTTTGGAGACCCCTGGTTTAAAGCATGTCTCTCTCTCTCTCTCTCTTTATTTATTTATTTATTATTTAAATTTTTATACCGCCCTTCTCCTGAGGGACTCAGGGCGGTGCACAGCCACAATAAAATACGTAAATCCATAAAATTTAAAAACAATTTAAAACATATTAAATAATTTGGCCCTATATGGCCCTCTCTAATTCGGGGATCATGTTCTTATCAAGTCAAACTCTGGTGCCTGAATTTGGAGGCAACAGCAGTAAACATTAACCCTGTGTAGCCTCTACCGTTCCTGAAATATGGCTCTCTGCTTGAATTCCAAGTCTTTAAAAAATTATCTTGATAGTGAATTTAAGCCCTGCAAAGAAAATTAGAGGGGTGCGGTGGCTCAGTGGCTAAGACACTGAGCTTGTCGATCGAAAGGTCGGCAGTTCAGCGGTTCGAAACCCTAGCGCCGCGTAACGGGTTGAGCTCCCGTTACTTGGCCCAGCTTCTAGGGACCTAGCAGTTCGAAAACACGTAAAAAATGCAAGTAGAAAAATAGGGACCATCTTTGGTGGGAAGGTAACAGTGTTCCATGCGCCTTTGGCGTTTAGTCATGCTGGCCACATGACCACGGAGACGTCTTTGGACAGCGCTGGCACTTCGGCTTTGAAATGGAGATGAGCACCGCCCCTTAGAGTTGGGAACAACTAGCACGTATCTGCAAGGGGAACCTTTACCTTATACCTTTAAAGAAAATGAAGCATGTTTCACTTACACTTATGCACTTCGATAGCAACTTCATCCTTCTTTACTTAGATCTACAACTTGAAGGGTGTGAACTGAATTCAACTTGAATTCAATGAGAGGGTTCAAAATGGAGGCTTAACAGTCTTTGTACTGATTCAGTGGCACTTCAGGCAGTTGGTTCAAATTATGAGTCTCCAAGTGCAGAAGGCTGTTTTCAAGCAAAATAAGTGATAAAGAACAAGTATATCTTCTTCTTTCTCAGCTACAAGCCTGGAAACCAACAGTCCAGGAAAAATGTGGTCATTGGCTTCCTAGAATTACTACGTGGTTGTGGCAATCGGGTGAAAAGTCAAAAGCAAGTTCTAAAGTGAGCTGCATCTCATAAGAAAGTTGAAATATATGACTCGTTGCATGTCACACAAGTTTATCAGCATTTTATTTCTGTGGGAAAGAAACGGCTTTCCAGTAACAAACTAACCAAATACATCAAATAAATAAAATGTAAGAACAAGACTTTCGTCATATCGTTATGAAAGTTTCCAACATAAGAACCAGGCTGTAGATTTGAAATCAGCAAAAGTGAGATTTAAATCCAGGTGAATGAAAAAAGCACTGGGGAATTTCTATTAGATTATAGGATAGCACACATGATATGATGATATGATATGACATGATAGCAGGATTCCAGTATTTGGGAGGTTGCCACAAAGAAGAGGGAGGTCAACTTATTTCTCAAAGCATCAGAAGGCAAGACAAGAAAACAATGGATGGAAACTAATCAAAGAGAGAAGCAACCTGGAACTAAGGAGACCCATCCTAACAGGGAGGACAATTAACCAGTGGGACAGTTTCCCTTCAGAAATGATGGGTGTTCCATCACTGGAAGCTTTCAAGAAGAGACTGGAGCCACTTGTCTGAAATGGTATAGGTGTCAGCACTTCAAACTACATTCGTTCCAGTGCTGACATAAGGAGGAGAAGAGGGGGCAGCTGGCAAGAGGACACTTGACTTCTCACCTACTTATTTTCCCTGAAGATAATATCCCCTAGGAGATGGGTTGGGAGGGGGGACATTCCTGGGAGCTGAAGTAGTAGATATGGGGAGAGTGATTTGGAAGATGGCCAATGAGACGCAGAGAATTGGGGAACGGAAAGGGAAGGTTTGGGGTCAGGAAATCAGTGTTGGCTTCGACATAATCGGGGACAGATTGTCGTGCTTAATAAATGAAAGATTTCATCAAAGACTATTCATTTGGAAAATGCAATTTATTTGAGACGACATCGAAACCTGACAATAGGGCCATGATGGTAAACCTATGTCAGAGGTGGCACGCAGCGCCCTCTCTGTGGGCACGTGAGCCATCGCCCCAGCTCAGCTTTGCCACACATGCATGTGCGCCTCCTGCTGGCCAGCTGGTCTTTGGGTCTCTGCTGTGCATGCCCGGGGTGCACGCGGGGGCAGGGCGCGCATGCACAAGGGGGCAAAGCGCATGCGGGAGCTGCACTCACATGTGGGGCACAGGGAGTATGTGAGGGTCGCGCACGCATGTATGGGGCCGGTGCATGTGGGGGGCCATATGGAGGCAGGGGGCATGCACAGGGGGCACATGTGTGTGGGCCGCACGCGCATTGCATTTTGCGGGTACACGCATGCTTTAGGCACTTGGTCCGGCAAAGATTAGCCATCAGTGGTATAGGGTCTCCTGCTTGGGCTAGTCACTAGAAGTCCTCCAGGGTGCCTTCCAGTTCTATTCTGGTTAGATGGAGAGCCATCATTACGGAGAGAAGATCCCTAGTTTTATTTCCATCTCATCTATGGATATCAAAACCTGAATTTGCAAATCTTTCCCTATGAAAAGCTAAGTCAAGTCCATACAGGACTTGAAATTATTTCCTAATCATAAATGATTGAGGCACTGAAGATCAGTATCAATTTTTAAAAAATAAACCTTAAACCAAGAGGAAGCCCCATGCCAATAGCTACATATCCAACCATGTAAATATAGGCATGCTGCCTGGGGAATTCTGGGAGTTGAAGTCCACACATTGGTGGACAAAGTTGATGGAATTGAAAACCACTGATTTAGAGGCTGCCCAATTCCAAATAACTCTGGGCGGCTTGCAAAAATAAAAGTACAGATGTTATGAATTCAAAAGAAATGCAGGTAAAAAACACATTACTTCCTGGTTAAAACCAGGAAATAACGACACCCGGGCGGGTGGGCGGAGCTTTGCTCCACCATCGCTACCAGATCACCGAACCAACCACGACGATCGCTACCAGATCGCCTGATCCAGTCCGAACCGGAACCATTTCACCCCTGGTGTGTATGGACATCAGAACCTTAAATCCAAGCCATATGTTCCTTTCTGGGGGGTCCATTGTAACTTTAAACAGCCATTAAGCAAGCAGTCAGGGATTACCTATACTTCTTTGGATGGATTCTAGATTCCACAGCTATATCAGAGGTGTAGATTTTGAACCTGACGGCTAAGAGAAACTAGCCAGAACTACAATCATGGGAAACCTACCTTCCTTCTTGAACCACTCCAGAAATTCCAAACAAGCCAAAGTCAGTGATCACGACTTTCCCATTTTCATAGAAAATGTTCTTGGATTTGAGATCTTTGTGCACGATCCCTTTTGCATGAAGGTACCCCATGCCCTGGGAGGAAAAAATAATCATATATATGTGTGTGTGAATGGGAGAAAGAATGTTAAACAGAAATATATATACCGTTGTTTCTATCTTGTTTCAACGATAAACAGAAAAATGTATAATTATTTTGATCTTGCTTCAGTCTTCATTCAAAATCCACTCAATTGCCTGATTTATGTTCCCTAGGGGGTGTTGTTTGACTGTTACTTAGCAAATTGTATGAAGTTAGCCACTTTATAACACAGTTAATGGCTGTGTGTGTGAATTCAGTATTGTAATTAACTAAAACATGGTTAAATGATAATAGGTTAGCACAGTGTGGAAACACCCAAACAATGATGCAATGGCTGCTTGTTTTGAAAGGTCCCTAGCAGCAGCAGGCCTGTGATTCACGTTATTTTAAGACCTCGCCACAGCCAAGAATCATGGTTCTAGGTTTGAGGCAGTGATGAAATCTAAAATTTGTTACTACCGGTTCTGTGGGTGTGGCTTGGTGAGGGTGGGGGTGGGGGTAATGTGACTGGGTGGGCGTGGCCATTTTTCTTTTTTTTAACCTTTAAAACCATTTTTTCTACAACCTCTTCGGCCAAAGAGGTTGTAAAAAATGCTTTCAAAAGCCTCTGACGATCCCAGCTGAGTTGCCTGATTGTCAGAGACTTTTTTTTCTTTTAAACGCCTCTGCCAATCAGGCAACTCAGCTTGGATCGTCAGAGGCTTTTAAAAGAAAAAAATCCTCTGCCAATCAGGCAACTCAGCTTGGATCGTCAGAGGCTTTTAAAAGAAAAAAATCCTCTGCCAATCAGGCAACTCAGCTTGGATCGTCAGAGGCATTTAAAAGAAAAAAAGCTTCTGATGATCGCACGGCTCAGCTGGGCATGGGGGTGGGGGGCAGGGATTTTTGCTACCGGTTCTCCGAACCATCCACCTCCATCGCTACCGGATCAGGCGATTCGGTCCGAACCGGGAGCATTTCACCCCTGGTTTGAGGCCAATATGAATAAGTCTTATGGCTTGGATCACAGTTATGTTTCTGCTGAGGAGATTCAAGGGAGAGAAGGTATCCTTAAATTAGTGTTTTCCAACCTTAACCATTTTAAGATGTGTGGACTTCAACTCCCAGAATACCCCTGCCAGCACTGTATTCATTACACATCTTAAAATGGCTAAGGTTGGGGAAAGCTGTCTTGAATGAACACGGTGTGAAAGGAGAAAGCAATAGGAAAAATAATAAACTTTTTAATGTATCGAAATAAAACCCAGAGACTCTTTTACAACCAGAGTCCAGCACAGTGAAATTGCTCTCCTCCACCAGAATGAAGCCTAGGTAGGGCAGCTGCCTTCTTCAGAAGACATTCAACGCAAACCCCTCTGCAAAGTCCTTCTTACCTTAATAATCTCCTGAGCTATCTGCCTGGTCTTGTTGATATCCAGAGGTGTTTTGGGATCCCTGACTACTGAGTGAAGCGTCCTTCCTTTGCAGAAACTAAGGAAGACCAGCAGACAAATGCATTAGAAACAAAGCTTAACAACAATTGGCAACTCTACTGTAGAAGCAGTACAGATAGTCTTCGACTTATGACCACAATTAGGACTGGAATTTCAGTCGCTAAGAGATGTGATCTCTCTCAGAACAGAACAGAATAGAATAGAACAGTGTTTCTCAACCTTGGAAGCTTGAAGATGGGTGGACTTCAACTCCCAGAATCCACCAGCCAACGCTGCTGGCTGGGGGATTCTGGGAGTTGAAGTCCACCCATCTTCAAGCTACCAAGGTTGAGAAACACTGGAATAGAATAACAGACTTGGAAGGGTCCAATCCCCTGCTGAGGTAGGAAACCCTATATACCATTTCAGTCAAATGCTTGTCCAATCTCTTCTTTAAAACTTCCAGTGTTGGACAGTGGTGAAATGTAAAATTTGTTACTACCAGTTCTGTGGGCATGGCTTGGTGATGGAGGTGGTGGGGTGTTAATATGACTGAGTGGGCGTGGCCAACTTTTTTTTTTTCTTTTAAAACCATTTTTTCTACAACCTCTTTGAGGTTGTAAAAAAATGCTTTTAAAGCCTCTGAGAATCCCAGCTGACTTGCCTGATCGGCAGAGGCTTTTTTTCCTTTTAAAAACGTTTTTTCTATAACCTCTTCAGTTATCATTAACCATCTTTAACTTCAACCCTGAGTCTTCAGAGAAAGGCGGCATATAAATTGAACTAATTAAATTAAATTAAATTAAACCCAATACACAAAATACAAGCTGCTATGTCCGATGAAAACAAACCAGGGTTAGGCCGAATTGATACATTGCACTGAAGCATACGGGTAGTCTTTGACTAGTCATCACAACTGGGACCAGAATTTCTGTTGCTAAGTAAGGTGGTTGTTAAGTGAGTCACATCTGATTTTACTATCTTTTTTTTTTGCCATGGTGCAACTGCAAACGACTGTGGTTGTTAAGTGAATCACGCAGTCATTAAGAAAAACCGACTTCCCCCATTGAAGCTGCTTGTCTGAAGCCTACTGGGAAGGTCATGAATGTTATTTATTTATTTGCTTGTTTGTTTGTTTGTTATTTGATTTCTACAGCCAGCAATCTCAGTCAATCATGAAATTAATTAATTAATTAATTCAGTCATTCATTCAATTTCTACAGCCACCCATCTCAGTCAATCATGAAATTCATTCCTTCATTCCTTCATTTGATTTCTACAGCCACTCATCTCAATCAATCATGAAATTCATTCATTCATTCGATTTCTACAGCCACCCATCTTGGTCAATCATGAAATTCATCCATTCATTCATTTGATTTATATAGCCACCCATCTCAGTCAATCATGAAATTCATTCATTCATTCATTCATTCGATTTCCACAGTCACCCATCTCAATCAATCATGAAATTCATTTATTCATTCATTCATTCATTTGATTTCTACAGCCACCAATCTTGGTCAATCATGAAATTCATTCATTCATTCATTTGATTTCTACAACCACCCATCTTAGTCATTCATTCATTCATTCATTCATTCATTCATTCATTCATTCATTCGATTTCCACAGCCACCCATCTCAGTCAATCATTCATTCATTCATTCATTCATTCATTCATTCATTCATTCATTCAATTTC
Organism: Pantherophis guttatus; assembly: GCF_059756535.1. NCBI lineage: Eukaryota > Metazoa > Chordata > Lepidosauria > Squamata > Colubridae > Pantherophis > Pantherophis guttatus. Next base: position 337,744,662 of record NC_142063.1, read on the forward strand.
CACAGCCACCCATCTCAATCAATCATGAAATTCATTCATTTGATTTCTACAGCCACCCATCTCAGTCAACCATGAAATTAATTAATTAATTAAATAGATTTCTACAGCCACCCATCTCAGTCAATCACTCTGGGCAGCTTGCAATTCAGAAAAAATATATTACCATTAAAAGACTAACTTCTGATGCTCTTGTTAGGTTCTGTTTTGTAATTGTTGCTGGCCACACTTAAGGCTTGACAAGGAGATAAGCAGCCATACAAATAGAAACAAATGGCCTGGGATCGACCAAGATGATGATCCTTACCTGGTAATGATTGCTAGATGAGGGGGGTTCATGCAAGCACCCATAAAAAGCACCACGTTTTCATGCCTGGTTTGCCGGTAGTTCATCACTTCCTTCTTGAAGAGCTTCAGGTGATCCTGGTTGTTCCCATCTATCTCCAGCAAACGGATGGCCACTTCTCCATGCCATCTCCCCCGGTACACCTTGCCCCACCGTCCTTGGCCAATAGGGTCTCCCAGTTCAATCTGCTCGAAGGGAATGTCCCATTCCTGCAAGTAGACGCTGGTTTGGCTAGCCTTGCGTGAGATCATCCCCCGCCATCGTGAACGCCGGGTTGGCAGGTCGTCAATCTCATCTTCATCGTCCTCAGCTTCCATCTTGTTTTGCTCTTGGTCGTCCGTGTGCTTGGGAAGAAAGGGGGAACAATAGCAATAAAGATGAACACCCCTAACTTGGAATCCCACCACATTCTCCCCAATGAAACCAACCAGGGGTTGCTGGGTGGGTGTGGCCATGGTGGGCATGGCCTAGTCAGCCTCTTGCACCATGGCGGGAGGGGTTTTGCCCTCCCCGGGCTCCGGAGGCTTTCCTCAAGCCTCCAGGAGGGGGAAAACGGCCTCCCCAGGCTCCAGACGCCCTCTGGAAAATGGCCTATTTCCGGCCTTCCTGAACTTCTGGTAGGCCCGTTTTTCACCCTCCGCGAGCCTCCGCGCATGCCCTGCACTTACCTGCATCCAAAACAGGCCGTGCGGGAGGGGTGGGCGGGGCCAGCCAGGAGTGGGATTTGGGGGTTCTCCAAATTGCACAGAATCTTAGCTAGAGGTTCTCCCAAGCCCTTGTGAACCCCCAACAGCCCACCCCTGGAACCAATTCTGCAACTATTTGGATTATTCTCTATCCCAGGGTTACTCAATCTCAGCACCTTTTAAGCTATGTGGACTTCAACTCCCAGAATTCCCCAGGCTGAGAAACACTGCTCTTCCCTATGTGATACGTTCAGCTTCTATGGTTACCTACATATTCACCAAACGAGCTATAATCAATAAAGGGGATTATTGGTAGCTCAGGGTTGAAATGAGGGGTTCTGGGTGCTCTCTGAGCTTGGTAGTTTTCTTGTAGATGTTTCCTTGCCCAAACTAGGTAACGTCATCAGTGCTAATAGGGAGCACTGCTAGCAAGGGGGAACTTACTTCTGTGTCCCGTTCTTCAACTCCATCAGTCTCTAGGGGCACCTCAGCATTGCTGGAGAGAAGAAAAAGAAGAGAGAATGGGTGAACTGATCTTGCAAGGTCACCCTTATTTGACATGCCTGATGTAGACATTCGTTAATACAATTAACACTGTGAAAACAAGAACACAATTCCCTTGGTGAAGCTCATGTTGACGCTGTACAGTAAGACTCTCAGACTGTTTCTCCTAATGGACATGGCCTTGCATAGCCGTATTCAAACTACAATCAATGAACAATGGGTTCTAGTTTTATAGAAGCTTATAAGGGAATTCACGGTAACAGAATGCACAAATAATAAGGGTTGAGTTTACTAGTCATCAAAGTTCTCCAATTCTCATTTCCGGGATTAACCGCTTCCAGTCTAGACTGCAAAGAAGACAGTGTGACATTTGTGAGGACCACATGTAGGGAAGGGCATTGAAGAAAAGGTGGAATAAAATGCATAACACAACACCACAGGATATGTAACACAATCTTGCTGCAACAGGCATAGGAGGGTTTTTTTTCTCTTGAGGGTGGGCCACTTTTCTCTTTCTTTCCTGCCCTCTCAGCAATTGTCACTAGGAAGAACCAAGCATTCTGGCCAGAACACATTGCATGCAGAAAGGGCTTTTTCCCCCCCTAATTAGACTACTGTAACGATATGACTTTTGATTAAATGGGGTTCCCCCACTATAAGCCATGAAACCCTCTTTCCAAGGGTACCTTTCCTATCCAAGCAAGATAAGATATAGGGTTAAAGGCATCTCATTAAAAGGGATTTTGAGTAAGGTTGTCTCAGCCCAGCAGGCTGTATCATCTGGCAAATCAGATACCCAGATCAAATATTTAAAACAGAAAAAAGAATGTTGTTGTTATGTTTACTGCTGACCACTAGGAGGCACCATACAACTGATTTTGTCCTTGTATTGGAATTTGTAAGAGCCTCCATAGAAAGATAGATAGATAGATAGATAAATATACACACACACATACATCTTTATCTTTATCTATATCATCTATATCTATATCTATATCTCTATCTATATCTACTGTATATCTATATCTCTATCTATCTATCTATCTATCTATCTATCTATCTATTTATCCATCTATCTATCTATCTATCTATCTATCTATCTATCTATCTATCTATCTATCTATCTATATATCTATATATCATATACAGGTATTCTCGACCTTTGATTGTAATTGAGTTTGGCAATTACACTCATACACTCATACACTTTTGTACACTTTTTATTTATACTTTTTTACACTTTTTCAGTGCTTGTAATTTGGAATGGCCGCTAAATGAATGGTTGTAAATCGAACACTACCTGTAAAGGGAAATGCTGTAGACAAATAAAAAGAGACTTACTTAGTACTTTCTGTAGTTTCAGGAGGCTGCGTTATTTGTGGAGTACCAGGAATTTCTAAAAGAAAGAAGAATATATGGGGGAAAAAAGACTGATGTGCACAATTCTCAAGTTCTCACTGTTAAATGGGTAAATTTAGTAATTTACTGGTAAATTCAGCAACATACATCAAAGAAATATTTAGCTGTAGAGAACTAAAAAGTCAAAATGGATAACCCACAAAGCCACAGGGCAAAAGCCTGCTTGAGGCTGGACTAGTTTTAGCTGGGGAATCAGACACCCTCTATAAATTCCTATCTAGAAGCAATGAAATATTTAATAAAGTTGTAGCTCAGGGTTGAGATGAGCGGTCCTTGGTGTTCTCTGAGCCCGGCTGTTTTCAGACCAACAATCAAGAAGTAAACAATACCCCAATCAAGGAACTGCCAATTAAGCCCACAGTAAACAACTGAACCAAAGAACTTCCAAGACCATTCCCATCAACACTGACAGGGCAAGCCAGTTTAATATAAACTGAGAGCAAACCCCATTCCTTACTAGCACTGATGATGTTACCTAGTTGGGTAATGAAACGTCTGCAAGAAAACAACCAAGCTCAGAGAGCACCAAGGATCCCTCAATGATGGATTTGTTTTCACAGGCAGGAACCTTCCAAAATGGGATTTCCTCTACTGCATCAAAACTATGACTTTCAAGCTGAAAAACTGTCAAACTTGATGAGTGGCGTTCACAGGAGGAGAGGGGCAGAGTCAAAAAAGGCAATATGGCAGTGTCCTTGTGATGCAAACCCTGCCTGGTCAAAAGGTGTGGGGGCTTGCATTATGACACCACAATGGCAGTCTTGTCTTTCTGACACAATCCTATGGCTACAACTGTTATTGGCACTAGCACTATTATGTTTTGGCAGCAATTTCCTCTCCAGCCTTGTTTCAATTTAGTTTCTGAACATTTTGTTACCAGACTAGGTAACATCAGTAGCAGGTTTTTCTTGTCCTTTTCTCCTTAGGTTATAAATGTCTACTTTTATGTATATGTATCTATGTGCCACTAAAACTCTCGTCCCTGTAACCTTTAATTGGGAGAAACAGTATAACTATGTTTTTTTAAATTTGATTTATATGCCGCCCTTCTCCGGAGACTCAGGGCGACTTACAATGCGTTAAGCAATAGCCTTCATACTTTTGTATATTTTATACAAAGTCAGCTTATTGCCCCCACAATCTGGGTCCTCATTTTACCTACCTTAGAAAGGATGGAAGGCTGAGTCAGCCTTGAGCCTGGTGAGATTTGAACTTGCAGTAATTGCAGGCAGCTGATGTTAATAATAGTGCTTTAGTCAGCTGCACCACCAGGGCTCTTTTGAACCAAGGTTACCTTAAACAGGTCACCTTACAGAACATGGGACCAAAATCTGGGTCCTATGACTCCCATTGAACTGAAATTTGGCAGATTTTATAAAAACAATTCATGACCTTTATGACATAGTGTAAAATGTCATAAAACCTTTTCCGTGATGTTTATGCTCCTTACATGGGCTATTTCTAAGACAGGTGCACATCTTTGAATGTACCCCACCTTTTCCAGTGAAGGCAGCGTATTAGAAGCTCTGGCCCTGTGGAAAACTTTGAGGAATGTGGTAAGGAAACCTCTCTCTGATAGGTCACAGGCAGGGGTGGGCTCCTGGGGGTTCGGACGAACCTCTAGCCAAGGATCGCCGGGGTTCAGTGAACCCCCAAATATCACCCCTGGCTGGGCATGTCCACCCTGCCCCGCCGCTCCCAGGAGTCTCCACACAGCCCGTTCATCATTCCAGGTAAGTGCAGGGGCCGCGCAGAGAGTGTGGGAGGGCAAAAAATGGGCCTACCAGAGGTTCCGGAAGTCTGGAAACGGGCCTGTTTCCAGCCTCCGGAGGACCTCTGGACCCCGGGGGAAGCTGTTTTTGTCCCCCTAAGGGCTCAAGAAAAGCCTCTGGAGCCTGGGGAGGGTGAAAAATGCCACGCCCCCACCCCCTGCTGTGGTGCAGGTGGCCGACTAGGCCACGCGTACCACAGCCACCCCCACCCAGCAACAGGGCAGCGAACCTGTTGCTAAAGGATCTGAAGCCCACCCCTGGCCACAGGTTGTCTAATTGTTCATAAAAGGGGAAATGCATTGAATTGATTTGTGCAGAGAAAAGTCAAAGATCATGCTTTATTATGTCGCAGTAGCATGCGCCTATAAAACTTTTGCTATAAAAGAACAGGGATTGGAACAAATGACGTCACAAGAAAAACGAATGGTGTGTTTTCAGTAAGCAGGAGTGCAGTGTGAGAGCGCAACATGCAGGAGAAAAATCGGTCTCTCTCTCTTTCTCTCTCTGTGGTTATAAAAATAAAAATTGCAGGAAAATCAAGTGATGTTTGAGCAGCTACATGTTAGAAGATAAACTTACCTGGAAAGATAAACTGTTGTCTATGCTGAATGTAGTGAGCGGCTGTTTAGTTTGGGTTTGGTTTAGGCAGAAAGGGAGAAGAAAGGGGAAGAGAAAAAGACAAAACAAAAGATCACAGTAGTTAAAAAGTTAGCACATGAGGCGATTAGTGTGTGTGTGTGTGTGTCTGTAGTAAATTAATCCCAGTTCAGTTAGTAAACTGTAAATAAGCAACCAGTGAGAATGCTTCTGAGTGCAGGCAGTTAGGGAAGCATGCAACCAGTTGGAAAATGATTTTATTTTATTTTATTTTATTTTATTTTATTTTATTTTATTTTATTTTATTTTATTTTATTTTATTTTATTATTTTATTTTATTTTATTTATTTATTATTTTATTTACTGTTATTGTTATTTTTTTTTATTATTTAGAAGAGGTAGAAAATTAATGCTTAGTGGAGAAAGAGACCTAGGAGGAATTGCCTCAGTGGTAGGTTTCAAATTTTTTTACTACCGGTTCTGTGGGTGTGGCTTGGTGGACGTGGCATGGCTTGGTGGGTGTGGTTTGATGGGCATGGCAGGGGAAGGAAACTGCAAAATCCCCATTTCCTCCCAATCAGCTGGGACTTGGTAGGCGGAGAATAGATGGGGGCGGGGCCAGTCAGAATTTTTACTACCGGTTCTCCGAACTACTCAAAATTTCCGCTACCGGTTCTCCAGAACTGGTCAGAACCTGCTGAAACCCACCTCTGAATTGCCTCCATTCAGAAACCGAGTTCCTTTCCCCTCGTCTTTATGCTGCTTGCAGGTAGTCCTCGACTTACAACTATTTGGTGAGTGACTGTTTGAAGCTACAATGGCACTAGAAAAAGTGACTTACAACCAACCAGTACTTGCACTCATTGCAGCATCCTTATGGACACATAAGCAAAATTCAAACACTTAACAACTGGCTCATATTTATGACGATTGCAGAGCCCTGGGGTCATGTGATCACCTTTTGTGACCTTCCATGCGGAAGCTGGATTCGCTTAGCAACCGTGCTGCTGATTTAACAACTTAACAATGATTCATTTAACAACCGTGGCAAGGAAGGTCGTAAAATGGAGCAAAATTAACTTAATTGTCTTGTTTAGCCACAGAAGCTCAGTTGTGACCGTCACACGAGGACTACCTCTGATGTTTGCTTTTTCCAGAGAGAGAACGACATCAGTTATGTTTTAGCAAATATACAAATTCTCTTTATCTATGGATAAAGAAATGTATTACAGCAGAAAGTCTGATGAACAGATACCTGCCAAGAATATATATATATTATTCAATTCAATAACACTATTCTAGTCCACAAAAGTTTCAGGCTAAGAATATTTTGGAAGTGTCCAACTTCTCTGGGGAGGGGAACAGAGCAGCCTTGATCTTTAAGTGATCTGCTATAGACTCACTACAAAAATGCAGGCAGACAAAGAAGTAGGTTTGTGGTGGGATTTTTAATTGCAGACGTTAAGTATCACAACACGAAGTTGTTTTTGTTTTGACTATTCTAAGCACTCTTGGAACAAGTTAGAGGAGAAACATTTCTCTCATCAAAATTGCTTTGGGTAGCGAGATGGGCAGCACATAAATTTAATAAATAAATGTGGGTTAGGCGGCTTTATTGTTTTCATGTGAACATCTCCCAGGCAACTCTTTTTAGTGGGTATTGTGGTCCCCCAGCGGAGCTGGTGGCAGACTCAGACAGTGAGGAGGTTGGGGAGGAACATGGGCCAGTCCTGGAGTCTGGGGAAGGCTCTGATGAGGGCTCTGCATCGGAGGCAGAGATGGAGCCAGGGCCGTTCAACAGTTATCAGCTGCCTTCGGAGTCGGATATCAGTGGGGCAGAAGAACAGCTGGAGCCTGTTCCCGATGTGCGCATGCGCAGAGCTGCCAGGAGAAGAGAACAGCTAAGGAACAAGGGCCGATTCAGGAGTAAAGGCACAGGGGGATGGTGAATGGCCCCTCCCATAGGGAATAAAGAGAAGGGAAGGGAAGGGGAGTTTGCAGGAGACAATTAGTTCAATTCATGAGGGTGAAGAGCTGTTCCTGACTTCTTGCCAAGTAATTGCTGCTACAGCGTGGCATTTGGAAGATACCGGCCTGGCAACTCTCCAAGCCTGATAAAGGTCTGTAGTTGTGAAATCTCATGAAAGACAGTTTGCCGGGACTTTGCTGGAGAGGAATTTCCCTTTAACCTAAATAAAAGAAGTTTTATCGGGACGAGGAGTCCGCTTCATGTTCTTGGGAAGCCTAGGTCAGAACAGTGGGTAACTGATAAATTAAAACAAGATGCCCTGGCAAAGAAAAGCAAAAACCGGTTGCATCTTAACTTTACTGAGTTGAGTTTTTATTTTGATTTCTTCTTTGGCTGGCCAGATTGCGCAGAAGGTAGTCTTTGGCAAACCTGGAGTTTTTTCCTCTTCTGAAAACAACTTACCTGGGAAGTTGAACCGGCTGTCCCGCTGGCCCATGGGTGATGGGTTTGGGGGAGGCGTTGCGCTGGGGGGGTTGGAAGACTGGAAGGGGGCTGGAGAGGATGGTGTGGAAGAGGTGGTAGAAGACGGGTTGCTACTGGAGTCGAGGTGATTGATTGCTGTGGGATGTTCCTGCGAGAGATCAAAGCAACACTGAAATCTTGGAAATTAGTGATTTTTGAGATCAGATGAGACAAAACATCATTCTTGGCTTTCCTTCCTTAGCCAGAAAGCTTTGTTTTAAGACTCTGAGCTCAAGCCATAACTAGCTATGACTGGCCAACCTCTTAAAACAGGATGGTCAATTCATAAGACACTTGCAGCCGTTTTAATCCCAAAATGGCTTTCCCTATAGATCACAATGCTGCTAAAATCTGGCATCTAGATACAGGTACTTCTCGGCTTACAACCATTCATTTAGCGACTGTCTGAAATTACAATGGCGCTGACAAAAGTGACTTGCAACCGATCCTGACACTTACAACAGTTTGCAGCATCCCTGCGGTCACGTGTTCAAAAATTTGGGCGCTTGGCCACTGGCATGTATTTACAATGGTTACAGCATCTTGGAATCACGTGGTCGCCATCTGCAATCTTCCTAGCCAGCTTCTGACAAGCAAACTCAATGGAGATTCGCTTAATGACTGTGTGATTCACTTAACAAAGGCAGAGATTTGCTTATCAACCTTGGCAAAAATGTCATAAAATTGAGCGTGACTCACTTAACTACCTTGCTTAGCAACAGAAGTTCTGATTCCAATTGTGGTCGTAAGACGAGGACTGCCTATACTGGCTTTCAGTAGCACAGGTTTCATTAAAATGTGTTTGCTAAACACTGTGCTGGAATCCAACTGCAGGTGGTTTTACTTCCGGCCTCACCCCCACATGGCTCTGTGCATGTTCTTTGTAAAACTCAATACCAGGAGTGAAATGCTCCCAGTTCGGACTGGATCGCCCGATCCGGTAGCGATGGAGGCGGGTGGTTCGGAGAACCGGTAGCAAAAATCCCTGCCCCCCTCCCATTGCCCAGATGAGCCACGCAATCATCAGAGGCTTTTTTTTATTTTTAAAAGCATTTTTTCTACAACCTCCTTGGCTGAAAAAATGCTTTTAAAAGTTAAAAAAAAAAGCCTCTGATGATCGTGCGGCTTAGCTGGGATCATCAGAGGCTTTTAAAAGCATTTTTCCTACAACCTCTTCGGCCGAAGAGGTTATAGAAAAAATGTTTTTAAAAGGAAAAAAAGCCTCTGCCAATCAGGCAAGTTAACTGGGATCGTCAGAGGCTTTAAAAAAAAGAAGAAAGCCTCTGCCGATCAGGCAAGTCAGCTGGGATCGTCAGAGGCTTTTTTTAAAAAAAAAGAAAGCCTCTGCTGATCAGGCAAGTCAGCTGAGATCGTCAGAGGCTTTAAAAGCATTTTTTTTACAATCTCTTCAGCTGAAGAGGTTGTAGAAAAAATGGTTTTAAAAGCTAAAAAAAAAAAAAGTTGGCCACGTCCACTCAGTCATATTACCCCTCTCACCCCCACCAAGCCACGCCCACAGAACCGATAGTAACAAATTTTACATTTCACCACTGCTCAATACTATACCTTTTTAGCTTGGGCTTTTGGAAGAGTCCCAAACTGTGGTTCTGAAGGCCGGTCTACCGGATTATTGATATCGGAAGGGACACTCTCTGTTCTCCTTAACCGTGGTACTACTGAAGCAGAGAGAAGACAAAAATCAGCATTTTACTTAGCCTTCTTAAAACTACAACAGCAACACTGAATTCAGAATAACAGAGTTGAAGGGACCTTGGAGATCTTCTAGTCCAGTGTTTCTCAACCTTGGTAGCTTGAAGAGGAGTGGACTTCAACTCCCAGAATCCCCCAGCCAGCAGCGCTGGCTGGGGGATTCTGGGAGTTGAAGTCCACTCCTCTTCAAGCTTCCAAGGTTGAGAAACACTGTTCTAGTCCAACCCTCTGCTCAAGCAGGAGATCCTATATCCGTGATGGCGAACCTATGGCACGGATGCCACAGGTGGCACGCGGAGCCATTTTGGTGGGCACGCAAGTGTTGCCCTAGCTCAGCTCCAGCACGCATGCATGCACTGGCCAACTGATTTTCAGGCCTTCCGGTCCCACCGGAGGTCGGGAAACTGTTTCTGGCCTCCGGAAGGCCTCCAGGGGGATGGGGAAGGCTGCTTTTGCCCTCCCCAGGCTCCTAGAAAGCCTCTGGAGCCTGGGGAGGGGAAAAAACGGGCCTACCGGGCCCACCGTGCCATCGCATGCCAAAAGCAGGTGGAAATGTGGGGGGGTCACATGCGCATGTGCGGGAGGGCGGGGCACATTGAATTATGGATGTGGGCACCCGCACCCGCTCCCCCCGCTTTTGGCACGCGACGACAAAAAGGTTAGCCATCACTGCCCTATATCATTCTGGACATATGGCTATCCAGTCTCTTCAGTGATGGAGCACCTACAACTTCTGAAGGCAAACCATCCCAGTGGTTAATTGTGTAGCCAACCAGCCAAAGATAGACGGGAGTAATATGTTATGTCAGAGGCTCTCATTTAGTCAGAATAACAGAGTTGGAAGGAACTTTGGAGGTCTTCTAGTCGAATCCCCTGCTCAAGCAGGAAACCCGATACCTTTTCAGACCAATCATTGTCCAATCTCTTTTTAAAAGCTTCCAGTAATGGAGCACCCACAACTTCTGGAGGCAAGTCATTCCAATGATTAATTGTCTTCACTATCAGGAAATTTCTCCTTAATTCCAGGTTCTCTCCTTGATTAGTTTCCATCCGTTGCTTTTTGTCCTGCCTTTTAGAAAATAAGTTGACCCCCTCCCTCTTCTTTGTGGCAGCCCCTCAAATATTGGAACACTGCATTCATGTCTCCCCTAGTTCCTTCTTTTCACTAGACTGGACAAACCCAATTCCCGCAACCATTCTTCATGTTTTAGCCTCCAGCCCAGAGGTGGTATTCAGCAGGTTCTGACCACTTCTGAAGAACCGGTAGCGGAAATTTTGAATACCGGTAAATACCACCTCTGACTGGCTTCTGCCTCCTGACTCCTAGCAGATCGGGAGGAAATGGGGATTTTGCACTAACCTTCCCCTGCCACACCCACCAAGCCATGCCCACCAAGCCACACCACGCCCACCAAGCCACGCCCACAGAACCAGTAGTAAAAAAAAATTTGAATCCCACCACTGCTCCAGCCCACTAATCAGTAGTGAAATCCAATTTTTTTTACTACCGGTTCTGTGGGCATGGCTTGGCAGGCATGGTGTGGCTGGGCGGGCGTGGCAGGGGAAGGATACTGCAAAATCCCCATTCCCTCCCCACTCCTGGGGGGGAAGCATATTGCAAAATCTTCATTCCCACCCCACTCTGGGGCCAGCCAGAGGTGGTATTTGCTGTTTCTCCGAACTGCTCAAAATTTCCGCTACCGGTTCTCCAGAACCTGTCAGAACCTGCTGGATTTCACCCCTGCCCCTAATCATCTTTGTTGCTCCTTTCTGCACTCTTTCCAGAGTCTCTACATCTTTTTTATAATACGGTGACCCGAACTGGATATAACTGCATATAAAAACTTAACATAAACAGCAAGTAATCCGGTTAAGAAGAAGAAAAGTTTAAAAAGAATATAAAGGCACTTACTAGGCAAGAAAGATATTCTACAGGGTGGGGCTTCTTTGGTGCATTTGTTATGACATTTTAATCTGCAAAAGGGAAAAGATACATTAGGTACAAGCTAAGCTAAATTGTCGTCAGAGAAAATATTCCCACTGCTCTTCTCAGGGGAAAGCAGGAGGCATCGATCAGAGTGTGAAGTTGGGATTGGAAAGACCAAATTCAGTCGCAGAACTTGGCTAGGAAGCTTTATGGGTGTCCAAGGTCCTGCAGCTGTATTAGAGTGAAAGTCCCATTAACCGCAACTAGCATTGATCACCGCTCATCCAATGACCCTGTCATTAAATGGAAATCGGAATACTTGTTTTTGCAAACATAAGCCAGCATCCTAATCATTACATCATGCTAGAGGGTTTGGGGTTTTTTTGAAGCCAGGGAAAATATAGCATCATAATCTAACTCAGTGTTTTCCAAACTCAGCCAGCCTCATGCTAGCTGGAGTATTCTGGGAGTTGAAATCCACACATTGTAAAGATGCTGAAGTTGAGAAACCCTGATCTAACTTATGTTCTACTTTTACAGCGCTCTAGCATTCTACTTAAAAAATTCTGATTTATCTTCTTAACCTCACTAGCAGTCACTCCAGTAACTCCAGTAACAACAACATTAAGTGTTGTACCTTATAATCCTTGACAAATGTATCTTGTCTTTTTATGTACACCTCAGCATATGCACCAAAGACAAATTCCTTGTGTGTCCAATCACACTTGGCCAATAAAAAATTCTATTCTATTCTATTCTATTCTATTCTATTCTATTCTATTCTATTCTATTCTATTCTATTCTATTCTATTCTATTCTATTCTATTCTATTCTATTCTATTCTAACTCATCCAAGTCAATTTCCCAATAAAGCATCAATCTTGTGAAGGGCAACTCACTTGCATCAACTAGACCAGAGGCCCCTAACCTATGGGCTGCAGCCACTACCGAGCTGTGGCTTATTCACAATGGGCTCACGACCATACTCATGCAAGCACCGCAGGCACTCTCTGTCCCACTTGTGCGAGCGTCACAGGAACTTGCGGCCCCACTTGCGCGAGTGTCGCAGGTGCTCTCAGCCCCCCTCGCATGAGCACCAGCAGTTACACACATGCACATACGCACACTGTGCCTGCCCCTCCCACAAAACCATCCCCTCTTTTCCCTCCCCCGGCTCTGGGCCACCAACCCAGAAAGGTTGGGGAACTCTGAACTAGACAGTGTTTCTCAACTGTGGCCACGTGAAGACATGTGGACTTCGACTCCCAGAATTCCCCAGCCAGCAATGGGGAATTCTGGGAGTTGAAGTCCACACACTGATTGAGAAACACTGATTTAGAGAATCCAAATTCCATAATGGAAACTGTTGTATGGCTAATTGTTGATTTGCAATTTTCTTTTTCCCCCTGGACTAGATTGTTGAGAGTGCTAGGATTCTTGGCACTTCTAAATTTTTCAAAGACCAGGATGGTACAATTGTAGCTGGTTTTTTTTTTTTTTTACGGTATCATTTATTTTCACATGTGGTGAATACTTGTGAGTAGAGTTGATATACCTTGATTTACAACCATTCACTTAGCGACTGTTTCAAGTTACAGCAGCACTGGAAAAAGTGACTTACAACTGGTCCTTGCACTTACAACGGTTGCAGCATCCCCATAGCTAAGTGATCAAAATTTGGGCACTTGATAATTGGCACGTAGTTATGATGTTTGCAGTATCCTGGGGTCATGTGAATGCTATTTGCGACTTTTCCAACTGGCTTCAGACAAGGAAAGTCAATGGGGGAAGCCATAACAACCAATTTATTAACAACTGCAAGTGATTCGCTTAACAACCATGACAAAAAGAGCCTTGGTCGTACAGGGGTTTAAGGCACCCTGTTATTAAGCTGGTTATTAAGACCAGCTGCCTGCAATTACTGCAGGTTCGAATCTCGCCAAGGCTCAAGGTTGACTCAGCCTTCCATCCTTTCTAAGGTAGGTGAAATGAGGACCCAGTTTGTGGGGGCAATAAGCTGACTTTGTATAAATATACAAAAGGATGAAGGCTATTGCTGAGCACATTGTAAGCCGCCCTGAGTCTCCGGAGAAGGGCGGCATATAAATCAAATTAAAAAAAAAAAAGTCATAAAATTGGATGTGACTCCCTTAACAACTGCCTTGCTTTAACAACAGAAATTATAGTCTCAATTGTGGTAATAAGTCAAGGACTACCTATATTATTGTAAACAATAACGACTCCTTTTTTCTTTTTTTTTTACTTCTTGTAGGGGTACAATTGCATCCTCTCTGCCTTTAGGAGTCAACCATTCTATATTCCAGAGATGGGCTTCACATAATTTAACAACCGGTTCGCCCAGTATCAAAAATGTGAGTGCACGCGTGTATTGTGACCTAGGCTCACTTAGTTAAAACAAGACACAATTAGTCCCAAAACAAAACTGTTTTATTATAACAGCTGAGAATTACTTCATTCCCAGCTTAGTCCAAATTAATTCTAAAACAAGTCCTTTAGAAAAAGTCCTTCGGGTTTATCACAAACCTTTATCTTCTTTGGCAGCCTGCCAAAGGCCTTTCTTGGCAAAGCCCCACAAAGTTCAGAAACATGAGACGCCGACTGGAAACAGATTTAGCAACGTTGCTTTCCTACAAAGAGCCCAAGAGCCTTTGCTACTTTTTTAAGCCTTATGGGGAAGGGTCAATCATCTCCTGGCCTTACTCCTGAGTTGTCCCTTTTGCTTTAGCTGCTCTTGCCTTCTGGCAACTCTGTGCATGCGTGCACTAGGAACAGGCTCCTCCTGTTCCTCTGCCTCTCTGCTGTCCGACTCTGGAGGCTCCGGAGTCCATGCATCACTCCCAGATGGCCCTGGCCCCATCTCTGCCTCTGACACAGAGCCCTTGCCCGGGCCTTCCCCAGATTCCAGGACTGGCCCATTGTCCTCCCCAGCCTCCTCACTGTCCAACTCCGCTGCCAGCTCCGCAGGCTGTTGGTGGACCGCTCACTCTTAGTTCACTCACATGCGCGCCTTACACACATGCACGCTGCATCAAAAACACGGTGATTGTATAAGATGGAATAGCGCCAGGGTAGGTGGGCAGGCCCAGCCACTGGCCGTAATTACCAGTTCACCCGAACTAGTCCAAACCAACTGAATCCCACCCCTGCTACATTTCCATTTTGCAATGTCTCTTTTTCTTTCCTTGAACACTCAGGGAAAGTTACACAGAGTATTTTCAGCATCTCCTGCTTCTCACTGTTATTCTCATCCAATGATCTTATTCCCTGCTTGACCATTTTCTTTGAAGTTACTCCACAGGCACTTTCCATAGCAGAGACTATATCTGAACTGATTATTCCCTGTAGTCATACAGTGATTCATTCACTTTTGACTCTTTTCTGGCAGAAAGACAAACATTATAATTACAGACTCCAGTCCTTTGCTTTTTCTATTCAGGGCAAAAAAAAAATGCTTTTATTTTTTTTATTCTCTTCCCAGGCTCTCACTTAGCAAAATATAAACTTTTGACTAAAGAAAGATTTGTTTGGGATTCTCCCCAAAACTCCCATTAAGTTGTACACTCAACAAGTGAGTGATCTTAGGATCCTGGCTGCTTTATATTTTTCTTACGATCTCTGCTTACTCAGCCGGAAGTAGTCATGTAATCAGTCACTGGGCAATCGGCAGATTTTACACAGCAATCCTTGTAATCAGCAGCTCTTCAGGGAATAACTTTTTCTGCTCTGGAGCTGAGTGTGCAGTCTTCAGAATATGCAGGTTCTCTAGTCATTTCCCTCCTTTCTTTTCTGTTGAATCCCCCAGGTGAATCCCTGCTAGGGTTCTTTGTTTGCTTGCTATGTTTTTATAGACTACTAGCTGATAACCTGGCGTTGCCCGGGTATTCATTTTTTTAAAGAACCAATCCTCCTTACCAGAGGGAGCCCCCTTGTGGAGTACTGTGAAGCCGTTACCATGGCAACTCCACTGTGCTGTACAGTAGAAGCCATTTTAAGGCACAACAGGCTGTATCTTAACAGAACTTGAATCCAAAATGCACACTATCACTGTCAAAAGTACTATGATTTGACACTATAGATATAATTCATTCCTTTTCATTTCAGCGGCCCAGGTGTTTCAGAGTTATGCTGGAACACACACACACACACACACATCCCGAGGGTATATTGTGGGTGTAATACCCCCACAGTATTTGTTTCCAGAGGATAAGTCATCTGTGTACCAAGTTTCGTTGAAATTGCTTGAGGCGTTCCAGAGTTATGCTGGAACATGCACACACACACAGCCGTTTTTATATATATAGATAATTTTCAACCACAAGGGGAACACCATTATCAGTGGCTTACCTGCAGTGTTTGCATTTTACTCCGAACATCATGCTTTTCTGACACACTTGGCACACCTGAGAGAGCCAGGATTTGGTAGAAAACCTGAATGAGAGGAAAACAGAACACAGCTATAGAAGAAGACGCTGAATTAAGGAAAGCAATATTATTGGTGAAAGATACACAGACAAACTACGAGGCCACATATCAAAATACAGGTAGTCCTCAACAGTTCATTTAGTGACTGCTGTGCTTAACAAAGGAAATGCCGTTCCCCATTGTGCTTGCAAGTTGAGGACTACCTGTATAACTCTTACAATTCCAGACAATTCCCCATACTAGCTTGGGTAAATGAGGTTTGAAATATAGCTCAAATCTGGACTGATTAATTCCACTTTTTTCCCATCATCGCCCCCATAGCCAAATGAACAACAGCGGTTGGGAAAACAACAATGCCATCCATCTCTAAGACAACGATGCTTATACAGGTAGGTTTTCTTAGGTGGCTCTTGTCATTTCAAACCTTTCTCCCCACCACCACATCATTATGCAACTAAACTGGGAAATTATTCCAGCCCCACTCAGATCAGCCAAGGGCTTGCAGGGGATTGAAACCAGCCTTTGACAGAGGCTGATTGGGACTTGCATGAAGGTTAGTCTGAGATTGTCTGAAGGTTGAATCATTGCAACTTAGACTAGACCAGGGGTCAGCAACCCGCAGCTCTGGAGCCGCATGTGGCTCTTTCATCCCTCTGCTGCAGCTCCCTGTTGCTGGTCAGCTCCATAATTGATAGGGCTTTCGGTTAGGACAGGTAGAGGAAAAAGGATGCCATGCTAGGAGGAGACTCTATGGTGGGAGAACTGGACTTCAGGTCTGCTCCAGAATTGAATGGGGACTTCTGGTTAGGACTTTTGTGGTTCCTTGAGTGTTTAAGGTTGCCAATCCCTGGACTAGACTTAGATTTTTTTTGTGGTTAGTTCCAGGCACCTTCCTTGGTCAGAGCAAGGCAGTTAGGCAGAGAGTTGTTGGACCTCACCTGAAAACACAAAACAATCCAGGTGGCCAGGAAGGCCCAACAGAGACTCCCATTTCCTTAGGGTCTTGCGTAAAAACAAGATGGAACAACAACTGATGACCTCCTTTTACCGGTCCACAATAGAAAGCGTCCTCTCTTATTGCATCACTGGGGGTTGTTAATATGATTTATTGGGTTAGGAATTTTCTGTCTTCACTGTGAGTTGTATTGTGTTGGGGGGTTGGTGGTGCACTGAGGGAGCTCAATCAATCTCATTGTACATATGTTGTGCACTGACAATAAAGATTTGAAATTGAAATTGAAATTGACTGTACCAACTCCTGCCACACCAACCTCAGGGGTTTCCTCCCCAAAGTATGTTGCAGACAAGTCTAACTTGGATGGTTAACTTGCAGAGCAGCTCTACCTGGATGGCTGAGAATCTTCATCAGCATTGGACTTGTGTGTTCAACCATCTGAAAAACTCACCTGTGTGTTACAGACAGGCCGATATCTCTTCGTACCGCTTGTGGCGATCCCTGGGGTAAATCTAGGAAAATAAGATTTTTTAAAAGTTGAGGTATTAGTTGACTTAAATGCCTTTTGTCAAATGGCCAGCAAAGCAGACAGTCTGTCAACTTCGAAACGGATCTAGGCTACCGCAGCCATCTTTTCATTTCTCAAAAATGAAAAGTGAAGTGGCTTGGAATGCCAGACCAGACGATAACACCAGATCGTCCCGTGGGAACCAAGGTCATCTCAATAGGGGCTGGCCAGAGACTGAAAGGAGTTGTCAGAGAGACACCAGAACACCTACCACATTTTTTCGGACTATAAGATGCACCGGAGTATAAGATGCATGAAGATTTCGAAGAGGTAAACAAAGGAAAAAAAGTTTTTGTCCTCCCCAGGCCCCAGGAGCACTCTGCAGGCCTCCCAAACCCTCTGCGCCTGTTTTTGCAAAAAACGGGCTTGATTTTTTTGCGAAAAACGGGCTTGTTTTTCGCAAAAACAGGGCCTGCAAAAGGTTTGGGAGGCCTGCAGAGTGCTCCTGGGGGCTGGGGAAGGCAAAAACGTGAAGCGTGGGGGGTTTGGGGGGTTTGCTGGGAAAAATTCTGGAGTTGAAATCTTCCCGTCTTAAACTTGACTGAGTTGAGGTACACTCCTATAAATTATTATATTATATATAAATTATTGAGTCTGTCATCTGCACCTCTATAACCGTCTGGTTTCTCTCTGCAACCCAACAAGACAAACACAGACTTCAACGGATAATTAGAACTGCAGAAAAAACAATGGCTACCAACCTGCCTTCCATTGAGGACCTGTACACTGCACGAGTCAAAAAGAGGGCTGTGAAAATATCTACAGACCCCTCGCATCCTGGACATAAATTGTTTCACCTCCTACCCTCAAAACGACGCTATAGAGCAGTGCACACCAAAACAACTAGACACAAGGACAGTTTTTTTCCCCGAATGCCATCACTTTGCTAAACAAATAATTCCCTCAATACTGTCAAATAATTTACTAAGACTGTATTACTATTATTCTTCTCTTCCTTACTAATATCTATCTCTTCCCACTTATTATTATAACCATGTTTCTTGTATCTTTAAATTTATATTGTTTTTATTTGTTTCCTAGTACGATTTGATAGTTTATTAGTAACCTTGACTATCACTAACTGTTGTATCCTTTTATTCTTGATGAATGTATTTTATTCTCTTTATGTATACTGAGAGCATATACACCAAAGACAAATTCCTTGTGTGTCCAATTACACTTGGCCAATAAAGAATTCTATTCTATTCTATTCTATTCTATTCTATTCTATTCTATTCTATTCTATTCTATTCTATTCTATTCTATTCTATTCTATTCTAAAGCTTCTAGCAGTTTTTTTCCCCTTTCCCAACTCTAGGTGGCACCAAATTCTCATTTCCCAATGTCTTCTGGTACTGTATGCATATTTCTTAACAGAATTTTAAATTACTTTTTTAAAAAAAATATTGTTTTCCCAACAATGGTGGAGGGCAGTCAATTGCTGGGAATGTGAGAGTACTGAGCCCAGTCAATTGCTGGGAATGTGAGAGTACTGAGCTCATTTTCCATAAATCCATGAGGTTCTTCAAATAACAAGCAAGTCTTTCCAGAAGCAGAAGAAACTCTGAGGTCACCTTAGATTAAAATAAAAATAACAGAATAACAGAGTCAGAAGGGCCTTTGGAGGTCCTCTAATCCAACCCTGGCACAAAATGCGGCCGCGCGGGTGGTTATGGGAGCGACGTGGAGTTCCCATGTAACACCCCTCCTGCACGAGCTGCACTGGCTCCAGGTGGTCTTCCGAGTGCGCTTCAAGGTTTTGGTTATCGCCTTTAAAGCGCTCCATGGCTTAGGACCTGGTTATCTACGGGACTGCCTGCTACCACCAATAGCCTCCCACTGGCCAGTACGCTCCCATAGAGAGGGGCTCCTCCGGGTGCCGTCGGCCAAACAATGTCAACTGGCGGGCCCCAGGGGGAGAGCCTTCTCTGTGGGGGCACCTACTATCTGGAACAAGCTCCCCCCGGAGATACAGAGGATCCTGGATCTGCGCACCTTCCGTCGCCCGCTTAAGACTTTTTTATTTCATCAAGCTGGCCTGGCCTAAATCTTCTCCTCTTTTTAAATGCAAATTTTAATCTGTTTTTAAATTATGGGATATTTTAAATTTGTTCAGCCAAATTATTTAATTCGTTTTTATTCTATTTTAAATTTTTGTATTTATGTGTTTTTATCTTCTGGCTGTTCACCGCCCTGAGACCTTCGGGAGTAAGGCGGTATAGAAATTTAATTTAAAAAAAAAACAAAAAAAACCCTGTTCAAGCAGGAGACCCTATACCATTCCAGACAATTGGCTATCCAGTCTCTTCTTCAAAACCTACAGTGATGGACAGTGGTTGGATTCAGCCGGTTCTCTCCAGTTCAGGCGAACCGGTACTGGTGACTGTGGTAGGCCCCGCCCACCCAGCCAGATGTAATGTCGTCCTATTTTGCCACCTTTTGAGGGCCATGTGCATGTGCTGAAGGCACGCATGCGAGCAAAGAGCATGCATGGAAGGCCGAGCATGCGTGGAAGGCACACGCTCACATTTGCGAACCGATAGGGAAGGTAAGTGAATCCCACCTCTGGTGATGGAGCACCCACAGCTTCTGAAGGCAAGCCACTCCACTGGTTAATTGTTCTCACTGCCAGGAAGTTTCTCCTTATTTCTAGGTTGCTTCTCTCCTTGATTAGTTTCCATCCATTGCTTCTTGTCTTATCTTCTGGTGCTTTGGAAAATAAGTTGACCCCCTCTTCTTTGGATATTGGAACACTGCTATCATGTCACCCCCCTAGTCCTTCTTTTCTCTAGACTAGACCTACCCAATTCCTGCAACTGTTCTTCATATGCTTTCACTTATTTATTTATTTATTTATTTATTACATGTATTTATATGCCGCCATTCTCCCGAAGGACTCAGGGCAGCGAACACAAGTTAAGATGTGACCCCCCTCCTGCGCGAGCTGCACTGGCTCCTGGTGGTCTTCCGGGTGCGCTTCAAGGTTTTGGTTACCACCTTTAGAGCGCTCCATGGCATCGGACCGGGGTACCTACGAGACCGCCTTCTGCTACCAATAGCCTCTCACCGACCAGTACGCTCCCATAGAGAGGGGCTCCTCAGGGTGCCGTCGGCCAAACAGTGTCGACTGGCGGCCCCCAGGGGGAGAGCCTTCTCTGTGGGGGCACCTACCATCTGGAACGAGCTCCCCCCAGAGATACGGAAGATCCCGGACCTGCGCACGTTTCGCCGTGCTCTCAAAACTTTTCTATTTCAGCAAGCTGGCCTGGCCTAACCCCCATCTTTTAAATTTCTAAATTTTTTAATTCGTGATTTTACAAATTGGGTGTTTTAATCTGTGTTTCGGCCGAAATATTTAATAATTTTAAGGGATTTTTTAATATTTGTATTATTTGTATTTTATCTTGGCTGTTCACCGCCCTGAGTCCTTCGGGAGTAGGGCGGTATAGAAATTTGATTAATAAATAAATAAATAAATAAATAAATAAAGAAAGAAAGAAAGAAAGAAAGAAAGAAAGAAAGAAAGAAAGAAAGAAAGAAAGAAAGAAAGAAAGAAACAAGTACAATAAAATCACTTCCAATCCCTTAACCATCTTTGTTGCTCTTCTCTGCACTTTTTCCAGAGTCTCTGCATCTTTTTTATATTGTGGTGACCAAATGTATGGTCTTACCAAGACCTGTAATATACATGTAATCCTTGACTTGCAATAGTTCGCTTCGTGACCATTCAAAGTTACAACAGCAGAACAGAACAGAAGAGAACAGAATAAACTATTCTCAAATGAATGTAGATCTTTAGGTGTTAAATTTGAAATTTGCTAATGCAGGAACATGCATCTGAAAGCATAATTTGCTTACCTAAGGGCTAGATAGTTCTGCCCCTAGTCATATAAATACAAAGAAGGATAATTTCATGTACATCTGTGGTTGTGAGCTTACGATTTCATGCTTCAGAGTTTTGAAACACTTCATAATGAGATTGAGGTTTGGGTTAGCAGTGTTTTGGCAGTTGTGTCTGAGAGCGATTATGTAGTAATGTTGTTTGGGTGGCTGAGGAAATGAAGGAACTATGCAAAGCAGTGTTGCTCAACCTTGGGAACTTTAAGATGTGGAGCTCAGTTCCCAGATTTCCCCAGCCAGCATAGCTGACTGGGGAATTTTGGGAGTTGAAATCCATTATCTTAACGTTCCCAAGGTTGAGAAACACCGATATAAAGGAAGGAGAGCTGGAAAAAAAAATAATTCAAATATTTGACAGTCCAAATGCAAAGCTGCTGAGCATCCGGGATTTAACAGATTTAATAGATTAACAGAGTTGGAAGGGACCTTGTAGGTCATCTAGTCCAACCCCCTACCCAAGCAGGGGATCCTACACCATTTCTGACAGATGGCTGTCCAGTCTCTTCTTGAAAGCCTCCAGTGATGAAGCTCCCACAACTTCTGAAGGCAACTTCTGTTCCATTGGTTGATTGTTCTCCCTGTCAGAAAATTTCTCCTTATTTCTAGTCCACAACTTACGGCCTGTTGCTTAGAGACCGTTCTTACGACTTGGATTTTAAGTTCTGACATTCACCCCCTGTCCCTGCGATAATGTAACTGCACATCAGAGGCTCAACAACCGGGCCACATTTACAGCCATTGGCAACGTCCCACGGTCATGTTTTTGCATTGGTTTTGTCGAAAACTGGCATCTACGTCTGGTTTTCAGCAAAACTGTCCACATAGTGAGCCATTGGTTTGCTTAACAACTGAAGCATTCACTTAATGACCATTGCAAACAAGATCATAAACGTTTGTCACAAAACTTGAGTCTTAAACAGCCTGGCATTAAGCATGGGGTTGGACTAGGTGATCTCTAACATAGCTTCCAATCCTATAATATAGGGCAGTGATGGAGAACCTTTTCAGCACCGAGTGCCGAAAAGGGTGCTCGCGCTCATCAGGGCCGCAACCAGGAAGAGAAGCTGCATGCACCGGATAAGGTACTTCCGGTTTCAGGCATGCGCATGCGAGCCGGCTAGCAAGTCTTCCGGTTACTGCCCCGCATGATCAGCTGGCCGGCACGCATTCTCACACCGGAAAACGGAAGACCAGTTCTTCTGGTTTCCCGCACTGCTGCAC
Organism: Pantherophis guttatus; assembly: GCF_059756535.1. NCBI lineage: Eukaryota > Metazoa > Chordata > Lepidosauria > Squamata > Colubridae > Pantherophis > Pantherophis guttatus. The sequence continues at coordinate 337,767,198 of NC_142063.1, forward strand.
ACACAAAGGCCAGCTGATCGTCACATGCGCATGCACGCCAAAAACCCAGAAGAGGAACAGGCGATGCCACGCGTGCCAGGCGACATGGCTCTGTGTGCCACTTCAGGCACGCGTGCCATAGCTTCGCCATCACGGATATAGGGTTTCCTGCCTGAAAAGGGGGTTGGACTAGAAGACCTCCAAGGTTCTTTCCAACTTGGCTTATTCTATGCTATGCTATGCTATGCTATGCTATGCTATGCTATGCTATGCTATGCTATGCTATGCTATGCTATGCTATGCTATGCTATGCTATGCTATGCCACTATGAACCCTAATCTGGCCTGGACTTTCTCTTGAAGACAGTAATTTCTATGTGAGCATCGTTAGATTAAACAGGGATAGGGAGAAATTTGAACTTGTTGATTTGAACTCTTGGCAAATCAAGTCCAACCCTGATCTTAGCTAGAGGAATGCAACAGAGGATGCAGCATGAAAAACAAGAAGCTAGTCCTCATGCATATACACGCAGTGCCCTCCGGCTTGATATTTTGGGAAGGCTACTGTAAGGCTACTGTTTTCAAATGGCGGTTCCTCCTCTTCAGCTAGGATCCCTAAGTAGGGTAGTAGGAATAACAGAATTGAAAGGGACCCTGGAGGTCTTCCAGTCCAACCCCCTGCTCAAATGGTTGTCCAAACTCTTTTAGAAACCTCCAGTGTTGGAGCATTCACAGCTTCTGGAGGCAAGCTGTTCCACTGATTAATTGTTCTAACTGTCAGGAAATTTCTCCTTAGCTCTAAGTTGCTTCTCTCCTTGATTAGTTTCCACCCATCGCTTCTTGTCCTGCCTTCAGGTGCTTTGGAGAATAGCTTGACCTCCTCTTCTTTGTGGCAACAGGAATTATTAGTGGTCCATGCAGGCTGCCTTCACACAAAATACTAACTTTGGTTTAGCCACGGTTTATTAAATCAACCATAATGGGCAGGGTTCACTCCATACGCTAACTCATAAACCATGTTTTAGAAAATATAATAGCCGCCTCAGACAACATGCTATAATATAAGCAAGCAAACTGCATTAAAGGGGCCTTAGCCTATATAGGTGGCCTTGCAGATGCTGTTGAATCACTATTTCCAGAAACTTCAGCCGCAGTCCTGGATTAACCATTAAGCAAGATAGGACTGTGTTTAGGGCATTAAGAGAGGGGGGGGTGCACCCCAGAGTTATTTATTTATTTATTAAACACATTTGCATGATCACCCAACATGCATGGTGACTTTGACCAGCTTTCAGCATTAAAATTCCACAATGTAAAAACCCAACCCTGTTTTGATATAATCTAATATTCTTTCTAAGATAAAGGTAACAATACCTTGCTGATTTTGAAGAATTAAGCAAGGTTGAAACTACTTGGCAGCTACCAAACCCCAGAAGTGTGTATTAAATTCAAGTTTTTAAAAAAAAAAATAATGGGAAAAGGCACTGGCAAACCACATCCATATTCTTGCTAAGAAAACTGCCTGTTTCTGTGAAGTTTATCAGGAGTTGTGAGGTAACTTTAGCTGTCAGCATGATTCTCAAGGAGGTGGCATTTAAACGATTTTTCTTCTTTATCTCTTTGATCCCTCTGTTCTCAAATTCTTTAAAACAGGGGTCTCCTGTTGGCAATTTTAAGCCTGGCGGACTTCAACTCCCAGAATTCCCCAGCCAACTGGGGAATTAAGTCCACCAGGCTTAAAGTTGCCAAGGTTGGAGACCCCTGCTTTAAAACATGTGGCGATCTTGGTATTAGTCTCTGTGCTTGGGTTGTTTGCTTGTAGACGTTTCATGACCCAACTAGATAATATCTACACTCCCTCACACTGATGATGTAACCTGGTTTTAACAGATTGTAACAGAGTTGGAAGGGATCTTGTAGGTCATCTAGTCCCACCCCCTGCCCAAGCAGGAGATCCGACGCCATTTCTGACAGATGGCAGCCCAGTCTCTTCTTGAAAGCTTCCAGTGATGAAGCTCCCACAACTTCCGAAGGCGACTTCTGTTCCATTGGTTGATTGTTCTCACTGCCAGAAAATTTCTGCTTATTTCCAGGTTGAATCTCTTTTTGTTCAGTTTCCATCCATTATTTCTAGTCTGGCCTTCAGGTGCCTTGGAAAATAGCTTGACCCCCTTCCTCTCTATGGCAGCCCCTCAAATATTGAAACACGGCTATCATGTCTCCCCTAGTCCTTCTCTTCTATTCACTAGACTAGCCATGCCCAGTTCCTACAACCATTCATCGTATGTTTTAGTCTCCAGTCCCCTAAGCAAACAATCATGTTCAGAGAGCACCAAGAACGCCACAATTCAAACCCTGAGCTACAGATATCTACTGAAAAGGCTCAAGGTTGACTCAGCCTTCCATCCTCTCTAAGGTAGGTAAAATAAGGACCTAGATTGTGGGGGCAATAAGCTGACTTGGTATAAATATAGAAAAGTATGAAGGCTATTGCTTAGCGCATTGTAAGCCACCCTGAGTCTCCGGAGAAGGGCGGCATATAAATCAAATTAAAAAAAAAAACCTTGAGTAAGAAGCAGGCTGCGTACCCAAAGAAATGGGTAGAAATGGAGTGAATAGCCCCACTGCCACAGCAGGCAGGACATAACCCTTATTTTCCGGAAACAGAATTTTAGGAGAAAATTCCTAAAATCAAAACTGTTTGGTAGTTGATTAAGTACAGGCAGTTCTTGACTTACAACATTTGTTCAGTGACCATTCAAAGTTACAACGGCACTGAATAAAGCGACTTTTGAACGTTTTTCACCGTTACGACCTTTGCAGCATCCCCATGGTCAAGCGATCAAAATTCAGATGCTTGGCAACTGGTTCATACTTATGACCATTGCAGCATCCCGGGGTCATGTGATCACTTTCTGCAACCTTCTGACAAGCAAAGTCAATGGGGGAAGCCATATTCACTTAACAACCCCGTTACTAAATTAATCACTCCAGTGATTCACTTAACGACGTGGCAAGAAAAGTTGTAAAATGGGGGCACAGCTCACGTAACCAATGTCTCACTTAGCAACAGGAATTTTCGGCTCAACTGTGGTCGTAAGTCGAGGACCACCTGTATTTAAAGTTGGATTCCAGTTAGCCTTTCAAAAATGCCCACTGTGTTTATAAAAAGGAATTGCTAAAGATCACAGCACAAATACAAATAAAACCTTCTTGGCTACCAACCCACTGCACTGGGTTGCCACGTGCAAAATGACTGTACTCCATCTACGAGGCCGATCTGAAATTCTCTTCCTCTCGAAAATGCACTTTGAAAACAATTTCCCTTTTATCAGCTTGAAAGAGAAGCCTTGGGGGAAAAATAATATACAAGAGAATGCCTCTGCTCCGTCTCCAATTTTAGCCAAGCTTGAGTAGATGATCATCTGGTAGGAACATTGTAACTGGGTCATTTAATGTAAGGCAGAGGTCTCCAAGCTTCCTGGCTTTATGGACTGGCCCGGGGGGTAGAGGGGAGGCAAGAGAGGACGATTCCGTGTAAGCACAAATGGAGCATCGCGCACGAGCGCAAGTGCTCACTGCTGGCGTAAATAGAGCTTCCTGCACAAGTGTAAGCACTCGCCACTCACGCAAATGGAGCTTCTCGTGCGAGCATGAATGCACGCCAATCACACAAATGGAATTGCACACACCACGGCCTGGTACCAGGCCGTGCCCCAGGAGTGGGGACCCCTGATGTAAAGGATCCCTCCGCAACGTTCAACTTACATGTTCTCTGAGCACCCTTCTATAATTCTGTGAGTGCACTCATTCCATTTCTTTGGTGTTCCTAATTTAGAATAGAATAACAGAGTTGGAAGGGACCTTGGAGGTCTTCTAGTCCAACCCCCTGCCCAGGCAGGAAACTCTACACCACTTCAAACAAATGGTTATCCAACATCTTCTTAAAAACTTCCAGTTTAGGAGCATTCACAACTTCTGGAGGTAAGTTGTTCCACTGATTAATTGTTCTAACTCTCAGGAAATTTCTCCTTAGTTCTAAATTGCTTCTCTCCTTGATTAGTTTCCACCCATTGCTTCTTGTCCTGCCCTCAGGTGCTTTGGAGAATAGCTTGACTCCCTCTTCTTTGTGGCAGCCCCTGAGATATTGGAACACTGCTATCATGTCTCCCCTAGTCCTTCTCTTCATTTAACTAGACATACCCAATTCCAGCAACCGTTCTTCAAATGTTTTAGCCTCCAGTCCCCTAATCATCTTTGTTGCTCTTCTCTGCACTCTTTCTAGAGTCTCCACATCTTTTTTACATCGCGGCGACCAAAACTGAATGCAATATTCCAAGTGTGGCTTTACCAAGGCATTATAAAGTGGTATTAACACTTCACGTGATCTTGATTCTGTCCCTCTGTTTGTGTTTGTTTTTGTTTTCCCTACTGCAAGATTTTAGGTGAAGAACGGGGAAGGGGGATATGGGGCTGCCCCCCCCCCCGATGGTTCTGGGTAAAAGAAAGTCAGCACAGAGAAGGTGTAGCTGTAGCTCATTTCAAGCACTCGACTTTCAAGAGCCATTACAGGCCAGACAAGAAAGCTACAGCGAAATAGACCCACCCCAGCTGCACAGAATGTTTCAGCCCCCAAAATGAAAGATTTTTCAAAGAAAAAAGCCAATAAAGTCTAGTTGTCTTTTGGAAAAACGTCTTTGGGTTCTCTGACAAAACACTCATCAGTGTCCCACTGTTTTCACACATAAACTGGTGATGTGGGGTGTTCTAATCCAACATGCTGAGGATGAGGATGAGAAAGACTGGTATAAAGAGCCTATCTAATAGACAGGTCTATTTGTCCTAAAACAACTTTCCCAAATCTGGGAGCCCTTCAAATGAGCGGACCTCAATTCCCAGAATTCTCAGCAATGGCTACCATAGTTGAGGAATTCTGAGATTTGCTAAACAACCACATGATTCACTTAATAACTGCAGTCATTCGCTTAACAGCCATGGTGAAAAAAGGTCATCAAATCAGACATGACTCGCTTAATGATCGCCTTGATTAGCGACCAAAGTTCTGATCTCAATTGTGGTTGTAAATTGAGCACCATTGTGTCTTTAAATTATTCTCTGGATGTTAATGTACACATCTTCAAACACAAATTTCTTGGCTAGATTAGCCAAAATAAAACCCAGGTTAAACAAAACACAATTACCACGCTCCAGACTTGCCAAAGCAAATAAACCAAGGTGTGGTTTTATATTATGGCCTGGTTCACACAGCATGCTAGATTCCCACAATACATTGCACCACAAAGAACCCAACACACCATCTTGGAGAGACTCAAGTTTAAACATGGGTATATCTTGATAATCATTGAAAGTATGAGAAAAGTCAGAATACAGGGACTCAAGCACTTTGGGGAAGTGCTACTTTGTCAACTTCCTCTCCTCCCCCTAATTTTTTTTTAAAAAACAACTTTCATTAAGAAACAGTTGGTCCTACTATTCCGAGGTCAACTTTCCGAGGAAGATAAGTCTTTTTCTGCGGCCTTTTCACCCCCTCTGGAGCAGGAATAAAGTTTGCCAAAATAAAGCATCTCTTACCAAATCTAAAAAAAAGACACAAAAAAGAAAGAAGGGAGAAAAAGTGAGTCGTAATCATGTATCGATCATGTTTACATACAAAAATCACTTTATAGTTGAGTCACACAACTGAATCATCCAATTCAGCATTGCTGCATGACAACATCTCTGCAAGATTTCACAAGGAGGAGTTTTTTGCAGCTCCCAAGATGTTTAGGGTTGAATCTGAGATTGTTTGCATGTAAGGCAGAACCCGGCAAATTTCTGATTCTAAGCAAAGCAGTGAAAATGCACATATATCAATGCTTCTTGTGCATACTTTTGTCTTCCGATCTAACCAATGGATTGAGGTAGTCCTCAATTTACGACAGTTAGAAGTTACAATGTTGCTGGGAAAAAAGGACTTATGAGCCGTCCTGGTAGAAGTTACCAGCAACCAGCCATCCTTGTGATCACGTGACTGAGATTCAGAAGCTTGGCAACCAGCTAGCATGCACGAGGGTTGCAAGATCCAGCAGTCACGCGATCGCAATTTGCAATTTTTCCCAGCCAGCAAAATCAAAGGGAAAATCAACAGGGAAAGTCATAAATCATGATAATAGCATTTTAGTTTTATATACTGTTCCATAGTGCTTTACAGCACTTTCTGGGGTGGTTTACAATATCAAAGTGTTATTTGCATATTGTCCCTAACAATCTGGGCTCTCATTTTACTGACCTCAGAAAGATGGAAGGATGAATCAACCTTGAGCCCGGTCAAGACTGAACTCCAGGCTATGGTCAGAGTTTGCCTGCAATACAGGTAGTCCCCGATTTACGACCACAGTTGAACTCAAAATTTATGTTGTTAAGTGAGAATTTGTTAAGTGAGTTTTGTCCCATTTTACGACATTTCTTGCCACAGTTGTTAAGCGAATCATTGCAGTGGATAAGTCAGTAACCTGGTTGTTAAGTGAATCTGGCTTCCCCCATTGACTTTGCTTGTTAGAAGGTCGCAAAAGGGGATCGCATGACCACCACCCCCGGGACACTACAACGGTCATAAGTATGAACCAGTTGCCAAGCATCTGAATTTTGATCACATGATCATGGGGATGCTGCAAAGTTTGCAACTGTGAAAAACGTTCAGTAAGTCACTTTTTTTCAGTGCTGCTGTAAATTTGAATGGTCACTAAATGAACTGCTATAAGTTGAGGACAGCCTGTACTGCACTTTAACCATGGAGCCACCAGGGCTCTGTTGTGATAATGCGGTGCCTCACTTAATAACTATAATGACTCACTTAATGACTGTGGCAAAAGAGGTTGTAAAATCAGGTGTGGTTACCTGATGCCTCACTTAATGACAGTGCTGCTTAATTATGAATTTCCCAGTCCCAATTGGGGCTGCAAGTCAAGGAATAGCTACCTAACTACAAAGCTACTAAAAAGGAATAGCTACCTACCTACAAGCTAATGAGAAGAATTAAAAGCCCTTCCAAATATCTTTCAGCCTGTATTCTAATTACTTTCAAGAGAAACAGTCTTAGTTCTACATTCTTAGCCTGATTCCAATCAGTTCCGGGCAGCCTACAGCATAAAAACAACATATAATCCAAAATGCACAAAACACTAGCAAGCTAGCAAACCTGGCTAACATGACAAACACCTACAAGGATATCTACAGGTAATCCTTAATTAAGGACTATAATGGAGCCTGCCCATCACGATCTTAAGTTGTGAAGGTTGTAAGTGTGGACATTTCACTGTTCTGATTTTACAACTTTTTTGTAGCAATCATTAAACAACCGCCACGGTTATGGGACTACCGTGGTTGTTAAGTGACCGCTGGGGTCATTATTACTACATTCGTATTGGAAGCACCTTACCAAGACGCTTATGGGTTGAAAGGATTGGCCAGATATCACCGCTGCTCAGGGGATGCCTGAGAAGGCGCTTTTCGTGTCCTTGGTTTTCCCACCAAGGTGGTACCTGTTTATCTACTTGCATTTGCATCTTTTCAAACTGCAAACTAATGGCTTGCTTTGGGCTAGTTTTGCTGAGAACCTGAAGTAACTGATGGTTTTCAGCAAAGCTATCATAAAAAAAACAGTGACCTGAGCAAGAGGTGCTGCAAATGGCCATAAAAGCAGGCAGGGGGTGGGAGCAACCATTGGAACTAGGTGGTAAGTATTCCCAGGGACGTCCATTGTAATTTTGAATAATCTAAGCAAAGTCGAGGAGTAACTGTATTATCCTTGCTGAGAGAAGAACCTGATCTTTAAGACCTTCCAGATCATGGGGATGTTGCAACTTTGCAGATTAGTCATAAATCCACTTTGTTCAGTGTCATTGTGACTTTCAACAGTTGGTGGATGAGTGGTAACCCAAGGACACCTGTACATTTACTGTGTTTCCCCCAAAATAAGACCCAGTCTTATTTTCTTTTGGGCCCCAAAATAAGCACTAGAGCTTATTTTTGGGAGGTGTCTTATAAAACCTACTTAATAACCTGCACAGCCAGGTAGCCGCCCATTCTGCCTGGTTGCTCATGGTGCCGCAGCCACGAGGCGAGGCAGGGGCCTGGAGCTGCCCCACACACCCTGCACTGATTTACCTCAGGGCCCCCACAGCCAGGCCATCCATACCCTGACACCTGCCTCGCCTCGCGGTCACGGCACCAACACACCGCTCGGCCGCCTGCTCTGTTGCGGCCTCAAGGAAGCAGAAGAAGTGGGCTGACGGCCATGGCGGTTCCTGCTGCACATGGCTGTTGGTGCTGCCGCCCGGAGGGAGTTGTCGGGGCATGGATGGCGTGGCTGAAGGGACTATGAGGTAAACTGGTGCGTGGCATGTAGAGCAGTTCCACTCCCCCACCTCACCTCATGACTGTGACACCGCAAGCAACCAGACAGAATGGGTAGCCGGACGGCTGCGCAGGCTCTTAAGTAGGGTTTATTTTGGGGGGTAGGGCTTATATTAGGCGCACACATAAAAATATGCTAGGGCCTATTTTTGGGATAACATTAATGTATAAGAGTTTTGAGAGATTCAGAATCCCACCAGGGTTATTCATTCATGATTGAAATACAGTTGCAAGAAAAAGTATGTGAACCCCTTGGGATTACGTGGAGTTTTGCATGAATTGGTCATAAAATGTGCATTGAACTTCATCTAAGTCACAACAATAGAAAAACACAGTCTGCTTAAAATAATACTACACAAACATTAGATGTTGCCAAGTTCAGAGCACATTTTATGACCAATTCATGCAAAACTCCACGTAATCCCAAGGGGTTCACATACTTTTTCTTACAACTGTACATTGTTCTAGGAAATCACCAAAACAGGCTTGCAAAGCATGGTTTGTGTCATGTTTGCTATCTCCGAGACCGCCTGCTGCTACCGATGACCTCCCATCGACCCGTGCGCTCCCACAGAGAGGGCCTCCTCAGGGTGCCATCAGCCAAACAATGTAGGCTGGTGGCCCCCAGGGGGAGGGCTTTCTCTGTGGGGGCTCCCACCCTCTGGAATCAGTTGCCCCCGGAGATAAGAAGAATCCAGGACCTCAATGCCTTCCGTCGTTCCCTGAAAACCTATCTTTTTCAGCAAGCCGGGTTGGCTTAAGAAGAAATTTTAAAATTTTAAAATTTTTAAATTCTTTTAATTAGTCTGCGATTTTTAATTTTTTGGGCCAAATTTTATATATATTTTTAAATGTTTTAATATTTGTATTCTATGTTTTTTATCTTGGCTGTACACCGCCCTGAGTCCTCAGGGAGAAGGGCGGTATATAAATTCGAAATTAAATTAAATTAAATTAAATTAAATTTCCACCCAGGATGTTTTAATTACCATGGTCTGAAACAGGCTTACAAATCATGGTTGGCTAATCATCATTGCATATTTCTGTCACTGCCAAACAGCTGTTTTAAAAATTGGGGGTTGGTTTACCCTTGTTTTTATTTTGTTTTTGTTAGCCACTCAGCTAATACATACAGGTAGTACTCGACTTACAGCAGTTTGTTTAGTAACCGTTCAAAGTTACAACAGCACTGAAAAATGTGACTTATGACCGTTTTTCAAAGTTATGACCTTTGCACCGTCCCCATGTGATCAGAAATCAGAGGCTTGATAACTGGTTCATACTTATGACCATTAACTGTGTCCCAAGGTCATGCAATCACCTTTTGCGTCCTTCTGACAATCAAAGCCAAGGGGGAAGCCAGATTCCCTTAACAACCATGTTACTAACTTAACAAGTGCAATGATTCACTTAACAACTGTAGCAAGAAAAGTCGTAAAATGGGGCACGCTCACTTAACAAACGTTTCATTTAGCAACATAAATTTTGGGGCTCAGTTATGGTCCTAACTTGAGGACGAACTAAAACTCCCCTAAATCTTGACTCCATTCATTTGAATCATCATTCCGTACATTGGGACCCTTATAGTCCCCAGAATACTACAGCAGCCCCCATTCTTAACAGTCAATCTAGTTCTGCCCACACATCCCCAGTAGTTCCCAAAGCATGTACCGTATTTTTCGGAGTATATGACACACCTTAGTTTTTGGGGAGGAAAATAAGAAAAAAGCTGATTGGTGGATGGATCAGCCTCCCGGAATATCCCCAATCAGCTGTTTCCAGAGGTAAATTTTAGCAAGAGGTTTGTTGATTGTGAGCTCTGTGCCTTGCTTTTTTATCAGCCTCTCAAACTTCTGAAACTCAAATCGGGGTGGGTTCTAAATTTTTTTTACTACCGGTTCTGGGGGCGTGGCTTATTTTGTGGGCGTGGTTTGATGGTCATGAGACAATTCTTTAGGATTTAGCAGAGGTACTGGTCTACCAGGCTTTTAACTGCTTGCAGAGCTGTACCGGTCTACTCATTTGTTTTTGGAGGCTCCGGTCTACCCATTTGTTTTTCGAGCGCCCTGGTCTACCACCACACTGCCTTTTAACACTGATCAGCTGGAGGGCGGCCCTTTGAAGCCCCACGGCAAGAGTTTAAACAGTTTTTTCCTTTCTAGCCGATCAGCTGGGACTCAGGAGGTAGCAAATAGATTGGGGGCGGGGCCAAATAAAAGGTAAGAATAACGCGGGGGGAGGGCTGGAGGGCCCAGCTCCCGAACAAAGAGAACCGGTTTCGTGACGTCATATCGTCATCGCTACCAGCTCGGCCGAACCGGGCCAAACCGGGAGGAACCCACCACTGATTCAAATGCATGGATTCATACTTACAAGTATGTGTCCCCTTAACAACCACTGCAAAAAAGACCATAAAACCACTTCTTCTTTGTGGCGGCCATGACTTACAACCATAACGACTTATGACCAGATTTCTGGTCCCAATTGCAGTCATAAACCGAGGGTTACCTGTTAGTCATTCAAGGTGGCTACCCACTTCAAATGAACACCATTTGATGACCCAATGAAAAACAATGAAAAAAATAATGCAATTTATGGAACAACAACTGAACAAGAAGGTCTTGACACCTTTCCTGAGATTCGGAAGTGAATTTTTCCCGGGGTCAGGAGCAAACACAGAAAGTCTTTGAATGTGCTATGCCAGTATTGGCGAACACGCACACACAGGGGAGTGCCATAAACCAGAAGAGCAGCTCCCCGGCACGCATGCGCAGGAGCGCCAGAAACCAGAAAAGCAGTTCCCCGGTGCGCATGCACAGGAGCGCTGAAAACCACAAGAGCAGTTCCCCGGCGCGCATGTGCGCACCGGGAAGCTGAGCTTCCAGTTTCCAGCATGCACATGCCTGCCAGTTACCTGGTCTTCCGGTTTCTGGCACGCATGCGTGGTCGCCAGGCATGTGCACGCCGGAAACCAGAAGCTCAGCTTCCTGGTGGTCGCATAAACGCCAGGGAGCTGCTCTTCCGGTTTCTGGTGCTCCCATGCTTGTGAAGACCAACCCAGAAGAGCAACAGGCGACGGCTGGTGTGCCCGGAGAGATGGCTCTGCGTGCCACTTCCAGCACGCATGCCATAGGTTCGCCATCACGGTACTATGCTATGCTAATACCAATAGCAAGGAGAGGCAAGAAGCAGAAGGACACTTACTTCATAGGAGGAACTTCGTCTATCCGATTGCCGAGCTGGGACTCATGAGACTTGCTCCTCGTGAGGGTTGGGAAGTTGGGCAGCAGCTGGAAAACCTTTCGGCTGGGTGGAGGCGGAGTCCGTGGTGGCTTCCCTCTCTTGAGCTGAGGCGTGGTCGGCGGGGTAATGGCAGTACTGTGAGGAGTTCTGAGGTTCCGCCGCCCACAGTGAGTGGGGAAAGCAAAGGATTCCAAGAGGCTATCGGCAAAGGTAGGGGTACCTTGACTCGTGGGCAAGTTGTCCGAAGAGGGGATGGTGGAGACCGAGACAGAACGAGGCTGTGGGCCATTGCCTTTCAAATGGGAAAGGTTGCCTTGTATCCATGAGAGTCCTGGAGGGCAGGGTGAAAGTTCAGAAGGGGGCATCAGACTGGTTTCTCGGCAAACATCAGGTGGATTCCACACCAGATGGTCTTTGTACTCTCCACCTGCATGGAGATAGGAAGTCACTGTTCAAAGAAAGCCATACTTGAAACAATGAGGAGCACTGTTTGGGACACAACAGGCTAAGGCAGTGTTTTTGAATCTTGGTGACTTCAAGATTTGCGGTACCAACACAATTGTGTGGAGAAGCATTGTGTAAGCATGCTGTCTGGGGAATTCTGAGAATTGAGGTCCACGCACCTTGAAGTTGTCATGGTTGACAAAATGAGTGGACCACGCATGAAGTGTTAATACACCACCCATCTCCTTCCACTTATGACTGTATGACTGTAACTTGGTTGCTTGTATCTTTACGATTTATATTGATATTGTTTCCTGATTGCTTATTTGAACCCTATGACTATCATTAAGGGTTGTACCTTATGATTCTTGACGAACGTATCTTCTCTTTTATGTACACTGAGAGCGTATGCACCCAAGACAAATTCCTTGTGTGTCCAATCACACTTGGCCAATAAAGAATTCTATTCTATTCTATTCTATTCTATTCTATTCTATTCTATTCTATTCTATTCTATTCTATTCTATTCTATTCAAAAAAAGTATAAAGTGGTATTATAAAGTCACATTATAATGACTTGGTAAGGCCAAACTTGGAATATTAGATCCAGTTTTAATCGCCCCGATATAAAAAAAAAGATGTTGAGACTCTAGAAAGAGTGCACAGAACAGCAATAAAAATGATTAGGGGGCTGGAGGCTGAAACAGATTGCAGGAACTGGATATGTCAAGCTTAATGAAAAGAAGGACTAGGCGTGACATGATAGCAATATCTGAGGGGCTGCCACAAAGAAGAGGAGTTGAACTTGTTCTTCAAAGCAGGGGTGTCAAACTGGAGGCTCGCGGGCCAGATGCATCACGCACAGGCCACATCCACCCCGGTTCCACAAAGGCAAAAAAAAGTCGCAATACGTCATGTGACATCAGGTGACACGATCGAGTTTGACACCCATGCTCCAAAGCATCTGAAATTAGGACAAGAAGCAATGGATGGAAACTAATCAAGGAGAGAACCAACCTAGAACTAAGGAGAAATTTCCTGACAGAACTATTAATTAGTGGAATTGTATAGAACTCTTGTAATAGAATGTATTATGTATGATGTACACTGAAGATGGCATTTAATTTTGTTGTACGAGATGCAGTGATAATAAAGTAAAGTAAATAAAATAAACTATGGAACAACTTGCCTCCAGAAGTTGTGGGTGCCTCCATTATTGGAGGTTTTTAAGAAGAGATTGATAACCATTTGTCTGAAATAGTATAGGGTTTCCTGCCTGAGTAGGAGGTTGGACTAGAAGACCTTCAAAGTCCCTACCAACTCTGTATTTCTGTTACAGATAGTCCTCGACTTATGACCCCAATTTAGCCCAAAATTTCTTTTGCTGAGACACTTGTTAAGAAAAGCGCCAAGTTCCCTTCCAAATCTGATATTCTGTTATTGAGAAACATTAGACCAAGGAGCTGGATTTATTTATTTATTTTTTGCTGGCAACTATAATTTCAAGCACCTGCCTTGCTGAAGTTCCATGCTCTACTCTTTAGTTTCTCTTGTGCAGACACTAGTGAGTCTCTGAAAGACCAGTGAGTCTCTGAAGCACCGGAAGGCAAGACAAGAAACAATGGATGGAAACTACCAGTAATCAAGGAGAGAAGCAACCTGGAATTGAGGAGAAACTTCCTAACAATGAGGACAATTATCCAGTGGAACAGCTTGCCTCCAGAAGTTCTGGGTGCTTCATCACTGGAGGTTTTAAAGAAGAGACTGGACGGTCACTTGTATGAAATGGTATAGGGTCTCTTACTTGAACAGGGGGCTGGACTAGAAGACCTCCAAGGTCCCTTCCAGCTCTATTCTGATTCTGATTCAAATGTGTAATGGGCTGTGAGAATAAAGAAGACGGGGGAAAGCCACAGCCGAGATAACATTCAGAGAAGAGATAGCTCACAGTAGGAGCAGGGCGGAAACAGCGTTTCAGAAAGAAACACCCCAGTTCTCTGGAAAGGAGAGGCAAGAAGTATTTTCAGATTTGCATGATTCTGTTACTATGAATAAGTGTCCCTACTCATGGTTTCAATAGAAAAGAGTATTTGTAGCTCAGGGTTGAACTGTGGAGTCCTTGATGCTCTCTGATCTTGGCTGATTGCTTGCAGACATTACCTGACTAGTCAACACCCTAATACCGTCATGGCGAACCTATGGCACACATGCCACAGATGGCACATGTAGGCCTCTCTGCTGGCACGCGAGCCCTCGCCCCAGCTGAGCTCTGCACGCGTGCCTCCCGCTGGCCACCTGATTTTCAGGTCTCTGCAGCGCTGTTGTTTAATCAAAATGCAGTTAAAACACTATACAAGCCATCACTATATACCAGTGGTGGGTTGCTCCCGGTTTGCACCGGTTCACAAGAACCAGTAGTAAAAAATTGTAGTAGTTTCGAGAACCGGTAATAACATTGGCTGGCCACGCCCCCGAACCGGTCCCTGGCCCAGTCGCTGCTCACTTATCCCATCAACCTCATCAGAGGCTTTTTTTTTTTACTTTTAAAAGCATTTTTTCTACCACCTCTTTCGCCGAAAAAATGCTTTTAAAAGTAAAAAAAAAAAGCCTCTGATGATCCCGCAGCTCAGCTGGGAATGTCAGAGGCTTTTCAAAGCATTTTTTCTACAACCTCTTCAGCCGAAGAGATGGTAAAAAAAATGCTTTGAAAAGCCTCTGACGATCTCAGCTGAGTTGCCTGATCGGCAGAGGCTTTTCAAAGCACTGTTTTCTGCAACCTCTTAAGGTTATAGAAAAAATGCTTTTAAAAGAAAAAAAAAAGTTGGCCACACCCACCCAGTCATATTACCCCCACCACCAAGCCACACCCACAAAATAAGCCACGCCCACAGAACCGGTAGTAAAAAAATTTAGAACCCACCCCTGCTATATACATCCAACAGGAACAGGAAGTGCCTCACAGGAGCAGATAGAGGTAAATCCTAGAGTGGCAGGAAATACATCACTGAACAATGGAGATGAATGCTAGAGAGGAATAAAGCTGCATACAAGCTGCATACATAACACCTGTAACAGTGTAGGCATGCGGGGGGGGGGAGCACGGAGGGAGGTGCAGCGCGCCCCCCCCATGCCCCATTTTTGGTCTCAGGAAGCTTCAGGGAGACCTGCTAGGCCCAAAACGGGGTGTGGGGGGAGAGTCGTGCGCGCATGCGCGAGGGAGCATGCACAGGGATGGCATGCACATGTACAGAGGCTTGTGAGTGCATTGTATTATGGGTGTGGGCACATGCATGCGCGCTGTCGTGTGTGTGCGCGCGCTTTCAGCACAGAAGGACAAAAAGGTTAGCCATCACTGCCCTAATAGTTATTTAATAATACTTGCTTAATAATGCCCTAACTGGGTAATATCCTAACAAAGAAACT
This sequence comes from Pantherophis guttatus, assembly GCF_059756535.1. Lineage (NCBI taxonomy): Eukaryota > Metazoa > Chordata > Lepidosauria > Squamata > Colubridae > Pantherophis > Pantherophis guttatus. Next base: position 337,782,701 of record NC_142063.1, read on the forward strand.
ACCGAAATGAACAATCAAGTAATAAAACAATACCTTAATTGAGAAACTACCAAGGAGAAAATCCACACTGGCAGGACAAGCAGCTGTATATAAACAGGGAGCAAACTCCACCCTCCCTCTCAATGATGACGTTACCTAGTTGGGTCATGAAACGTCTGCACGTAAACAACCAAACTAGGAGAGCACCAAGGACTTCACAGACATACACAGGACTGCTTTGTAAAATCAGTAAAATGACCTCATGTTTCATTTCCCCATTAAACTGTTTTCCCCTATTTCAAATGGGCACGGCTGGGGAATTCTGGGAGTTGAAATCCACACATCTTAAAAATCATCCAGATTGAGAAATGGCTGCTTTAATGCATGCTGTAATATCTGAAGGCAGGAATAAAATCTTAAAAACAGAAGTGGGGAATCTTTTGTTGTTTTGCCAAGAATCATATTCCTGGGGTTGAGGGTGGGGAATAGTCCAACTAGGGTTGCATGGGGCTTGTGAGAGATTCTGAACCCAAAGCATAAAGTAGGGGGGCAGGAAACCCAAAATTAAAAAAAAAAAAACATTCAGTCTCACTTCCCTTGAATTTAAATTAAATGTGGGTAACTGGACTATTTTTCCAATTCATCAATTTTAATATATTATCCTTCTCCCAGGTTAAATATTTTGGTAGCTTTGGAATTTGGGAGGTTGCCCCCCAAGGCTTTCACGAGCTACTTTTAAAATCTCTCCCTCCTGGTGTTCAGCCCACCTTAACTCTTCCACCCACACCTTTCTAAGGTCTAACCTGCCCATGTGCCAAACAAAAAAAAAAAACAAAAAAAAACCAACAACCCCAAAAACATAACAGAATAACAGAATAAGAGTTGGAAGGGTCCTTGGAGGTCTTCTAGTCCAGCTCAGGCAGAAAATTCTATACCATTTCAGACAAATGGTTGTCTACTCTCTTCTTAAAAACCTCCAGCGTTGTAACACCCACCACTTCTGGAGGCAACTTGGCAAGTCACAACTCCTCCCATGGTGCTTGCCTGCTCCCACTTTTCGCACTCCCCTCTTCTCTCTGGGTTAGCCCCAGTGGTGGAATTCAATTTTTTTTACTACCGGTTCTCTGGGTGTGGCTTGGTGGGCGTGGTGTGGTGTAGTTTGGTGGGCGTGACAGGGGAAGGATACTGCAAAATCCCCATTCCCTCCCCACTCCTGGGGGAAGGATATTGCAAAATCTCCATTCCCACCCCACTCTGGGGCCAGCCAGAGATGGTATTTGCCGTTTCTCCGAACTACTCAAAATTTCCGCTAGCGGTTCTCCAGAACCTGTCAGAACCTGCTGATTAGCACCCCAGGTTAGCCCCCATCTCCCTGTGAATTCAAGGAAAGCGTCTTCCTTCCCAAATCCCCATTCTCTTCTCCTCCCCCCCCCCGCCTCAAAAACCCCACTTGTGCCCAGGAGCCTTTGTTTTACCCATCCGCGTTGCTTTCCTCAAGCAGGTGAGGGCTCCGTTCAGCCGGGAACATTCTTCCGTGCTGGCTCCGTATCTCTTCATCGTGTCTTTGACTTTCAAGTCGTTCATCTCCAAGAAGGCATCGAGAGTGAGGTCCTCTGGAATCCTCTGCAGAAAAGAGAGATGGGGTCGGGGGGGGGGAGAGAGATTTTCAGAAGAGGGTCAGACTCAGCTTCCTTCTCCCCACCCCTGAGGGAAAGTTTTCAGAGATTAAGTTGGAGGGTTGCTCTCCGCAGTATTTGGGGACTGAATGAGTCAACCCCTTTGTGGTGAGGCGATGATGAAGGATTTCACCAGGGTCAAAATAAGAGACCTCCACACAATGCATTCAAAGCATTGCAGCAGCTGCTTTGGCTCGTAATCCTTCCTGCATTTCTCTCTCTCCCTCCCTCTCTCTCTCTCTCTCTTTAAAACAAGAATAAAGGAAGAAGACATGGCTTTTGCTGCTCAATGGCCCAGTCACTTCGGGCTTTCGGGCAATGACGAAGCAGAAGCGGGAAAGGCTGGCCCAGGTTCATGCACCATCAACCCTACGCTTCTCCCCCTTGCAAGCAAAAGAGCGACATTGTGCGCTGACCTTTGCCGGAATCGCAGCGTTGCCAAAACTTTCCACCCAGCATCGCAAATAGCTAGACGAGCCTGTTAAAGCCAGCTTGCAGGAGCACATGCCAACGCTTTAAAGAGGCTTGCTTGGGGCACGCCTGGCTGGATGGCATGGGATGGGTGTTGTGCTCCAACGCAGCTGGAAGGAACAAAATTAGGGGAAGCAGATTTCAATCAGCCCAATAAAACTGGAGCGGGGAGGGAACTTTCAGTAATCTAGGACGGAAGCTGGGCTAGGGATTGATTTCCACCCTCCCGAAATCAGAAGAATAATAATAATTGGAATATCTGCAGGAAATAACGTTTGCCTGCAGGCAAGTACTGGGAGAGAACACAACAGGCAAAGTTAACAGAAAATATAGAAGCTTAAATGCTTGGCGACTTTAGAATTCAAACACAGCTGCCACACAAGACCCCAGACTTAACAAGCGTCAGTAAGATTTTTTTAAAAAAAAATCTGGATAATGGATGCTGTAATACCTGGAGACATCAGAAAGATAGCAACCATTCTAATAGGTGTCTTGGATGCCGTTCGAAAACATCCGCAGCACCACTTGAATACCATCTGTATTGACAAAATCGCCCTCGATTAATTACGAAAGGCAGCTTTACTTGGAACAGCTTACATCCTGTGACAATATATCTTAGACACCATCAAACGTCAACACCTGCCTATCTTGTGTCCTTGCGAAGGACTCAATAGGTAGACAAAAATGCCATGTCATCTAAACATCTGGCTCTGCGACAAACCATAATTATAGCGTAACCCAGGGGTGAAATGCTCCCGGTTCGGGCGATCCGTTAGCGATTGTGGCAGGTGGTTCGGAGAACCGGTAGCGATGGCAACGCGAGGCTCCACCCACTCACCCGGGTGTCATTACTTCCTGCTTTTAAAAAAAAGGCTCTGACGATTGCGCGCCACAGCTGTGATCGTCAGAGCCTTTTTTTTTTTACCTTTTGAAAGCATTTTTTAACAACCTATTCGGGCGAATAGGTTGTAAAAAAATGCTTTTAAAAGTATTTTAAAAAAGGCTCTGACGATCACGAGACACAGCTGATCACACACACCCCACGCGCGTTGTTCTACTTACCTTCCCAAGCCTCCTTTTGGTGTGCACTGCGCATGCGCCTGTGTGCCCGCACCTCGCATTTGGTGCGTGGTATGCACTGCGCATGCGCATGTACAGTATGCATTTGGCACGCAGCGCGCAGCCAACAAACCGGTAGTAAAACGGTTCAGATTTCACCACTGGGGTAACCTATAGGTTAGATTCACAGTCAAAAACTGGGGGAAACATAATAATTCAAGTCCAAGGAGTAAGAATTATTGGTAGCATCTGAGGCAGTTCCAAGCAAGCTATTAAAAAATAAAAAATAGAGCATTTAGGTCCAACAAATTTAAAGTGTCCAAACATCAAGAGAGTTCTATAGATATTGCTCCAAAAACTCCAATCATGATTAATATAACGGCAAATTTCTTTTTCTATAAGTATTTGATTCCGATTTGCAAGTCATGGCATTTTGTAAATTTTTTTGGATTGCTTTTCCTAAGTCCTAGCATCACTTGGTATAGTAACAACAATAAATCAAACTTTCTTGTTTTCAAAGACTGTTAAGAAAATTATTATTAATAATTATTATCACTTACATAGGATCTGACTCCCAACAACTCTAATGGTAGAGGGTCACACGAAAACGAAAATAGATTTAATTGAAACTGGCTTTTAAACATAATTCAGATCAATGCATTAATAAGATTACTCTCCGAAAGCAGGCACTTATTATTATTTAATAGTCTCTCCTCCGGCCCACTATAATTACAATTTCACAAGGTCCCTGGGAAATCTTGAGGAGCTTCAGATGTACATCTTAGTACTAAATGTCTATGGAGATTCTCAGTCATCCAGGTGGTTGTCCCAAAGGTGCTTTTTCAAAAGGCAACTGGACTTTGTTTTTTCCTTGAAGATGTTTTGCTTCTCATTCAAGAAGCTTCTTCAAGTTCTCCAGAACTGAACTTCTCCAGAACTGAAGAAGCTTCTTGGATGAGGAGCGAAATGTCTTCAAGTAAAAACAAAGTCCAGTGGCCTTTTGAAAAAGTACCTTAGCTCCAAGTTATTATTCCCTCCAACTCCCTACACACAGTCACTCATGCCCTCGTTACCTCCCGCCTGGACTATTGTAACGCTCTCTACATGGGGCTCCCCTTGAGGAGCACCCGGAGGCTCCAACTGGCGCAGAGTGCGGCCGCGCGGGTGGTTATGGGAGCAACATAGCGCTCCCATGTGACACCTCTCCTGCGCGAGCTGCACTGGCTCCCGGTGGTCTTCCGGGTGCGCTTCAAGGTTTTGGTTACCACCTTTAGAGTGCTCCATGGCTTAGGACCTGGCTACTTACGGGACCGCCTACTACCACAAACAGCCTCCCACCGGCCGGTACGCTCTCATAGAGAGGGGCTCCTCCAGGTACTGTCAGCCAAACAATGTCGACTGGCGGCCCCTAGGGGGAGGACCTTCTCTGTGGGGGCACCTACTATCTGGAACGAGCTCCCCCCGGAGATACGGAGGATCCTGGATCTGCGCACTTTCCGCCGTGCTTTGAAGACACTTCTATTCCAGCAGGCCGGCCTGGCCTAATTTTTTCCCCTTTTTTAAAATTTTTAAACTCAAATTTTAATTCGTTTTAAATTATTGGGAGTTTTAAATTGTCTCGGGCAAAAATTATTTAATTGGGTTTTAATCATGTTTTAACTTTGTATTTATGTGTTTTATTTCGTGCCTGTTCACCGCCCTGAGTCCTTCGGGAGTAGGGCGGTATACAAATTTAATAAAATGAAATGAAATGAAATGAAAACTCGAGAACCAATCTGTGAGAGGGAGAGAAGGTCTTTCCATAGGCCAACTACCTAACCAACTACGGTAATAAATCCAAAGTACAGAGGGGATTCAAACCGAGAGCATCCAGATTCGTGACTCCATCTCACAAGCACCGAGCTGCATCAGCTGTCAAAACACAGGCCTTGCCTTAATACATGGAAGCCTATGGCGGGAGTCTGGAAAGGAAAAGGGCCGTGTGCAGCCCAAAAGCATGCCAGGGAGGGTTAGATAACTGAGAGCAGGCCGAGATCCAAGTCACGAAGCCAAGGAGCTGCAGCGTGTGCTAGAAATCTGTTCTAACACCAGATGATGCAAGAACATGGCTTAATGTGTACTGTACTTTCACAAAACAACAGCTTTTTGCTTCTAGAAGGGAGGTGGGATCCCCCTCCCCTTTTCTTTCCTCCTCTTCCCTGAACAAAAAAAAAAAAAAAAAAAAGCAAGCCAGAAGGCATAGAACTGGAATTATCCACCCTAAGCAACATCAATGCTCCAAAGCCGTATTTCTCAACCCTAGCAACTTTTAAGATGTGTGGGCTTCAATTCCCAGAATTCCCCAGCCAGCATTCTTGGTTGAGAAACAATGGCTTATACAGAGGTGGCCTTCACATAATTTAACAATTGGTTCGCCCAGACTTGAACATGTAAGAGCGTGCGCTTGCTCGCTTTGCGCGTGTGTCTTGCGCAAATGCGCACGGCATCAAAACCACAGCGATTGTATAGGACGAGATAGCTTCGCTTGCGCGCACGCCTTGCGCACATGCACGTTGCATCAAAAACACGGTGATTGTATAAGATGGGATAGCGCCAGGACGCCACTGGCCGTAACTACCAGTTCGTCTGAACTGGTTCGAACCGGCTGAATCCCACCCCTGTCCTTATAGGCTGGAAGGATGATGATGATCATGACCAGTGAAGGTTACGACAGATCCCCCCCAAAAAGTATTTACAACCTTATTCTGAGTTCTAATGGCCCCCAATCACGTGACTGCATTTTGGGCACTTGGTATTTACAGCTGTTTGCAGCATCCCGCAATCCCATGACTGCGATTTATGACATTTTTGTCAAAAACTGTATTTCACCGTCTTCCCACCAAACCAGAAGATTTCCCCCTCTTGTCAACCTGATGCAAGCATGTGTAAGATATGTCAGTTTCTAGATATCAAAGGCAAACTGCAACACGGCTCTGAAGTGGTTTGAAAGTGGCACCTGAAAAGAGAGAAAGCTTGTTTTGCCACAAGCACACATTTATCTAGGCCAGCACTAAACAGGCAGCACCTACAGAGAAAAGGTGACATGCCTTTAAAAGGGATTGAAAGAATATTAAAAAGACTGGCATGGTTGCATTTTTTATCACCAGAGCCAAGTATACCCTTGAAAGCTGGCTGGTAAATCCATGCACAGTGGAGGTACTGAAACGGACAGACTGAAAACAGAAAAAATAGTTTGGAAGAATTGACTAAAAAGTTTTATCTGCCTCTTCCATAAACATACACTTATTTATTTACCTGATGAAGCAAGTTGAGTTAAGAAACAGTAACTGGCCCAAAGTCACCCCGTTAAGGTAAAGGTAAAGGTTCCCCTAGCACAGATGTGCTAGTCATTCCTGACTTTAGGGGATGGTGCTCATCTCCGTTTCAAAGCCCAAGAGCCAGCGCTGTCCAAAGATGTCTCCGTGGTCATGTGGCCGGCATGACTAAATGCCAAAGACGCACGGAACGCTGTTACCTTCCCACCAAAGGTGGTCCCTATTTTTCTACTTGCATTTTTTATGTGCTTTTGAACTGCTAGGTTGGCAGAAGGTGGGACAAGTAACGGGAGCTCACCCCTTAACGCAGCACTAGGGATTCGAACTGCTGAAGGGGTATGCAAAACATTTCACTACAAAACAGTTACAGTTCAGACGTTTGCTAAACAGCACATTTCACGTGGAAAGTGGGGTGTTTTGAGAATTTTTGTCAGAGCTTTGAGCTAGACAAAAAGCTGTCTTAGGTTTGAAGTTTGCTGTGTTTGAAACACATCACTTTGTGGCAGGGCCGGATTTAGATGAAAAGAGGCCCTAGGCTATTCCACTTATGAGGCCCTTTCACCTATAGTGAAAGTGTAATTTTAATTTTGCTAACAATTTGAATGTAGGCCCCTCTTGATCTTGAGGCCCTAGGCTGAAGCCTAGTTAGCCTATAGGAAAATCCGGCCCTGCTTTGTGGTCTTAAACTTGAAACAGTTTTTTTTTTAATGAATTTGGGGTTACTGCCCATCATTTCCATGGCTGAAAGTAGATGTCTTCGAGATTATCGAAGTAGATTATCTTCGAGACCGCCTTCTGCTGCATAGCTCCCAGCGACTGGTAAGATCCCACAGAGTTGGTCTCCGGGTCCCGTCAGCTAAACAATGTTGGCTGGCGGGCCCGCGGGGGAGGGCCTTCTATGTGGCTGCCCCAGCTCTCTGGAACCAGTTACTTCCTGAGGTCCAGAGCATCCCCACTCTATTAGCCTTCCGAAAAGCGGTGAAGACCTGGCTTTTCCGGCAGGCCTGGGGCCGTTGATCTTGTTCTTGTGATCTGGTGAGATCCGGCCATGAATGGCGTGAATGAGTTTTTAATGTTTTTATTGTTTTTAATTTTTAAATGTTTTTTTATAATGATTTTTTAAAATGTATTGTGAGCCGCCCTGAGTCTTCGGAGAGGGACGGCATATAAATTGAATTAATCAAATTAAATTAAATTAAATTAAATTAAATTAAATGTGACCTTGATTTTGCCTGCCCTAATACATCACTAAGGGCTGCATAACACTGCAGAATAATATGCTCTATCCAGTGGTGGGATTCAAATTTTTTTACTACTGGTTCTGTGGGCGTGGCTTGGTGGGTGTGGCATGGCTTGGTGGGCATGCCAGGGGAAAGATACTGCAAAATCTCCATTCCCTCCCCACTCTAGGGGAAGGTTACTGCAAAATCCCCATTTCCTCCCAATCAGCTGGGACTCGGGAGGCAGAGAATAGATGGGGGCGGGGCCAGTCAGAGGTGATATTTACCAGTTCTCTGAACTACTCAAAATTTCCGCTACCGGTTCTCCAGAACTGGTCAGAACCTGCTGAATACCACCTTTTGCCCTATCACCCTATTCCTCTCCTTGGTGATATCCAAAAGCTAAGCAAAGAGGAACCTGGTTATAGTTTCTGGATGGGAGACCACCAAAACATCTCCAGGCACTTGGTCAATGTTTCTTAAACTTGGCAACTCTTAAGATATGTGAACTTCAAATCCCAGAATTTCCAGGCCAGCCATATATCAAAACCTCAGAAAAATAATTTCCATTTTATGGCCAAGAAAAGTGTATGGACAAGACCATGAAAACATCAGAAGCTAAGCTCAACTCAAAGGGGACTTGATAGATGACATTGGATGACAGTCACACCCATAAAACCACACAATTAGCTGTCAATCAATGAAATTAAAAAGTGGCACGAGGCTGGAAAAGTCATGGGGGAGAAGGAGGAGAAGGAAGAAGAAGAAGGAGAAGGAGAAGGAGAAGGAGAGGAAGAAGAAGCTGTGAAAAAAAGTCATGTCACTATTTTCAGCACCGTTGTAACTTTGATCACTAAAAGAACTGTTGTTAAGTAGAGGACTACTTGTATTAAGTTTGCCATATAGCTATTTATAAAAATAATAAAGCAGGATATAATTCAAATAAATAAAAAATGGAGCGAGAAACTGCACCAGGAAACTAAAATCAGGGATTGAAAAAAAATCACTAAAATTGTTTTTTAAAAATGTCTAGACAAGATTAAAAATAAAACACAATCACAGAAAAATATCAAAAATTGTTTTGGGTAGGAGATTACCATGAAAACAATCATTTTCTTTAGCCGGAGAACATGTTCCAATCTGCTCAATTGCCATTTTCCTGAAGTGCTGGACAATTCTTGCCTTTACCAGCTTAATTGTATGTGTTTTCCGGGGAAGAGGAGAAATGTAATGCAAACATCTGGAACATTCCAGTTCAAGGAACATTGATTAGTTTGTTCATTAACATAATTATGCATGCTGAAAAACTGGCAATCTCTGCATTTCATGTGCTATCTTCTCACATAATCGGTTGCCAGAACTGGATCCTGGAACATGTTGTTAATGCTTGCCAATGGGCTGGCTTGCATCCAGAATCTTAAAAAGACCTGCTGTCAGTTTGCAGAGGAGGTTGGGAGTACAGTAAGAACAGTGGTGGGTTGCTACCAGTTTGCCCCAGTTTGGGCAAACTGGTAGCGGCGGGGGCAGGCTCCGTCCACCCACCTGGACATCATCAAAAATGCTCTGCGCCCGCACAGACGCTTCTGTGCATGCGCAAAAGCGCCGCACACCTGCAAAGTGAGCACGCGTGCCCGCGCGCTCCCAATAGCAAACCAGTAGCGAAGAAAATTGAAACCCACTACTGAGTAAGAGCCAATGAGAATAGTTGATTTTTACTCACTCCTGCATCTATACCCATGATGGCGAACCTATGGCACGCATGCCACAGGTGGCATGCGTAGCCATATCACTGGGCACGCAAGCTCAGCTCCAGTGTGCACGGGCCGGCCAGCTGATTTTCGGGTCTTCTGAGCCCACCAGAAGTAGGGAAACCGGCTGTTTCCTACCTCCGGAGGGCCTGGGGACGGGTGTGGAAGGCCTGTCTTTGTCTCTCACCTGGCTCCAGGATCTCTCTAGGAGTCTGGGGAGGGTGAAAACAGCCTTCCCCACCCCCCGAAGGTCCTCCAGAGGCCAAAAACGGCCCGTTTGACAACTTCCAGTGGGACCGGAAGGACCGTTTTTTGCTGTCCCCAGCCTCCAGGGCCTCTCTAGGAGTCTGGGGAGGGCAAAAACAGCCTTCCCCTCCTCCGGAGGCTGAAAATGGCTCGTTTGACAACTTCCGGTGGGGCCAGAAGTTGTCAAATGGGCCGTTTTCGGCCTCCGGGGGACCTCCGGTGGAGGAGGCCGTTTTTACTCTCCCCAGACTCCTAGAGAGGCCCTGGAGCCAGGTGAGAAAAAAAAACAGGCCTACCGGGCCTTTGTGTGCCAGGAGTGGGGGGAGCTGCACGCGTATGCGTGGGGACGAGGCACATAGAATTATGGGTGTGGGCACGCGCACGTGCGCCCCCCCGCCCCCCCTTCTTGGCACGCAATGGCAAAAAGGTTAGCCATCACTGATCTATACTTATTAAAAGCTTTCAGTGTGCATCTTTTTGTTTTGAAACCAAAACCTCAGGCAACAATGCCAGCCCAGATCTAGGGATCTCGACAGTTTTCCTGGTGAAAATCTCCTTTCATTGTTGTTTGGTCTAACATCATGTTTTAATAGGGATATACAGCATGGGTCATAATAATGAATTTTTTTTGGGAGTGGGGAGAGATAAAAAAAAAATGATTGAACTGCTAGGGCTTCTGAGCAACCCAGAAAGAGTCTGGTTCCTTAATCAACACTAGGCTGGATCCTTGTTGAGAAATGCATAAAGAATTTTACAATTGCTGCTTAAGTATCAAAGGTCAGAATTCAGGCGAAGCAGAACCCCAGGACACCTGTCAGCCCAAGAGGAATGCATCCCTCACACACATACACACAAACACACACAAATGCAATATTCTAGCTCAAGCAAGCTATTATTAGCAAACAAGATCAGTGCCAACTTTGGGAGATGCGTAGAAGCCTCGTTCTTATTAAACCTTGTGCCTGGGCTGGGCTGCCCCAGCTAGTAACTGGGGGAAGCCCAGAGGTCTGAAAGAATCTCATACAAATATGTTCCCTGAATCTAGAAAGCTAGCATATCAAGGACAGAGAGTAATTCTGGCAAAGACTTAACCCTTGCTAAATTATTCCAAATGGAGGCTGGTTGGCTTAGAAAACTCCTAAGCTAAGAAAACCTATATTGAGAACCCTTGTAAATTAAGGAAGGAGGAAAATGCAAATGAACAGCAATCCTGATACTTGCTTTTCTAAATTCAAGACTGCTTTTTTGGTTCCTTACTCTTTTTAAATTCGATGGGTCATTCAATTCAAAAGTTCCCCTCCTGTCTAAGCCATCCAAGTTTCATCACAGGAATTTTAGAATACCAGAATGGAAAGTAAGGGAAAGATTTAAACACAGCCAATGTGATTATATTTAGATTTTCCTAGTGACTTTAATTTGGCAGGCTGACAGGGGAATTCTGGGAACTGAAGTCCATACAGCTTAAAATTGCCAAGACTGAAATAGACACGTGGCCTGATGAATTTACCATGTAAATGTAAATCTATAATGCCGAAGGAAAATCCCACACTGGGAATCATTAGGAATAGATCTACCAATATCAAATCGCCACTATAAGACAGTGCATCCATGTTTGAAAGTTCTATAAAGTTTAACTCAATGTATCTCAAAAAGAATTTGGTGTGTGTTTCAAAAGAAAGAGAAATCGGGTAAGGATTTCAGCAAAAACTGTATTTCTATAATCTGAAGGATATTTTAATATCCTTTAACTCAGTGGTGGGTTTCAAAAAAATTTACCACCGGTTCTGTGGGTGTGGCTTGGTGGATGAGGCATGGCTTGGTGGGCGTGGTTTGGTGGGCATGGCAGGGGAAGGATACTGTAAAATCTCCATTCCCACTCCACTCCAAGGGAAGGATACTGTAAAATCTCCATTCCCTCCCCAATCCAGGGGAAGGTTACTGCAAAATCCCCATTTCCTCCCGATCAGCTGGAACTCGGGAGGCAGAGAATAGATGGGGGCGGGGCCAGTCAGAGGTGGTATTTATTGGTTCTCCGAATTACTCAAAATTTCTGCTACTGGTTCTCCAGAACTGGTCAGAACCTACTGAAACCCACCTCTGCTTAACTGGAATTCACAGTCTACTTTCTAGCAACTGGGCTTTCTACAGTCCATTCTGGGTACATTATCTTTATAAATTACTTAAAGGAGAGAATAGAAGAGACACTCATGAAATCTATGGATAATACAAAGCTGGAGGATTTTCTAACAGCTCCAAAACACAACCACAAATTTCAAAATAATCTTGAGAGGCTTTGGGCCTCATCCAACAAAACAAGATTCCATGTTGAGAAATGCAAGATCCTGCATTTAAGCAGGAAAAACCGGATGCACAGGTACAAGTTAGGCGGTAGCTAACTTACTTAGGGAGAAGAATCTGGGTATCTTGGTAGACCTTTAACCCAAGGTTAAGAGGCAGCAAAGTGCTACAATTGCCAAAAGAACCAATGCAGTTTTTGGGCTAAAGTCAACAGAGATATAATGTCAAAATCACAGGAAGTTTTAGTATCACTCTGTGCTGGAACACTGCCCAGTTGTGGTCATCAATACAAAAAGGATGCTAAGGAACAGGAAATAGTGCAGACAAGAGTGAAGAAAATTATAAGAGGCTAAGAAGTCAAATCCGATGAAGAGCTATTAAAGGTAAACAGAAGGTCAATGGGAGATATGGTAGCAATCTTCTAATGCTTGAAGGGTGTCACAGGGAAGAGGGTGTGGGCTTATTTTCCAGTGCTCCCAAGGATAAGACAAGAACTAGTGGGAAGAGGGTTTTCAGAGAGAGAGAAAGAGAGAGTCAAACCTGAAATAAAGAGGAATTTCTGGATTACGAGAGCTACTAAGGTGTGGAATAGTTTGTCTTCTAAAAATCATGCGTTTCATCACTTGAGGGTTTCAAACAAAGGTTAGAGAGCCACCTGTCTGAAACGTGTTTTTCAACCTCAGCAATTTTAATAGAATAGAATAGAACTCTTTATTGGCCAAGTGTGACTGGACATACAGGGAATTTGTCTTTGGTGCATATGCTCTCAGCATACATAAAAAGACAAGAGACATTCATCAAGAATCATATCAACACTTCATGATAGTCATAGGGTACAAATAAGCAATCAAATCATATTAGGAAACAATCAATATAAATTGTAAGGATATAAGCAATAAAGTTACAGTCATACAGTCATAAATGGGAGGAGATGGGTGATAGGAACGATGAGACAACTAATAGTAATAGTAATGCAGACTTAGTGAATAGTTTGACAGTGTTGCGGGAATTATTTAGTAGAGTGATGGCGTTCGGGAAAAAACTGTTCTTGTGTCTAGTTGTTCTGGTGTGCAGTGCTCTATAGCGTCGTTTTGAGGGTAGGAGTTGAAACAGTTTATGTCCAGGATGCGAGGGGTTTGTAAATATTTTCACAGCCCTCTTTTTGACTCGTGCAGTATACAGGTCCTCTATGGAAGGCAGGTTGGTAGCCATTGTTTTTTCTGCAGTTCTAATTATCCTCTGAAGTCTGTGTCTGTCTTGTTGAGTTGCAGAACCAAACCAGATAGTTATAGAGGTGCAGATGACAGACTCGATAATTCCTCTGTAGAACTGGATCAGCAGCTCCTTGGGCAGTTTGAGCTTCCTGAGTTGGCGCAGAAAGAACATTCTTTGTTGTGCTTTTTTTGATGACGTTTTTGATGTTAGCTGTCCATTTTAGGTCTTGAGCTATGATAGAACCTAGAAATTTGAAGGTCCCTACTGTCAATACTGTGCTGTCTAGTATTGTAAGAGGTGGTAGTATGGGAGGGTTTCTCCTAAAGTCTACCATCATTTCTATGGTTTTAAGTGTGTTCAGTTCCAGATTGTTCCAGTCGCACCACGAAGCTAGTTGTTCAACCTCCCATCTGTATGCGGATTCATCGTTATCTCGAATGAGACCAATCACTGTTGCAAAAGATATACCACATATATATTTCAACTCCTAGAATTCCCCAGCCAGCAATGGTTGGGCCAATTTTGGAAGTTGAAGTTCACATAATTTAAAGTTGCTCAGATTAACAAATACTGGTGAAGGGTCCTCCCTGGGCAGCAGGCTAGACTAAAAGACCATTAATGTCTTTTCCTAGATTCTATTATCTTAGCTACTATGCCAAATTGGCTTTAGATAAGAAATGTTAACATCGTTCTTTAATCTATGCAGAACAATGAACATTCAAGTCTTGAGTTTGGTTTGCGTCTTTAAAATAAATTGTAACATTGAGCTGACTAATTTGGGAAATTCTGTGTAAATCACTACAAGTAATCCTCAATTTATGACCCTAATGAAGCTTGGCCATTACAGTTATAAGTCATGATGGTCGTAAATTGGATCCCTCATATCATGAGTGAGTGTTTTGCAGCACTCATTAAGTGAACACCGCAATAGTTAAGCCATGTTTGCCATGGGCCAGTTTTGCTAAAAATCGTTTCAACAAAACTGTTATAAAATGCAGTCATGTGACTGTGGTATGCTGTGAGCTGCCATCAACCGTTTTCAGTAAAGTTACATAAAGTTGTAACTTCAAACAGTCGCAAAGCAACCAGTCATAAGTCGAGGACTCTCTGTAATCAACATAGATGGATTTGCCCAGCCAGCTAGGAAAAAATGGGACTGCTTGGTTTCTGGCATGGGATGCCAACACAGCCATTATCCAGCCTTACAATTTCTTAGTTTTGTGTTTGTAGAGCAGAGCACGCTAGCACTGAAACTTCTCAAAAAGAAAGTTCAAAAGTACAAACCTATCTAAAAATGAAACTTTTTTCTTGAAGTGGTTCCCCTGCTTCAGAAATAGAGAGGATTGCTTGCAGTTGTCTAACTGTACGAGCAAAGTTACAGCAAAGGTGTCCCTAAATCTCATATCCTAGGAGCGAACACAGTGGTGGGTTTCAAATTTTTTTACTACCGGTTCTGTGGGCGTGGCTTGGTGGGCGTGGCATGGCTTGGTGGGCATGGCAGGGGAAGGATACTGTAAAATCTCCATTCCCACCCCACTCCAGGGGAAGGATACTGTAAAATCTCCATTCCCTCCCCAATCCAGGGGAAGGTTACTGTAAAATCTCCATTCCCTCCCCAATCCAGGGGAAGGTTACTGTAAAATCTCCATTCCCTCCCCAATCCAGGGGAAGGATATTGTAAAATCTCCATTCCCTCCCCAATCCAGGGGAAGGATATTGTAAAATCTCCATTCCCTCCCCAATCCAGGGGAAGGATATTGCAAAATCCCCATTTCCTCCTGATCTGCTAGGACTTGGGAGAATAGATGAGGGCGGGGCCAGCTTTGCTGGCTGGGGAATTCTGGGAATTGAAGTCCACACATCTTAAAGTCGCCAAGGTTGAAAAACACTGAAGTAAATAAAGCAAGATCTAAACCTCACTTCTCAAATATAATAAGAAGGCAACTGTTTCCAGCCTTCGGAGGGTCTCCGGGGGGTGGGGAAGGCTGTTTTTGCCCTCCTCAGGCTCCTAGAAAGCCTCTGGAGAATGGGGAGGGCAAAAACGGGCCTACCGGGCCCACCATGCCATCACATTCCAATAGCGCGGAGAAGCATGGGGGCTTGCGTGCGCATGCGTGTGGGGGCAGGGCGCACAGAATTATGGGTCGCACACACGCGTGCGACCATCCTGCACTCCCTCAGCTTTTGGCACGTGATGGCAAAAAGGTTAGCCATCACTGGACTAGCAGACCTCCAAGATCCCTTCCAACTCTGTTATTCTGTTAAATATTTTTGACACCTGCCATTCCCCCCAATTATTTCATTGCTCCAAGCCATTGCAATTTCCCCAATGAATCCAGCTCTCAAATACCAAAAACGAAAGGGAAAAAATATAGAAGGGTTGACTTGCTCAAACATGCCTTGAAAGATAAGGAGTCGTTTTAACTATTTGGAACGCATCCCAACACAAACACCAGCAGGTATACAAACACACAGAACAACAATAACAAACATATTCAGGGAAGGATCTGATGGGGCATAGGGAGATAAAATAACCCACATTATTTTCCTGCATTACTTGCTTCCTTGCTCAATCTTGTTTTGTTAATCAAAATCTCAGCAGAGGGTTTGCCAAGGATGGAGTTTCGGGTAAAAAGGTAAAGGTTCCCTTCGCACATATGTGCTAGCCGTTCCCGACTCTAGGGGGCGGTGCTCATCTCCATTTCAAAGCCGAAGAGCCAGCACTGTCCGAAGACGTCTCCGTGGTCTTGTGGCCAGCATGACTAAATGCCAAAGGCGCACGGAATGCTGTTACCTTCCCACCAAAGGTGGTCCCTATTTTTCTACTTGCATTTTTTACGTGCTTTTGAACTGCTAGGTTGGCAAGAAGCTGGGACAAGTAATGGGAGCTCACCTCGTTACGCGGCACTAGGGATTCGAACCGCTGAACTGCCGACCTTTCGATCGACAGGCTCAGCATCTTAGCCACTGAACCACCGGGTAAAGCTGTGTTATAAAATAAGCAGCTCTGAAGGAAAAAAAGAGATCAGTTTTACCATCTAAAGAACTTCTCCCCGCTCCCCACCCAATTCCTCGAGTCTAAAATTAGCTAATTGTGCCACTGAGTCTATAGCACTTGATTTGCTCCAAGGGTGTATTTAACGCTTCACAAGTATGAATAGAACTCGCTTAGGGGGGAAAATATGCCCTTTTCCCAACTGATAAGCCCAGTTAGAGAACGGCAGGCTAATTACAAAACACTTAAGACTGGACCTATTAGTAGATGGTTTATTAGTGATTTATTTTTACAGATAGTTCTCCAATTACCATCACAGTTGGGACCATAGCTAAGCCAAGTACAGGTAGTCCTCGGCTTGCAACAGTTCATTCAGTGAACGTTTGAAGTTACAACAGCACTGAAAAAAGTGACTTATGACCGTTTCCCGCAGTTACCACCTTTGCAGCATCCCCATGATCATGTGATCAAAATTCGGATGCTTGGCAACTGACTCATATTTATGACCGTTGCTGTGTCCCGAGGTCATGTGATCCCCTTTTGCGACCTTCTGACAAGCAAAGGCAATGGGGAAGTCAGATTCACTTAACAACCGTGCTACTAATTTAACAACTGCAGAGATTCACTTAACGACTGTGGCAAGAAAGATTGTAAAATGGGGCATAACTCATTTAATAAATTTCTCACTCAGCAACATACATTTTAGGCTCAACTGTGGTCGTTAAGTCGAGGACTCCTGCAGTTGTTAAGTGAGTCGAGCCCGATTTTCTGAATTTTTTTTGCCATGGTTGTTGAGTGAATCTCTGCAGTTGTTAAGTGAAATATGAAGTCACTAAATGAATCCGGATTCCCCCATTGATTTTGCTTGTTGATTGTGAAGTGCCAAAATTTTGATCACATGACCATGGGGAAGCTACTTATGAGGGCCAATTGTAAGTAATTTACCAATCGTAAGTTTTCAATGCAGCTGTAATGCAACTTCTAATCAGTGGTGGGTTACTCCCGGTTTGGCCCGGTTCCGCTGAGCCGGTAGTGGTGACGATATGACATCACCGAACTGGTTCTGCCCCCCCCCCCCGCGTTATTCTTACCTTTTATTTGGCCCCACCCCCAATCTATTGCTGCCTCCTGAGTCCCAGCTGATCGGCTAGAGAAGGAAAAAAACTGTTTAAACTCTTGCTGCGGGGCTTCAAAGGGCCGCCCTACAGCTGATCAGTGGTAAAAGGCAGTTTGGTGGTAGACCGGTGCCTGCAAAAACAAATGAGTAGACCGGTACAGTTCTGCAAGCAGTTAAAAGCCTGGTAGACCAGTACCTCTGCTAAATCCTAAAGAATTGTCACATGACCATCAAGCCACGCCCAAAAAATAAGTCACACCCACAGAACTGGTAGTAAAAACTTTTACAACCCACCCCTGCTTCTAATGTTTGCTGAACAAACGGTAAGTCAAGGACTACCTACAATAGTAGATGATTTGACAGTATGGAGAGAGATCAATAGGAGATTCCAAGCTGTAAACCCGACTAGAAAGTCAAAAAACCATCCAAGAAGGAGTCAGTGTCAAGCACTACTGTGCTGCTGGCTAAAAAATACCAATAGTCTTCAATTTATGACTGATCACTTAGCAACCATTTGAAGTTATGATGGATATCCCACATCTGCTTACAACCCGATTTTGAAGTAATGACAGGTGCTTCATCTCCCATGGTCACATGATCAAAGTTCAGATGCTTGGCAACTGGTTCATATTTACGACGGTCGCAGTGTCCCAGAGTCATGTGATCCCCTTTTGCAACCTTCTGACAAGCAAAGTCAAAGGGGAGGTCAGATTCACTGAACAACCATATTACTCATGTTTCCCTTTTTGTGATCTTCTGACAAGCAAAGGCAACGGGGAAGCCAGATTCATTTAGCAACTGTGTTAAACAACTGCAGCGATTCACTTAGCAACAGTGGCAAGAAAGGTTGTAAAATGGGGCAAAACTCACTTAACAACAGTGTCACTTAGCAACAGAAAATTTTGCAGGCTCTGTTAACAACTTGCTGAGGGAAAAGCCAGTTTTAATAGCCTTCCGGAAGGTCAGCAGGTTGTCCACAACAATCCTGTGAGGTAGACAAAACTCAGGAGAGAGCAGGTATTGCATCTGTGGGCCAGCTCCCTCTTATTTTGTCCCTCAAACTATCTTATGAAGTAAGCTGACCTGAGAGAAACTGATCCAAAATCCCCAAGAATGAGCTCGGCTTTTCTAAATTCTTGGCTATGTATTTTTAAAAAAACCCTAGCAGTTAGCTCGCAACTCATGTCTCCTGAAGAAAAGAAACGAAGGTTCCTCTGTGGTAGTGAGAGGATTTCTATTAAATTATTGCAATAAATTGAATTAAAACCCAATCCTAATCCCGCTATACAGTGCTTTATTCACACCCCATTTGGAATACTGTGTCTAGTTCTGGAGACCTCACTTTAAAAAAGATACTGATAAGGTGGAGCCCAGAGATGGGCAACAAAATAGTTCAAGATCTGAGGGACAAAGCATGTCAGGAGAGTTTGGAGGAATTGAATATATACAGCCTGGAGGACAATACATATTGGACATTGGACTGGTTGTCCAATCTCTTCTTAAAAATCTCCAGCAATGGAGCACCCACAACTTCAGAAGCAAGCTGTTCCACTGAATAATTGTTCTAATTGTATAGAATAGAATAGAATAGAATAGAATAGAATAGAATAGAATAGAATAGAATAGAATAGAATAGAATAGAATAGAATAGAAGAACGGAACGGAACGGAACGGAACGGAACGGAACAGAACGGAACAGAACAGAACGGAATGGAACAAAAGAGTTTGTTGGAAGGGACCTTGGAGACCTTCTAGTCCAGGGGTCTCCAACCTTGGCAACTTTAAGACTTGTGGACTTCAACTCCCAGAATTCCCCAGCCAGCTTTGCTGTTGAAGTCCACAAGTCTTAAAGTTGCCAAGGTTGGAGATCCCTGTTCTAATCCAAGCCCCTGTTTAGGTAGGAAACCCTATACCATTTCAGACAAATGGTTACCCAATCTCTTCTTAAAAACTTCCAGTTTTGGGGCATTCACAACTTCTGGAGGCAAGTTGTTCCACTGATGAATTGTTCTAACTGTCAGGAAATTTCTCCTTAATTCTAAGTTGCTTCTCTCCTTGATTAGTTTCCACCCATTGCTTCTTGTCCTACCCTCAGGTTCTTTGGACAATATCTTGACTCCCTCTTCTCTGTGGCAGCCCCGGAGATATTGGGACACTGCTATCATGTCTCCCCTAATCTTTCTTTTCATTAAACGAGACATACCCAGTTCCTGCCAACGTTCTTCATATGTTTTAGCCCCCGGCCCCCTAACAGCAATAGTGATATAGCTATACACTGTATACTATTAGACTTATACACTGCTTCTCATCTTACTTCACAGAAATGACTTAACAGAAAGAGTAGCAGAAGGTTGGAACCAACTTCCAGCAGAGGTAATGGGTCAATCATTGGTAAATGAGTTTAAACATACTAGAGATAAACACATGGCCATCATCCAACAAAATTTTTTTAAAAGTAAAATAAAGAAATAGTTATAAAACAAACTCGAAGGGCAGACCTGATGAACCACTAAAGTATCTGCTATCAGTTTTCAATGTTTCTATGTTTCTGTCTTCTTGCTGCCAGTCCACCACCTTCACTCTGCTCACAGAGAGCCAGATTGATAGATGGATGAACAGATTTTGGTGGTTTCACCTACCTCAAGAACCGCGACATCAGGGCAGAGGAGGTCTCTCACACTCCGCAGCATAACTGGCTGCGTGTCCTTCCTGCTCGCAGGAACTTTCCCAGTGGCCCAGTTCCATAAACACTCCATTGTTCACACGGCAATCTCTCCCGCCGAACTAAAGGATCTGACAGCCAGTCATTAGCCTGGCTTTAAATATAGGCTTTCCAGATTTAAAATGGAAGGAAAGAAAGAAAGAACCAAGGTAAGAAAGCAAGCCACTGTTTGAACAGAGCAGAGTTTTCCCACCCCTGAAACCAGAAGCCGCTTGGAAAACATCGGCCTTTGGAAAGACAAGCCACTCTGGGATCTTGTGGAGTCAGCAGATATTTTAAATTGTAGTCGACGGGCTATTTATGAAAAAAAAAGGGGGGGAGGAGGGTCTCGGGGCTTTCCAACCTGTCTGGAAGATTTATTTTTGGAATTGGCTGAGCAGAAAGGGACACAAAACAGCATCCCAGCGCTGGGAAAATCTAAAGGCAGAGAAAACGAGGAAAAAGGGGCTAATGGTCTGTTTGGAGAAGCCACCGGGGTGGAGTTTGTATCTTCTGATATTGATCAGATAGAAAGCAGCTCTGTTTGCACTTTTCCCAGCTGTTTCTTTGACGGTGATGTTGTTATTCGTTCAATCGAGTCTGACTCTTGGCGCTTCTAAGTCTCTCCACATCTGTCAATCTTGCACTACTTCTTTGAGTTGATCTATTGCTTTGGCTGGTGTCAACTTCGGTGGTGTCCGGCAACCATGTTCTTAGTCCCCTTTTACCATCTTATTCTTCCAAACGTAATTGCTTTCTTCAGTGAATTCCCCCCCACATCACATGGCCAAAATAAGTGAGGGCCCCCTTCGCAATTTTGCCTTCTAATGACACGTCTGGTCTTCTGAATCTTGTCTCGGGGATATTTGCAAAAGGGTCTGCAGTGCTAGTTAAAGATCTTGGAGGTCCATAATAATCTGGGGTACAATATGCCTCAGCCCATTATACCTGACTGTTCTCTGCTGGTATGAATGACAGGCAGTGGTGGAATTCAAATAATTTAACACCCGGTTCTCTGCCCTAATGATCGGCCTGGTGGGCATGGCCATGGTAGGCATGGCCAGGGGTGTGCGACAGGCAGCATTCGGCCTCCTACACCGGCCTGGGAGCAAAAACGGGCTGCAGGGGGGAACGTGCCATCACCCCCTGCACCCCATTTTGGGCCTAGGAGGCCTCCCTGCAGCCTCCTGGGACCGAAAACGGGGGGGGGGGGTACTGCACTCCTTGTGCCCCATTTTGGGCCTAGCTAGGAGGCCTTCCTGAAACCTCCAGGGAGCAAAAACGGGCCGTGGGGGCGGCACTGCACACACACCCCACGCCCCGTTTTGGGCCTAGGAAGCTTCCCTGCACTTACCTGGGAGCCAAAATGGGGTGCATGGGGACTCCTGGAAGGGGCAGGGCAGGAAGGGGCCAGTCAGCAATTTAATTACCGGTTCGCCCAAACTGGCCCGAACCGGCTGAATCCCATCACTGATGACAGGAGTTGCAGTCTTGTTTCTCTGAAAGGCACCAGTTTATCGTGTCAGAATAAAACTGGGAAGATTTAAATCTCATCTCATCTTAAATGTCTCTAATCTCTCTCTCTGAATGCAAACAAAGAACCATGATGACTAGGTTCTGGCTCCAGACAGATGAGTGTTTCCTTTCCTTTTTTTAAAGTAGCACAATACCAAGTCATTAATATGCTGCATATGATCATCTGACTCTTTTTCCAAATGCTTCATAACAAGCTTTACAAGGAAATTGGAGATTAAAAATAATAATAATTTTTTTTTACATTTTTGAACTACCCATCATCCTCAAAGAGATATCATCCAGTGGAAGGGAGAAGGGAGAAACTGCTACAGGGTTGACGTTCGATGGATGAAAAAATCAAGCTGCGTTGTTTCAAATATAAGAGGAATGCAAAAACATAGTAAATTTGACACTTGAAGAGATTAAAATGTTCATTCTTGAATTCTTCACTTAGCCAGATATCCATGGAGAATCTTTGAAAGAAAGCACCTTGGGGTTAGTCAGATAGGAAGCTCTGGAGAAGAGGCCAGGATGACGACCTTATCTGCTTTAGTCCTCAGCAATTAAGGATTGAATTCTCCAACCAGTGAAGTGAAGGTAGATAAGTCTAGGCCCGTGATGGCAAACCTATGGCATGCATGCCTGAAGTGGCACGCAAAGCCATGTCACCTGGCACGCGCAGTGTCACCCGTTCCACTTCTGGGTTTCTGGAGCGCATGCGCGCGAGACAATCAGCTGACCTTTTTGCATGCAGCAGTGCCGGAAACTAGAAGAGCTGGTCTTCCGTTTTCCTGCACGAGCATGCACGTGGCCAGCTGATCATCACGTGCGCATGTGTGCCAGAAACCCGAAACAGTAGCTGGCTGAAACCAGAAGTTCAGTAGCTGAAACCGGAAGTTCATTTCTAGGGGGGATGCATGCGCTCTGGGCAGCTCCTCTCCCGAATTGCAGCCCAGATGCACAGGCGCACGCACACACCCTTTTCGGCACTTGGTACCAAAAAGGTTCGCCATCACTGCTCTAGGCGATAGACCTGACCCTTAATGATGGATAGCAAGGTCAGATATCTTAAGAAGTTGGAAATAATCTTGATGAGTCAGTGACAACAGGAGATCAATCTGTGGTCGTGAAGACCACCATGGGATGAGAAGGATGAAGGTGGCTATATCCTTTGGTATCTGTGAGGATTCTCTTCAAGAAGGAAATGGTGGAAAGACATACAGGAGACATCTGAACCATGGAAGCAGGAAGGTATTATCTAGAAACCTAGCATCTATTCCCCTGTTGCTGCAGAAATGAAGACACTGGAGATTGTCCCAAGATGCAGACAGCAATCTCGAAGTTGCTCAAACAGGACTAACAAATTGAAATTCAATGTAGAGACGTAATGCCATGACTGTAGTCCTGTTGGAGGTCTGAGCTGCCTTTTATCAGAGCGTTCCCCAGGATCATTCCCACGTACAACAAATCAACCCAGAGTACTCAGTTGAGGTGCAGAAGATCTAGCTCAAATTATCCTACTTTGGACACATTATGCAAAGACCCAGCTCTCTGAAGAATACTTTAATAATGGGAAAGGTAGAAGGAAAAAGAACAGAATGTTCAGGTTGACAAGGTTGAGGGACTCCGTTACGGCACAATGGGTACACAGTTAGAACACTTGAAATATCAGGTTAGGGAACCATCAGAATGGAGAAAACCTTTCAACAAACAGTCCTTGACATAGGACCATAATGGAGCCTGCAACAGTGATAGCAACACACCACTGCAAGTGAGTCATAAAATGGCTCGGCTACATGATCAACCCGATTTTACAATGTTTTTTATGGCGGTTGTTAAGCCAAGTGTAAATGTGGCCATGTTGCTGAGCGCCCAAAGTTTGGCCACATGGCCACAGAGGGAGCCCAACCGTTGGAAATTCAAATTTGGGTTGCAAGTTCCCAAATGGTTGTAAGTTGAGGACTACCTCTATGTAGTCACTAAGAGTCGACCCCAATTTGATAGCACATAATCAATCCCTCAATTGAAAAGGGAACATGTAAACAAAGACGGATCCAAGGGAAATTGTAGAGATTGCCAGAAATTGTAGAGATTGTGTCAGAATGAGCTGAGGCCTGCAAGAAATGTCTGATACAACAATAACAAAAATTATCAGTTACAGAAGGAAAGGCAAAGAGGTTTTGGAAAGGGGTATATTGGTAATGGATGACAGCAAGAAGGCAGTGTGGGGTAGCTCATATTTTTAATCTCTCTTTTCTCAGGAGAACTGAAACTGTGGCTGGCCATTGTTGTGTGACCAGTAGGAGGGAGCTGCAGCTCGGAACAGAACAAGAGAGCATAAAAAAAAAAAAAAACCTCTTAGCTAATTTAAACAAATGCCAGTCTTGAGGGCCAGATGGTTACAACATAGTGTACTGAAGAAACTAGCAGAATCGCTAGCTGTAATCTTTGTGACTCCTGAAGAATTTGCAAAAAAACTGAGGAGGAGTGCAAACACATTAGCAGAGGGAGTCAGAAAGATCTAGACCAGTGTTTCTCAACCTTGGCAACTTGAAGATGAGTGGACTTCAACTCCCAGAATTCCCCAGCACAGCTATGCTATGCTGGCTGGGGAATTCTGGGAGTTGAAGTCCACTCATCTTCAAGTTGCCAAGGTTGAGAAACACTGATCTAGACAGACTTCAACTACGGGCTAAAAAGAATGAAATTAACTAAAAGGAAACATAAAATTCTCCAACAGGGAAGAGAAGGGAAGGGTTACCCAGCTGCTTTCATGCCTAAGATAGTGTTAGAAGTCATAGTCTCCTGGCTTCTGGACCAACCTCTAACCACTAGAGCAGGGGTCCCCAACCCCCAGGCCGCGGCCCACTACCGGGCCTTGAGCCGATCGGAACCGGGCCACGGAAGTGGCAGGCGAGCACGTGTGTATATGCGCACATCCCCTCTTGCAAGACTAGTGGGTAAGCTTTTGCGCATGTACTCCATTTGCCCACTGCTGGCACAGAACACAACAGCAATCCTGAGAAAGAAGGGCAAATGAGGATTTCTTAATATGCTGAAGCTGGCAAAAAAAAATTGTTTTTGGGCATCCTTGAGACACTGGAAGTGTGTCTAGCAGCATTTTCTGTGAAATATTGGTGGGGGGCGGGTATGGCACATGTAATTATGTACTGTGCAGTAGTCTTTGATTTATGACCAGAACTGGGACCAGAATTTCTGTCGCTAAGTAATACAGTTGTTAGATGAGCCCAATTTTATGACCTAATTTGACACAGTTATTAAGAGAATCATACAGTCATTAAGTGAATCTGGCTTCCCACACACTGACTTTGTTTGTTGAAAGCCAAGGTCGCTTGCCTCGGCAGACATGAAGGACTAGAAACTTGTTCCTTTCCGCCAAACATAAAAGCAGACATTCACAAGTTAAATTCCCCAGCTATCAGCCACTTTTTCTGCGCAGTTGTTAAAATAAACCCAGGATTAGGTCGTAATAGTTCAGGAAAATGTGTTGCTAAACAAGTTTACTTTTTCCCCTGGTGGAAAGTTGAGCAGGGAAATTGGTTAGACGTGATAACATCTCATGCATTTTGCTGATGTGTGTCTTTACTTGAAAACCGAGGCAGAAGTCAACAAAATTGTGCAAAAGCTGTCAGACCTCATCCCACAAAAGGAAGGACTGACATGAAATACAATGCAGGTTGATGAATAATATAATATCTTTCCTGCTGTGCTTTTCCAAATAAAGGGAGACCTGGGATAAGCGATTGGAAAAAATACCTTGCAATGAATTCTTGTGTGCACTTTTCCAACACCCTTCTCATGCCAGCACCTTTCAAGCCACTCAGAGACACCCCCCCCCAAGACACACACCCCACAAAGTTTCCTCTTTAGAAAGAAGTTATGGTGTAAATAGAATAGAACAAAATTCTTTATGGGCCAAGTGTTATTGGACACACAAGAAATTTGTCTTTGGTGCATATGCTCCCAGTTTACATAAAGAAAAAATAAAATATATTCATCAAGAATCATAAGATACAACACTTAGTGATAGTCATAGGGTACTAATAAGCAATCAAAACATACTGGGAAACAATAGTAATAATAAACATACTAGGAAACAATAAAAAGCCTTGTTGAAGGGAACACTTTAACAGCTGCCAGAAAATCATGTTGAATTTTGGTGAGGTTTGAAAGCAAATTCACTTTATGGACAACGAACTCTGGAGATTATGTGTTGAGGAAGAAAATATGTCACAAAAACAGACTGCCAAAAAAAACCACCCCTCCCCACAAAAGGCATAAGAAGGCATAAGAAATCAGGGCATTATACATTGAATACTTTTCTGCACAGATAGAAACATTACTGTTAGTCCTCAGTTTATAACCACTATTGGGGCCAGAATTTTTGTGTTAACAGAGGGATAGAATCAAGATCACGTGAAGAGCCCTTGGGATGCACCCGGAGACTTCAGCTAGTCCAGAATGCAGCCACGCGGGTTGTTACGGGAGCCTCTCGTTACTCCTGTGTAACACCTCTCCTGCGCGAGCTGCAGTGGCTGCTGGTGGTCCTCCGGGTTCGTTTCAAGGTGCTGGTGCTCACCTATAAAGCCCTACATGGCGCAGGCCTGGGACCATCTTCTGCCATCCTCCCATTGTCCTGTGCGCTCTCACAGAGCGGGCCTCCTCAGGATGCCGTCAGTCAGACAATGTCGGCTGGCGGCCCCCAGGGGGAGAGCGTTCTCTGTGGGAGCGCTGACCCTCTGGAACGGTTTGCCCACCGGGCTTAGGACAGTACCCGACCTCCTCTCCTTCCGCTGCGAACTGAAGACGTGGCTTTTTCATCAAATGGACTGACCCGTTGAGGGGGGTTTTTACATTGTAATAATTTTAATTAATTTTAATTGGATTTTAATTTATATTTAATTCATATTGATGAATTTTTATCTTGTAAGCCGCCCTGAGTCCTTCGGGAGAAGGGCAGCATATAAATTGCAATAAAATAAAAAAATAAAAAATAAGTGTTAATACCACTTTATAAGGCCTTGGTAAGGCCACACTTAGAATAGTGCATCCAGTTTTGGTCGTCACGATGTAAAAAGATGTTCAGACTCTAGAAAGAGTGCAGAGAAGATCAACAAAGATGATTTGGGGACTGGAGGCTAAAACATATGAAGAACGGTTGCAGGAACTGGGTATGTCTAGTTTAATGAAAAGAAGGACTGGGGTGACATGATAGCAGTGTTACAATATTTGAGGGGTTGCCACAAAGAAGAGGGAGTTAAGCTATTCTCCAAAGCACCTGAAGGCAGGGCAAGAAGCAATGGAGAGAAACTAATCAGGGAGAGATGCAACCTAGAACTAAGGAGAAATTTCATGACAGTTGGAACAATTAATCAATAGAATGACTTGCCTCCAGAAGTTGTGGGTGCTCCAACACAGGAGGTTTCTAAGAAAAGTTTGGACAATAATTTGTCTGAAATGGTATAGGTTTTCTGCTTAAGCAGAGGGTTTGACTAGACAACCTCCAAAGTCCCTTCCAACTCTGTTATTCTATTATTCTGTTGCTGAGTAAGGCAGTTGTTAAATGAGCTGTGCTCAATTTTACAACCTTTTTTCCCATGGTTGTTAAGTGAATCACAGAATCAATAAGTGAATCTGGCTTCCCCCATTGACTTTGCTTGCCAGAAGCTGGCTGAGAAGATTGAAAATAGTGATCGTGTGATTCTGGGATGTTGCAACTGTCATTAATTAATTAATTAATTAATTAATTAATTAATTAATTAATTGGTTCGATTTATATGCCGCCCTTCTCCGGAGACTCAGGGCAGCTTAGAATGCGTTAAGCAATAGCCTTCATACTTTTGTATATACCTGCTTAGTAGGGCTTTTGTCCCCCCCCCCCAGCGGTGTTCTTTTTTATACAAAGTCAGCTTATTGCCCCACAAACCGGGTCCTCATTTTACCTACCTCGAAAGGATGGAAGGCTGAGTCAACCTTGAGCCTGGTGAGATTTGAACTTGCAATAATTGCAGGCAGCTGGTGTTACTTAACAGTGCTTTAGTCTGCTGTGCCACCAAGGCTCTTAAATACATGCTGGTTGCCAAGTTCCCAAATTCTAAACACAAAACCATGGGGGTGGGGGTTGCTGTGCTGGTTGTACGTGTGAGGACTAGTGCTCAATCGTTGTAAGTATGAGGACAAGTCGTAAGTATTTAATTTAATTTAATTTAATTTAATTTCCAATTTATATACCGCCCTTCTCCCTGAGGACTCAGGGCGGTGTACAGCCAAGATAAAAAACATAGAATACAAATATTAAAACATTTAAAAATATATATATTTATATATAAAAATATATAAAAAGTAACCTTTTTCAGTGCCATTGTAATTTCAAATAGCCGCTAAATGAGTGGTTATAAGTCGAGGACTATCTGTATAGCAAATGGCAACAAATTAAAGTTCTTAAAGAGAGAGTAATCCTAAATAAAAAATAGGGAGGTCACCTATACCCATTAACCACAACAATTATTCAATTATACCCATGCAAAAACAATGGACTTTCTTTGCCTTACCTCAGGGGTGTCAACTCAAGGCCCGTGGGCCACATCCAGGGTGCTTAGATCTGGCCCGCGGGGCTGGCCTGGAGACAGCGAAGGACCAGCCCGTGATGCCTCTGCCAGCGAAAAGGGGTTCCTGATCTCCGTTTTTGGCTGGGATGGCTTCCTGCAACCCTCTGCCAGCGAAAATGGGGCTTTTTGCTGGCAGAGGGTTACAGAAGGCCGTCCCAGCCGAATACGGAGATCAGGAGCCCCTTTTCGCTGGCAGAGGCACTCAGGCCACCACAGGCACCCCAACACAAGTGACATCAAGCTGGCCATGCTCACCCTGCCCCCCCCCGAGGTCAAACACCACACTGATAAAATATAAACTGCATATAAATTACATAAATAAATAAATAAATAAAAATGATGCGGCCCTCAATGAAATCGAGTTTGACACTACTGCCTTACCTGGATGACGTCCTTCCGCAGGTTTACAAGGTACAACCAGTCGCTGAGCCTGGGATAGCTGTTCAGCTCAACCGTCCTGTCATTTAAGGGGACGCTGAGCTTGCACTGTAACTGGATGCCAATATAACGGACCAGTTTCACCTGTGGGAGGAGGAGAAAAAGATTAAAATGGCTCCAAGAAGTGAGTCAGAAACAGCAAAATGGGAAGGAACTGGCATGGATATCGTTTCATTCACAAACTGAAACCAGGCAACCTTTCAGTGTTGCTCATTCTGTCAACGGTTAGGGATGCATCAAGGTATTTTATTCACTGTCCTTTTGCTTGGTGATCAATACTCAGCCTCTGTATTCCGCATGTGTAAAATGGGTATAATTGAATTTTTATAACTTGGGGGGAAGAATGTAAGCGGTGTTACATTCTTTCTTGTCAAGACAAAAAACATGTGATCTAGTCAGTTACCTTGATGTTATTTTCTTTCAAAAAATTTTTTTGCTTCCTCACCCTCCCATCCCCATTTTCCTGTCTTGGCTTTTAAGAAAACATAATTTACCAGGCCCTTCTGAATACATACAGTTTCAACTCTACAATGTGCTCACTTGACTTAGGAGATGCTGCTAAGGAAAGCTGTATTTTTTTTCTGATAACAGGAAGGAAAATCAAACAAGGAAATGTTCTCTTGATAATAAAATAAAATAAAATAAAATAAAATAAAATAAAATAAAATAAAATAAAATAAAATAAAATAACTTTGGCCTGGGGAATATTGAGAATTATCTATAATAAGATTATTAGCCTCAATCCAATTTATGTCATAGGTCTCAATATTTCTATTATTCTTTTTACATGGAAACTTCTGTATTCACTGACCCTTGCAACTTTCCTTAATGTAGGCTGTTAAAAAGGTTTTTTTTTTTAATTAACATCAGGAGCATCAGCAGGATGATTAAAAAAAATTAAAGAGGTTAACCGAGAGCACGCTGCTGAAGCTCCTCCCCCTTTAATGTATGACCTATTGAAAAGAGGGCGGGACTTTGTTTGTGTGGTCACAGATGCCATTTTGACTTTTTGGAGCAGCCCTGTAGACACACCTGTCTAACCTGGTTTTTAAAATCAAATTTTCCCAAATGAATGCCTTTGTGTACAAAATTTTGAGTTAGAATAGAATAGAATAGAATAGAATAGAATAGAATAAAATAACAGAGTTGAAAGGGACCTTGGAGGTCTTCTAGTCCAAGCCCCTGCTCAGGTAGGAAACCCTATACCAGACAAATGGTTATCCAACATCTTCTTAAAAATTTCCAGTGTTGGAGCATTCACAACTTCTGCACGCAAGTTGTTCCACTTATTAATTGTTCTAACTGTCAGGAAATTTCTCATTAGTTCTAAATTGCTTCTCTCCTTGATTAGTTTCCACCCATTTGGGCTGTCAACCTCTATCCAACTTGATAGAGGTTGACAGCCCAAATCTTTGCAGCCCACAAAAAATATAAAAGAAAATAAAGAGGAAGGAAGGGAGGGAGGGAGGGATAGATAAAGAAATGGTTTTCAATCTTCTTGACAGCGATTATAGTTACATTCATATTTTGCCTTCTCTCTCTCTCAAATTACTTACTTAATTTCATTCTTTGCATAAGCTTTCTGATCTTTAAACTCATAAATCACAAGTTTGTTTTTCTCTTTTTTTCAGCAAAAAATCCATGAAGGGCCAACTCATAACTTTTTCTCATGGCTTTTTACACTATGTCACCTTAGGAAAAAAACAAGTTTCATAGTCATATCTAAAATCAAATATTCTTCCCCCTGGGGCAATTAGAAAAAAATTCTGAAATGACAAGCTACAAATATCTTCTTTGTTTGATAAATAACATGCTCAACCTTTCCTCCCCCTGTGGCCATAAAGTTTTTCCGGTGCTGTTTTTCCAGTAATTTCAGCAACGAAAGCACATGGCTGTCTAAGCCAGAATAAATGTGTCTGGCCTTAAAATATTATAAGGTCAATTTTTATTTTGAAGAAAAAAGTTTTGGTTGCCCTAAAGGAAGTTTGTAAAAAAAAAAAAAAATATGGAGAGACCTTCTCAGTTTGATCTATTTTTCATAAACTATTATTTATTATTTATTTTATTAATTTTATTTCTATACCGCCCTTCTCCCGAAGGACTCAGGGCGATGTACAGCCTAATTAAAAACACAAAGACAGACAAAATTTAAAAATAATTAAAATTATTAAATAATAGGCCCAATTTATAAAACCCCAAATTTAAAATCCCATTTAAAACCAATTAAAATCTTTACATTGATAGCCCAGCCTGGCGGAACAACATGGTTTTGAGGGCACAGCGAAACACACGGAGATCAGAGATTTTACGAATTTCTGGGGGCAGATCATTCCAAAGGGCAGGGGCTCCCACAGAGAAGGCCCTCCCCCTGGGTGTCGCCAGCCGACATAATTTGGCCGATGGCACCCTGAGGAGACCCTCTCTGTGGGAGCGAACTGGCCGGTGGGAGGCTACTGGTGGCAGAAGACGGTCTCGAAGGTATCCAGGTCCAATGCCATGGAGCGCTTTAAAGGTGGTAACCAACATCTTGAATCGCACCCGGAAGACCACTGGGAGCCAGTGCAGCTCGCGCAGGAGGGGTGTCACGTGGGCACAACGAGTTGCGCCCATAACCACCCGCGCGGCCGCATTCTGGACCAGTTGGAGCCTCCAGGTGCTTTTCAAGGGGAGCCCCATGTAGACAGCATTGCACTAGTCCAGTCGGGAGGTGACAAGAGCGTGAGTGACTGTGCGCAAGACGTCGCGGTCCAGAAAGGGCCGCAACTGGCGGATCAGGCGAACCTGATAAAAAGCCCCCCTGGCCATGGCCGTCATATGTTCTTCTAAAGACAGCCATGCGTCCAAGAGGATGCCCAGATTGCGGGCCCTCTCTGTGGGGGGTAAAGACTCACCCCCAATAGTCAGCGATGGCACCAGCTGACTATACCGCGACACCGGGAACCACAGCCACTAGATTTTGGAGGGGTTGAGTCTGAGCCTATTTCTCCCCATCCAGACCCGCACGGCCTCCAGGCAGTGAGTCATCACATCAAGGGCATCGTTGGGGTGGTCTGGGGTGGAGATGTACAGCTGAGTATCATCAGTGTACAGATGGACTCTCACCCCAAAACCACTAATTGTTTTTTTCCTACTTTTAGTTTTCTACATAGGGTACCTCTTTCCCTACCCCTCCCAAATGAACTAGAGGAAACCTACCTATAGGCTGCTTGGATCAAATTTCTATCATCTGGATAGATTTATGTACAATCCTCTTTGTTGCCTGCCTAGCAGGAAGGCAGGGTTGACCAACTACTTTCATTTGCGAAGTCCAATTCCAACAATCTAGGCCAGGGGTCCTCAAACTACGGCTCGTGGGCTGAGTAAAGCCTGCCAAAGCCATTAATCCGGTCCGTGTGGGACGAGGCTGCCCCGCCCACATCACCCCACCTACCCACCGGCCCCCACCCGCCTTCTGGAGGCCGAGGAGGCCAAAAATTGGATGCCCATTTTTGGCTTCCCCAGCCTCCAGAGAGAGGGAGAGGGAGAGAGGGAGGGAGAGGGAGAGAGAGAAAGACATACACACACACACACACACACACACAAACAGAAGCCCTCACACACACCACAAGGCAGCCACATCCCTTCACTAACCTAATTTCACCCCCAGGAACATAACAAATTAATTTGTGTGTATTGTTTAATGGACTGGTAAATTAGCCATGCCCACTCAGTCACGTGACCAGGGGTGAAATCCAGCAGGCTGATGTGATGTGATGATGTCACATCCCGGGCTTTGGTTTGGCTCCGAGTTTGAACACATGGCAAGCTCTCAAACTCGGAGCCAAACCAAAGCCCGGGATGTGACATCACAGCCATCTGCTCAGGACATTACATCAAAAAACTCAGGATATCACAACACTAGAACTCAGGATGTTAACACACAGCCCATTACCCAGGTCGTTAAAACACAAAAGACTAATGGGCACACATCAAGGACCTCACCCACTAAGGATGCTACAAAACAGCTGACTAATCTGCAAACATCAACTCCATCAACCTATCAAGATGTAACAACACAGGCAACCAACCCGCTCACAGCAACAAAGCCAGCACCCCACACCTCCCCACCAGTATTTACAGAGAGACGGCAGCTCCAATCACGCTTTCCTCACACAAGCACGAAGCTGAAGACACCAGCCTGAAGATGACGAGTGAGACCTTGCCGAAACGTCGCCAAGATATTCTCAATCTTACACGGGAAAAGATCCGAATACACCAAAACTTAGTCTTGGTGTATTCGGGTCTTCTCCCGTGTAAGATTGAGAGCACTTTGGCAACGTTTCGACAGAATCTCATCTGCCATCATCAGGCTTATGCAAGGGGTCTTCTGCAGCAACTGCCGTTACTATTTCAAATCTGGTGCTGGTAGTCTGCTTTGCTGGGATGGCCCCACCTTTTCGTTCTGATTGGTTGGGAGTCCCAGTCTGTGTCTATTGGCTTGGCTTCGGGTGTACGGTCGGTTTTTCTCCACCAGGTGGCAGGGCTTCATCTTTGTGGCTGGCTGGAATGTGATTTGGTTGGAGGTCTCGGGGTGCGTGTGTCTGGCTTCTGGGGTGTAGATTTTTCTGTCTGTGGGTGCTGTGGTGACTAGCCCTTGTCAACAAACGAGTCCCAGGAGAAGACCATACATATATATATATATATAAAGTGTTTTTCTATCGAGGCACCTGGTCTACCCCAGCATGTGGGAGGGAGCATACTGCATCCCTTTCGCCTTTCTGCTCCAATCCAGGAGCCCTCAAGCAGTCGCATTCATGACAAACCATTTTATACCAATGGCGACACATATATATATATATATATATATATATATATGTGTGTGTGTGTGTGTGTGTGTGTGTGTGTGTGTGTGTGTGTGTGTGTGTTAATAATTACAAGCTTGACAGCTGGACGATGGTTGATTTCAACTCCCAGAATTGGTATAAAATGGTTTTTTCCTTCTCAGTGTAAAACTAAGATGGGAAGTAGCAGGGTGAAGAGACAGAGGCAAGATTTTATGTATCCTGGGTTTATAGACAGAAGCTTTCTGGGGCTTCCTTCGTTTTTTCCAACTCAGACAACTCAAGGCCCACACTAAAATTTTCATAAATTTCCTGTCTCAAAAGTCTGAATAACCACACACCAATTTTCAGTAAGTGAAGCCACAAGTCTTTCCAGCCGGGGAGGTGGGGAAAGAAAAAGAGGTTGGGGGCCAGATGGTGTTCCAGGTTGCCCCTCCCTGATTTAGACTGTAAAATTTTAAGATGAAATTCTTTCTTTTGCAAAACTGTCATGTTTTTCAGATGTTATCTGAGAACTGGGTAGGACTCATCCAAACAGAGACTCGCAGAGCTAGGAGAACAAGTAAATGACTGAGCAAGCTGCCAGGACATTAAACCCCCATAGATCTTGCTCAGAGTCAGCTTTGGGAAGAAGGGAAAGCTGTTTACACTTAGATGATGGCCACCTGTCAGCCCTTCGAGGTAAACCAAGCCAGGAAAGACACTCCATAAGATGGCTAGCAGTCTACTTTATTGACATAGGCTAAAGTAAGATCCTGAAAACCTGACTGCATTTCCCCTTCCTTTTAGACCCAGGAAATTAAGACAGAATTCGTTTGAATTTCTTTTTAACATTTTCTTTGTTCCCCAGACTTAGAACATATTTTTATAACCATCACTGCTTAGTTTCTCCAGAGTTCTCACTGTGGCTCTCAGAATTAATTGGAAGGGACCTTGGAGGTCTTCTAATCCGACCCCCTGTTCAAGCAGGAAAACTTATACCATTTCAGACACATGGTTGTCCAATCTCTTCTTTAAAATCTTCAGTGATGGAGCACCTGCAACTTCTGGAGATAAGTTGTTTCACTGATTAATTGTTGTAATTATCACAAAATTTCTTCTTAGTTCTATGTTGTTTCTCTTCTTGATTAGTTTCCATCCATTGCTTCTTGTCCTGCCTTCGGGTACTTTGGAGAACAGGTTAACCCCCCCCCCACTCTTCTTTATAGATATTGGAACACTGCTATCATGTCACACCCCCTAGTCCTTCTTTTATTAAACTAGACATACCCAATTCCTGCAATTCTTATTTATATGTTTTGGCCTCCAGTCCCCTAATCATCTTTGTTGATCTTTTCTGCACTTTCTCCACATTGTTGCCAACATATGTTGTAAGACCTGGTGTGGATTGGTGTGTGTGTGTGTGTATGTGTGTGTGTGTAAGCAAAGGCTTGGATCCTCCAAATTTCACTTCAAATGAATCTTTTGAAGGTGTAGAAATGTATGCAGTGACTTTTGGCTACCCACATTCATTCTCACCTCTACCTCCCTTGACTTGAACTCAAGAATAGGTGGAATGTAAATTTAACAAATAAATGATACTAGGTGACCCCTGACCCATTGGGACATCCTTTCCGAGAGATTTCCTTACCAGATTCCTCAATGCCTTCAACAATGGCAGAGATCCTAATATACCGCCTTCACTGGATTCCACTTGTGAAACTTTCAAAGATGGGTCTGCCTTGAAAATATCCCATGCTGAATTATATAACCCAGTCAGACATCAGCACAGGAACTGTTTTATGACATTTTGTATTATGTCATAAAATGCCTTATGATCTTTTTTATGTCCTGAAATGTTTTGTAAAATTTGCCAAATTTTATAAAAATGCCAGTTCCATGGGAGTTATGGGTCCCAGATTTTGGACACACTCTGTAATCTTAGCCCATCTGAGATACCTTGGTTCCAAAATTGTTATCCTTTGAGTTTTAGTAGTATATAGATGGTGGTGAAAGTACTGGATTAGGAGATAGGAAATAGGACTACGGGAAATTTAGGTTTTATTTCCCATCAGCCACAGAAGCTCCCTGGTGGAAACCTGAGTCAACGTCCGAAAGGCGTTTTTTTCAAAACTGGACTTTCTTTGTTTTTGCTTGAAGAAGTTTGGCTTCTCATTTAAGAGGTTTATTTAAGTGGGGATATACATCTAATAAATAAATAGTAATTACTGATGCTTCCCAGGAGAATTTGGAAGGCAAAAACATCCTATATTAAGTCTTTGCATGCCTCTGACACGAATATCCCCCACGTGTTGCTTTTCATCACTTTCTGGTTAACATCCATACAAAGAATGCAAATGGCTTTCCCCAGAACTGGCTAAAGACAGTTTTTCCTCAGAACTGGCTAGACAGTCTTTCCCCATCATCTAACACCATTTACTACTTTCTAGGTTTCAGCATTTCCTTCCACGTTGGCTACCTTCTCCAGAGACCCCACGAACCCATGGGTATTGAATTTTGCTTTTTAGTTAAAGGAAATGGTGGGAAATGGACACTCCCTGGCTTCACATAGTATTTTATAATATTTTAATTAATCTCCTCAGGAACAGGTGTCTGCAAAAAAAGTAAGATTTTACCTAAAATTAAAAGTAAAAATCTTAAAAATAAGATTTTACTTAAAATAAAAATAAAATCTTAAGATTAAGATTTTACTTAAAAGCCAGTACAGTCCTAAGCTTCATTGACAGAGGGATAAAAACCAAGATCACATGAAATATTAGTACTGTTTTATAATGCCTTGGTAAGACCACATTTGTGTCCAGTTTTGGTCGTCATGATATAAAAAAGATGGTGAGACTCTAGAAAGAGTGCAGAGAAGAGCAACAAAGATGATTAGGGGACTAGAAGCTAAAACATGAAGAACAGTTGCAGGAATTGGATATGTTTAGTTTAGAGAAAAGAAGGACTAGGAGTGACATGATAGTAATGTTCCAATATTTGCCACAAAGAAAAGGGGAATCAACATATTTATGTTTATGTTTATGTTATATTTATTTATGGATGGAAATTAATCAAGAGAACCAAGCTAGAACTAAAAAGTAATTTCCTGACAATTGGAACAATTAATCAGTAGAATAACTTGCCTCCAGACATTGTGGCTGCTGATTGGACAACCATTTGTCTGGAATAGTATAGGGCAGTGATGGCTAACCTTTTTGCCATCACATGCCAGGAGCGGGGTGGGTGGGTTGCGTGTGTGCATGCCCACACCCATAATTCCATGTGCCCTGTCCCTGCGCATGCGAGTGTGACCCCCCCCATGCTCCCCCTGCTCCTGGCATGCGATGGCACGATTTTTGCTCTTCCCAGCCTCCAGAGCCTTTCTGAGGAGTCTGGGGAGGGCGAAAACAGCCTTCCCCACCACCAGGAGGCCCTCCGGAGACCAAAAACAGCCCGTTTGCCAACTTCCTGTGGGACTGGAAGTTGGCAAATGGGCCTCCGGGGGGGTGGGAAAGGCTGTTTTCACCCTCCCCAGACTCCTAGAAAGGCTTTGGAGGCTGGGGAGAAACAAAAACAGGTCTTCCCCACCACCACCCCAAGGGCCTCCGGAAGCAGGAAACAGCCCGTTTCCCTACTTCTGGTGGGCTCAGAAGGCCCGAAAATCAGCTGGAGCTGAGCTCGCATGCCCACCAATATGGCTATTCGTGCCACCTGTGGCACACGTGCCATAGGTTTGCCATCACGGGTATAGGGCTTTCTGCTTGAGCAAGGGGTTGGACTAGAAGACCTCCAAGGTCCCTTCCAACTCCATTATTCTGATAAGATGCTGAACTTGGAGCTCGTTGCAAGTTGCAACAGGCTGGCTATCCTTGTTTGGCTATAATCCTTGCCTGTTTTTTCATGAGTTCTTGTTATGAGAACACACAGGAAACTTACATCAAGTCCAACAAGCTGACAATTTCTCTCTTGCCTACCAAATTTGTCCAACCTAGCAACTTTCAAAGTGCCGACACAACAATTTCGACTAATACACCGCTATCATATCTGGAGTGTGCCTGACCAGATGGAAAATGTGATTTTCAAAGTATGTTTTGCACAAAGCCGTAAAACCGATGAACTCAATTGTTTCTGTTGCTTCCTTGGGACTTAGAAAGCCTGCGAATATCTTCAAGAGTCCTCACCTTTGTTTCTAAAGTCTGGATAGGAAGTGAACTCTTATTTTAAAGAAGAGTGAATTTAAAAGCAAGAGCAGTGTGTGTGTGTGTTACCAAAAAATAGACAAGAGAATGAAACTAGCACACTGATCCACACTATGTTTCATTTCCAAACTGAGCTGTGAAAGCTGCTCACAGTTCTCCATCCTACAAAATGTATGAACCTATAGTCCCTCCCCTCCCCATTGCTCTTTAGTGGTAGACTGTTGTTAAATGTGGAGGCTTAAGTAATTTTCCCACCCAGCTTGCCTCCAGAAATTGTGGGTGCTCCAACACTGGAATTTTTAAAGATGGGATTGGACAACCATTTGTCTGAAACGGTGTAGGGCAGTGATGGCTAACCTTTTTCTCGTCGTGTGCCGAAAGCGCGAACGCGTGACAGCGCATGTGCGTGCCGGCACCCATAATGCAATGTGCCCCCCCTGTGCATGCATGCACGACCCCCCCACGCTCCCCACATCACCCCGTGCATGCGCACATTTATTTATTTATTTATTTATTTATTTATTTATTTATTTATTTATTTATTTATTTGTTTGTTTGTTTATTTATTTATTTATTTATTTATTCGATTTATATCCCACCCTTCTCCTAGTGGACTCAGGACGGTGCACAGCCAGAACTAAAACACATCAATACAAAATTTAAAATTATTAAAAGAATTATATAACTGTGGCCCAAAAATTTAAAACATTGAAAACTAAAACCCATTTGACAAATTTAAAAGCTAAAAAAGACTAAAAGACTAAAAAAAAAAGGAGGGAGGTGTTTCACGCCAGCCCTGCTTGATGAAAAAGAAAAGTTTTTAGGGCACGGCGAAAAACCCGTGACCACATGACCCCCCCGCACCCCATTTTTGGCTTAGCAGGCCTCCCTGCAGCCTCCTAGGCCCAAAAACGGGCCATGGGGGGCACACTGTTCCCCCCCACGCTCTCTCCTGCCCTGCACATGTACACGCTCTCCCCTGCGCATGCACATGCGTCTCCCACATGAGCCCCGCCCCGTGCACATCCCAAAAAGCAGCTGGTCGGCGGGAGGCACGTGCGTGCATGTGTGGTAGAACTGAGGTGGGTGACGGCACGTGTGAGAGAGCTCTGCATGCAGCTGTGGCACGCGTGCCATAGGTTCGCCATCACGGGTGTAGGATTTCCTGCCTGAGCAGAAGGTTGGACTAGAAGACCTCCAAGGTCCTTTCCAACTCTGTTATTCTGTTAAAGTTAACCAGAGATAAAGACTTGCCATCTTGCTCTAATTTCCTGCTTTGTTTAATACGTTTACTATATAGAGCAATGTTTCTCAATATTTTTTTTTTTATTTGATTTATATGCCGCCCTTCTCCGGAGACTCAGGGCGGCTTACAATGCGTTAAGCAATAGCCTTCATACTTTTGTATATATTTATACAAAGTCAGCTTATTGCCCCCACAAACTGGGTCCTCAATTTACCCACCTTAGAAAGGATGGAAGGCTGAGTCAACCTTGAGCCTTGGCGAGATTCGAACTTGCGGTAATTGCAGGCAGCTGTATGTTAATAACAGGCTATTAGTCTGCTGCGCCACCAGGCTCTTCCTGGCAATCTTGGCAACTTGAAGATAGGTGGGACTTCAACTCCCAGAATCCCTCAGTCTACCCACCTTTACGTTGCCAAGAAACACTGAAATAGAGTCTTTCTTCCATCAGTTCCAGGCATCACCGATTTTATTTCCTTTCCCGGTTATAGTTCCATAACAAGATTTGGCAAAGGTCAGCACCCAGTCTCTACAGTCTGGATCACAAACGTCCTGTTTAATTTTCTATGAATACCTGCGCTTTTATCACATCATCCACATTGGACCAGTGTAGTATATACAGAAGAAATAGCAATTAGCTAATCGCGGAATACTGTTATAAAGTAAACATTGGGATGGTTATATACGTAAGAGATGAACCTTTAGCCAAGCCCATTCTATCCCAGTTCAGGAATCAACCTCAAACAGGATTTGAAAAAGGTTCTTGAGGATCAACTTAGAACTAAGGAGAAATTTCCTGACAGTTAGAACAATTAACCAGTGGAACAACTCGCCTCCAGAAGTAGTGAATGCTCCAACACTGGAGGTTTTTAAGAAGATGTTGGATAACCATTTGTCTGAAGTGGTGTAGGGTTTCCTGCCTGGGCAGGGGGTTGGACTAGAAGACCGCCAAGGCCCCTTCCAACTCTGTTATTCTATTTCTATTTCTTCTGTAGCCACCGAAATAAACAAGCAAAAAGGCAACTTCTCTATCACTCTGGCCCACCATTGGTTTAGCTCCCACCCTGCCCGGGCACCTCTGTCTCTCTGAGATTGATTGACACAAACAATCGCATCACTTCATAAGCAACTCTCAACTTCAGCCTGTGAGTTACATAGTCTGGCTGGCTAAGGAATTCTGGGAGTTGAAGTCCACATGGCTTAAAGTTGCCAGCTTTCAGAAACATTGAGGTTACAGGTGGCTTCAGCTAGTATCCAGGTAGACAAGATTTTCAACTTTTCCCATTTCAGAGACGCAGTGAAATCACTTTTGGCTGAAACCTGTTATCACACCATCATCGGCTTGCCTGCAATCTGCAATCTACGTCGGTGAGTTTACGAGAAGAAGAGGGTCAGGACCGTGGACATCCTCATGGGTTTCACGCAGTGGTGGAATTCACATTTTTTTACTAAAAAAATGTGGGCGTGGTGTGGCTTGGTGGGCGTGACAGGGGAAGGATACTGCAAAATCTCCATTTCCACTCCACTCCAGGGGAAGGATATTGCAAAATCTCCATTCCCACCTTACTCTAGGGCCAGCCAGAGGTGGTATTTGCCGGTTCTCCGAACTACTCAAAATTTCCTCTAGCGATTCTCCAGAACCTGTCAGAACCTGCTGAATAGCACCCCTGGTTTCAGGGCAGTACTTTCATGAGTGTAATGTTCCAAAGTATGATCCATGGCATTCCCAAGAACACAATTCTGCTTTATTGGAAGAGGTCATCCGATCGTGCCTTGCACAAAGGAATAAAACACTGCAATAAACAGTACATACCAGTGGTGGGTTGCCCCCGGTTCGGACCAGTTCGCAAGAACCGGTAGTAAAACCGGTAGGAGGCTCCACCCACTGACCTGGACGTCCTCATAAGTGATCTGTGCATGCGCAGAAGCACGCGCACACGCTGGCACGATGCGAACCAATAGTAAAGGTAAGTAGAACCCA
The DNA here is from genome assembly GCF_059756535.1 of Pantherophis guttatus. Lineage (NCBI taxonomy): Eukaryota > Metazoa > Chordata > Lepidosauria > Squamata > Colubridae > Pantherophis > Pantherophis guttatus. Next base: position 337,823,544 of record NC_142063.1, read on the forward strand.
CCCCTGGTACATACATTCGATTTTACAGCTACTAAGATTGTTGGACGAGCAGGCACAAAAACAGCCAGGGAAATGATTGAAGCCTGGGAAATCAGTCAACAGGATCAGTCATCAGTCAACAGGAGGGCTGATTTACCCTCAGCTTTTCAAGTACTTAGGAGGCAGGAGCTTGGCAGCACAAGGAAACAACAGCCAAGGATTTAATAGCCAGCCATCAACATCCCAATCTACATCTAAAAAGCTACACACAACAGGCAACATATAAATACCACACACAGAACAGCCTAAAGCACACAGAGAAGTTCCCTGACGACGGGCTTCAGCACAAGTCTGAAAGCTTGGAAAACAAAATCTCTAGTCCCTATGACTGACCCAGATTGGAGCCTGCAACATTATCCTGGGAGATATATATTCACCTTCATTCGTGAATAAAACATGTCTCCTTTTGTGACCCAATACAGGTAATCCTTGATTTATGACCACAATTGGGGCCAGAATTTTCATTGCTAAGCAAGGGGACTGTTAAGTAAATTGTGCCTGATTTTATGACCTTTTTTTTGCCACGGTTGTTTGGCAAATCACTGCAGTTGTTAAGTGAATCACATTGTTGTTAAGCAAATCCAGTTTCCCCCATTGACACTACTTGTTGGAAGCCAGTTGTGAAGGTTGCAAATGGCGATCACATGAATCTAGAACACTTCAACCATCATAAATAGAGGCCAAGTCCCATGTTTTGATCACGTGACCGTGGGAATGTTGCTACCCTTGTATGTGCAAGGAATGGTCATAAATCACTTTTTTCCTTGCCGTTATAACTTTGAACGATCGCTAACAAATGGTTGTATGTCAGGCTTTACATGTACAAGGGGGTCCATTTCACTAATAGCAGAAGCAACAGATTTAAAAGCACTGTTTAAAGCATGATGATTGACCAATACATGCATTCGCGCACAGCCCCTGCATGTGTCCCGCCCCCACGCATGCCCACATGCACCCCGCCCCCATGCATGCTCGCGTGCCTCCCCTGCACACGTCCCGCCCCCCCTGCATGCGCAGCAGAGACCCGAAGAGACCCGCTGGCCAGCGGGAGGCAGGCGCACATGCGCAGCAGAGCTGACCTGGGACGACGGCTCACGTGCCATCATAGAGAGCACTGCGTGCCACAGGCCTAGGCCTAGGGAACAAAGCTGTTACAGAATCTGGTAGTCCTGCTAGGAATACTTTGAAATCTCCTCCCAGAGGGGAGCAACAGAAACAGTCCGTGAAATAGGTGTGTGGGGTCCAGGGCCGGATTTAGATGAAAAGAGGCCCTAGGCTATTCCACTTATGAGGCCCTTTCACCTATAGTGAAAGTGTAATTTTAATTTTGCTAACAATTTGAATGTAGGCCCCTCTTGATCTTGAGGCTCTAGGCTGAAGCCTAGTTAGCCTATAGGAAAATCCGGCCCTGGTGGGGTCTCTGACAATGCTTCAAGCTCTAAGCACACAGCACTTATAGTCTTGGTAACTTGTACTTAGCAAACCAACTTCTAAACTAACTCCTAAGCTACCTTCTCTCTGTTATTATACGAGACCTGAGTGTGTTTTTGTGGGTTTTTCTGCATGGCCGGTCAGCCCATGCTCTGGGACATTAACATCTTGATAGACAAGAAGACCTTACGCAAAGACCTTTTGCATCAGTTACCCATTTAAGTTACAAGAAAGACTGGTTATAAAGTAGGGGAAAGGGGAAGGCTATTTAGGCAGGGCTACGCAGGGCTATTCCTTTCCAGGGACACTGCAAGGCTCGGAAAGGCACTGAGACATTTATCAGATATATTTGTGGGCCCCTCCCAGTTAAGTGAATTAAGTGCCTCTCCCTTTGCATCGTTAGCCCAAACTGGCTACGAGCCGGATGAGGACTACAGGTAGTCCTCAGCTTACAATAGTTCATTTAGTAACCGTTCAAAGTTACAACGGCACTGAAAGGAAGTGCCTCGTTTAGCAATGGTTGCTAGTTACGAAAATGATGAAAAGGTAAGTATTCATTAGCCACCCATTCTTACCACATGGGTAACTCTGGGTAACATTGCAATCAATCCTTGCATTGATGACCTTCACAGGTCTGTAAAGCCAAGGAAAACTGAAGCAAGATTGTAAGTACCGTTGTGGTTTCATTCAGTGACCACTTTGTTTAACAACCAAGTGGCCAGACCCAACTTTGGTCAACAAACAAGAAATACATCTATAGGTTTATATTATTTTCCTTTACTGCTTTTTTTAAAGATTTCTATAAAGGATTGGGGGAATTGTGGGGGGGGGGGGCTTTCTACTCCATACTCATGTTTTTTTTCATGAAAATATGTTCTGTGCTCTTTACTTGAAAAAAAATACATGAATGTCATCTGTAACCTCTGGATCTATCTGTTAAGAATTAAGATGTAAAGCACCGTTTGTAAGGGTCTCTGGACATCTCTCAACTACAACGCCTGTCAATTTTTTATTTATTTGTATCCCACTTTTATTATTTTTAGAAATAAATCAAGGTGGCGAATATATCCAACACATTTTCCTCCTCCTATTCTCCTCACAACAACAACCCTGTAACCATGATACTGTACTGGATCAAGAATTATCTGGATCAAGAGTTCTTCTTTTTTAGTTTTTTTACCCCACCTTTATAATTTTTATAAATAATTCACGGTGGCAAACATATTTAATCTCTTTCCTCCTATTTTCCCCATAACAACTACCCTGTGAGGTAGGTTGGGCTGAGAGAGAGTGATTGGCCCAAAGTCTCCCAGCTGGCTTTCATGCCTAAGGAGGGACTAGAATTCTCAGTCTGCTGGTGATTGGCTCAAAGTCACCCAGCAGAGGGAAAGAGGGAGGGAGGGAGGGAAGGAGGGAGAGAGAGAGAAAGAAAGAAAGAAAGGGAGGGAGGAAGGAAGGGGAAAAAAAGGAGGGAGGAAGAGAGAGGAAAGAAAGAAAGAAAGAAAGAAAGAAAGAAAGAAAGAAAGAAAGAAAGAAGAGAGGGAGGGAGGGAGGGAAAAGAAAGGAGGAAAAAAGAAAATAGGGAGAAAGAAAAGAAAGAAAAGAGAAAAAGGAGGGGGAGAGAGAGAAAGAAAGAAAGGGTGGGAGGGAGGGAAGGAGGGGAAAGAAAGTAGGGAGGAAGAAAAAAAGGGAAGGAGGGAGGGAGGGAGGGAAGAAAGAAAGAAAGAAAGAAAGAAAGAAAGAAAGAAAGAAAGAAAGAAAGAAAGAAAGAAAGAAAGAAAGAAAGAAAGAAAGAAAGAGGAAGTGAATAGGGTTACACATATACTCACCATAGAACCAACTAACCCTTATAAAGCAGGCTAAAAAAACAAACCAATAAATTCCCATCTGCTTGTTTAGGTCAAACTACGCAAAGAAAATATTTCTGTGCCAAAAATGTCAAATAATAGCACGTCTATAAACACGGAAGATTGAAAACATCTGTTGAAAATGTAGAAATACCCAATGAAAGAGGCAGAGGTCTGTTCCTAATTGTCTCAATGGCATATTTCTTAATGGAAATTGTTTCGATATATCAATTGCTTCTCTAGGTGAATAATTATATTTTCTCAGATGCATATTTTACCAGAAAGAAAATTAATTACCAGACCAAAAGATTTTGCAAGTAACATTTACTGAAATGTCAGAGCTCATTTTTGGAGGGTGGAGGGAGGAGGACAGATAAAATGCAGTAGTTTAAACTAATAGAATTGGCAGGGTAGAAAATTGAATTAGCTGCTATGATTTTCATCCTACTGTGCTATGCATTAGCTCAATGTATATGTTGCGCCATGCTATGGTCTATTTAATCATGCTAAAGTTTTATTAAATAAAACTCAATTGATTGAATTCCCACATCACTCTAATGTTTTTCAAACTTATTAATTATTATTGCTTCAAATTATTGCTTCATAAAGGTTTTTCAACCTTGGTGGGCTAGTCAGCCGATTTCAGATTAGGAAAAAGATCTTAACAGACTTCATACCAAATCTCTGAATCAAGAACATGTAAAGTGTTAGTACTACTTTATAATGCCTTGGTAAGATCACACTTGGAATATTACATTCCATTATTTTGGTCGCCATGATATAAAAAAGATGTGGGGACTCTAGAAAGAGTGCAGAGAAGAGCAACAAAGATGATTAGGGGATTGGAGGCTAAAACATATGAAGAACGGTTGTATGAATTGGGTATGTCTAATTTAATGAAAAGAAGGACTAGGGGTGACAAGATAGCAGTGTTCCAATATCTCAGAGGCTGCCAGAAAGAAGAGGGAGTCAAGCTATTCTCCAAAGTACCTGAGGGCAGGACAAGAAGCGATGGATGGAAACTAATCAAGGAGAGAGGCAATCTAGAACTAAGAAGAAATTTTCTGACAATTAGAACAATTAATCAGTGAAACGACTTGCCTCCAGAATTTTTGGGTGCTCCGATACTGGAGGTTTTCAAGAAGAGATTGCTTTCCTGTTTGAACAGGAGTGTTGGACTAGAAGTCCCCCAAGGCAGGGGTGGGTTCTAAAAATTTTTACTACCCGTTCTGTGGGCATGGCTTATTTTGTGGGCGTGGTTTGATGGTCATGTGACAGTGGGTGTGGCTTGATAGTCATGTGACTGGGTAGGCATGGTCAACTCAATGTCACTCACGTCAAGGGGAGTCATAGTTTTTTGGCCACGCCCCTTGTTCCTTCTTCTCAGGCCCAGTTTCGACTCAGTCAGCCTGAGAGAAACATCTCTAGCAGATCTGGCTTTCAGCCATTGTCTGTTCGATTATCTCAGAGTCACTGTGAGTTTTTTGACCAAACAATTCTTTAGGATTTAAGCAGACGTACTGGTCTACCAGGCTTTTAACTGCTTGCAGAGCCGTACTGGTCTATCCATTTGTTTTTGGAGCACACCGGTCTACCACCGCACTGCCTTTTACCGCTGATCAGCTGTAGGGTGGCCCTTTGAAGTGCCGCAGCAAGAGTTTAAACTGTTTTTTGCTGCTCTGCCACCACCGAGAGCATCTGAAACCACTTTCAGGCAACTGCCAATCTACCACCACCGAGCGGTTTACAAGGAGCAGATCGGTTCTAGCCGATCAGTTGGGAGGCTTCTTGGCTTCTCAATTTAAAGCTACAGTGCCTTGTTTTTTTTTTCTTTTCTTTGTCAAGTGAATCCTGATTTTTTTCTTCTAGCCGATCAGCTGGGACTTGGGAGGCAGCAAATAGATTGGGGGTGGGGCCAGGCAGAGGTGGTATTTACCGGTTCTCCGAACTACTCAAAATTTCCACTACCGGTTCGCAAGAACCAGGGAGAACCGGTAGCAACCCACCACTGCCTCAAGGTCCCTTCCAATTCTGTTATTCTCCCACGATTCTCTGTGTAGCTTCTTTTGGTCTAAAGGAACACTTGATGGCACAAAGTTTGTATCTGTAGCCTGTAGAACTCACACATTATTGAAAACGTAATAGATTAAGTATGATTTGGGGAAGAAATGGAGGTAGTGACAGATTTTATTTTTCTGGGTTTCTAGATCACTGCATCGCGCGGGCACGATGCGAACCGGTAGTAAAGGTAAGTAGAACCCACCCCTGAGTAAAATGTAATAAATATGTTGGTGTATTTATATGATACAAGGTGCATTGAAGGGTTAACATACACAAATTAGTATGGGGCCCCTATGCTCATGGGACTCATGGGCAAGTGCCCATCCGGCCCATGCATTAAGACAGACCTGGGACTGCCTGTATTTTGCTACTTCTTCCAATAAACATAACCGAAGAATCTGTATCCTTGCTTCAGTGCTTTGTAGCTTCTACTTCTGATATGGACTGGGAAAATGTTTGTTTGTTTGTTTATTATATCTATGCGCTGCCCATCACATCTCTACCTTGACGACGTTTCCAAAGAAAACACTGGGTGACAGCTACACACCCTAGGACAGGGGTGTCAAACTCAGTTTCATTGAGGGCCACATCACAATGTTGTGTTTGACCTTGGGGGAGCCAGGGGGGGCATGGCCAGGGGGGGCGGGGCCAGCTCGATGTCATTCGTGTCCGGGGTGCCTGTGGCCGCCCAAGCGCTCTGCCAGCAAAAACAGGCTCCTGAGCTCCGTTTTCGGCTGCAACAGCCTCCTGCAACCCTCTGCCAGCGAAAATGGAGCTCAGGAGGGTCACATGCAGACCTCTTGAGCTCCATTTTCGCTGGCAGAGGCACTGCAGGCTGGTCCTTCGCTGTTTCCAGGGTGGCCCCCCAGCCCAGATCTAAGCATCCCGTGGGCTGGATCCAGCCCCTGGGCCTTGAGTTTGACACCTCTGCCCTAGGACCAATTCATGTGGCTGATAGCCATTTCTCTCTCCCTCCCTCCCTCCCTCCGTCCTCCCCCCCCTCTCTCTATATATATATCTTTTTCGTAGGTTTTATGTGTATGTTTCTTTAGCCAGGTTCTACCTACATAAACCAAGATATTATGCAGCCCTAGTTCAGTGAAATCACAATTCACTAGTTTCTGGGCTTTTTTTTTTTTTTCTGGCAGCCAGCAGTATGTATTTCTCTTTAGCCAGGTTCTTCCTACGTAAACCAAGATTTTTATGCAGCCCTAGTTCAGTGAAATCACAATCCACTAGTTTCTAGGCTTTTTTTTCTTCAGGTAGCCAGCAAGCACTCTGTTGCCCATTGGGAGACTAATGGGCAACAGAGTGCTTGCTGGCTGCCTGAAGAAAAAAAAGCCTAAATCCTGGCTAAGATAATTGCATAATACAGAATCACTGCTTAAGTCAAAACTATGCAGTTTTATTTATGCTTTTTCAAAATATTTCCAAGATCACTTTCAAGGTTAGGAATTCTCCCCAAGCAACTCACAATAAAACTTCATGCTATGAAAACCAGGTAAAAGCATTCAATATTGATAAAATCCCCAGATGCCAAGAGTGAAAACTTTTCACCCAGTCAATACAGTACTAAGAAAAAAAGTCAAGCCATAGAAGCAGTTCAAACTAGACTTGATTCATACAGTACATTCCACTGAAAATAAATATTTTCAAGTTTTCTCTTTAGAAATTGAGCAAAAGAGCCACTGCAGAAAATATGTTCTGATAGAGATGATGGATGGATGGATGGATGGATATACTGTAGATAGACAGGCAGACAGATATTGTGGATGGATGGATTAAAATGCAAATCAATTATAAATTTTTTGAAATGCGTTTTTCTGGATTTTTTTGTTGTTATTCTGTCTCTCACTGTTAAAATAAACCAACCATTAAAATTACAGATTGATCATTTCTTTGTCAGTGGGCAAACGTACAAAATCAGCAGGGGATCTAATTCCCCCCACTGTATATATCTCAACATTTACCATATTAAAATGTATTCATTGTTGCTACTGCTACTACTCCTGCGAGAGCTGCACTGGCTCCCAGTAGTCTTCCAGGTGCGATTCAAGGTGTTGGTCACCACCTTTAAAGCACTCCATGGCTTAGGACTGGGTTATATCCGAGACCACCTTCTGCCATCAACAACCTCCCACCGGCCAATACGCTCCCACAGAGAGGGGCTCCTCAGGGTACCGTTGGCCAAACAATGTCGACTGGCGACATCCAGGGGGAGAGCCTTCTCTGTGGGGGCACCAGCCCTCTGGAATGAGCTGCCCCTAGAGCTCCGTCTTAGCCCCGACCTGCGTACTTTTTACCGCGCCCTTAAGACCCTCCTGTTCCAGTAAGCCGGACTGGCCTGATATGAATTTTATTATGGGTGTATGTGTGTTTTAAATCTGCGGGCCAATTTTATATACTGATTTTAATTTGGTTTTAAATTTTATAAATCTATGTGTTTTAATATGGCTGTACACCGCACTGAGTCCTTCGGGAGAAGGGCGGTATAGAAATCTAATAAACTTGAAACTTGAAACTACTTCTCTTCAACATTTTATACACACTTATACACACACACGCACACACAAATGCACACACTGGGATGAGGTGATCCCCTTTTGCAACCTTCTGACAAGTAAAGTCAATGGGAAGCCAGATTCACTTAACAACTGTGTTACTAACATAACAGCTGAAATGATTCACTTAACAACTCTGGCAAGAAAGGTGGTAAATTGGGGCAAAATGAACTTAACGATTGTCTCACTTAGCAACATAAATTTTGGGGTCAATTGTGGTCGTAAGCCGAGGGCTAACTGTACACTGAACAATGGTACACCCATTATCACTGCATAGGTAGTCCTCAACTTACAACCATTTGTTTAGTGACTTTTTGAAGTTACAAGTGCCTTAGGGACGAGTCTTCAATCTTATGACCATTGCAGCATCCCTGTGGTCAAGTGATCGCAACTCCCAGAATTCCTCAGCCAGCAGACATTTTAAATTTGTCAGGTTTGAAAAACACTGATCTAGCTATTCCATGCATCTGAGGAAATCAGCTGGCAGCTCACAAACCTTTTTCATAACAAGTGTATGAATGAAGAGTTTATGAACTCTTTTCGTAACACTTGTTACTCAGAAAAAGTCCTTCTAAACTCCTGATTTTTCAGTGGATTAGAAAGACAGTAAAATAAAGAGGCAATACACAAATACGATATACAGAATGCATCAAAAAAAGTAAGCCACAATTAAACAGAACAGAAAGTAGCGAAGTGAAGAAAAATATAATCCAAATGTTGTAATACATAAATTAGAGCACGGGTGTCAAACTCGATTTCATTGAGGGCCACATCAGGGTTGTGTTTGACCTCGGGGGCCGGGGGCGTGGCTAGGATAGGCGTGGCCAGCTTGATGTCACTCGTGTCAGAGGCATCTGTGGTGGCCTGAGAGCTCTGCCAGCAAAAATGGGCTCCCGAGTTCTGTTTTCAGCCATGACGGCCTCCTGCCACCCTCTGCCAGTGAAAACGGAGCTCGAGGGGGCTGCCCGAGACTGTCATGGCAGAAAACGGAGCCTGGGAGGGTTACACGCGGCCCTCCCGAACTCCATTTTCACTGGCAGAGACACCGCGGGCTGGTCCTTTGCTGTTTCTAGGGCAGCCCCGCGAGCCAGATCTAAGCACCCCTTGAGACGGATCTAGCCCCCGGGCCTTGAGTTTGCTACTCCTTAATTAGAGGCTGGGGAGACAGATCTTTATTTCACCCAAAACAACATAATCCACAGAAATGCAAAATGGATCAATTTTTATTTATTTATTTATTTTATTTAATCAAATTTCTATACCGCCCTACTCCCGAAGGACTCAGGGCGGTGAACAGCCAAGATAAAATACAGATAATACAAATATTAAAAATCCCTTAAAATTATTAAATATTTTGGCCGAAACACAGATTAAAACACCCAATTTATAAAGTCAAGAATTAAAAAATTTTAAAAATTTAAATTTAAATGAATTTAAATGAATTTGGGGGCAACGTAAATTTCCCAAAAGTATTTGGAAAAACTTTTAACTACTCTCTGAGGACTGAGCAGACATTATGATCACAGGGTGAATACTTCTCTCTTTTACGGGCAGGCAAACGAATTAAATAATGAATTTTTATTCCTTAGAATGGATAAGGAAACAGAATAACCATGAAGAGTGAGTCACCCACTCTGAGAACTGCAACATTTGGATGCAGCACTCATTGGTTCCTGCCCCAATAGCATTTGAGGTTATTCAAGTCTTGCAACACAACCCTAAAACTACCCAGGAAAACCCAAAGTTGAGAAAAAAAAACACGCCATGTGTTGCCAGTCTTTGCAACTGTGGCAAAGTTGCACATTTTCCACTTGTAATATGCACATAAAAAAAAGCCCATTCTTCTTTTTAAGAATTCTTAAATTCTTTAAAAAAAAAAAAATCCACTTTTGAGTGTTCAGGCTGACAGAGGTGTTAACACAGAAGGGAAGGACCTGGAATTATCACGTGACTTTTTTATAGCAAGAAAACATCCGTTTCCCCATCTTGGTATTTGTCACTGTAGTGTATACAAATTCAGCTCTCTAGTTTTAGGGTTTTGCCTCATTTATATTGAATATTCTACTGTATAGTGCAATATTAATACAATATCAGGGGTTTTCAATTCAGTTGTATAGAACAGTGATGGCTAACCTTTTTGCCGTCGTGTGCCAAAAGCGGGGGAATGCAGGGGGGTCACGCACGCGCGTGCCCACATCCATAATTCAATGCGCCCTGCCCCCCACTCATGTGCGTGACACCCCCCCGTGCCCCCCCACTTTTGGAACACGATGGGACGGTGGGCCTTGGGAAGGTGAAAACGGCCTTCCCCCACCCCCCTGGAAGCCCTCCAGAGGCCAGAAGCTGCCCGTTTCCTAACTTCTGTGGGACCAGAAGGCCCGTTTTTCGCCTTCCCAGGCTCCAGAGCCTTTCTAGGAGCCTGGGGAGGGCGAAAACGGCCTTTCCCATCTCCCCGGAGGCCCTCCGGAGGCCAGAAACGCTCCATGGCTTAGGGCCAGGGTACTTACGGGACCGCCTTCTGCCACCAATAGCCTCCCACCGGCCGGTTCGCTCCCACAGAGAGGGCCTTCTCAGGGTGCCGTCGGCCAGACAATGCCGGCTGACGACCCCCAGGAGGAGAGCCTTCTCTGTGGTGGCACCTACCCTATGGAACAATCTACCCCCAGAGATACGAGTGATCTCCGACCTTCGGATTTTTCGTCGGGCCCTAAAAACTCATTTTTTCCAGTTAGCCGGTCTGTCTTGATTTTAGGGTTAGTTTTAAAATTTTAATATTGATTTTAATTGACAAGTTTTAAATTATGGGCCAAATTTATAAATTATTTTAACTTTATTTTTAACTGTGATGTTTTGTATAGATGTTTTTATCTTGGCTGTTCACCGCCCTGAGTCCGAAAGGAGAAGGGCGGTATAGAAATTTGAATAAAGTAAAGTAAAGTAAGTAAAGTAAGAAACAGTCCATTTTCCAACTTCTGGTGGGCCCGGAAGGCCTGAAAATCAGTTGGCCAGCATGGGTATGCACGCTAGGGCAACGCTCGCGTGCCCACAGATATGGCTCTGTGTGCTACCTGTGGCACGTGTGTCATAGGTTCGCCATCGTGGGTATAGAATGTGAAGGATGTGTGTTTTTGCTTTATTTATGTTTAAGTACAATGTACACCGAAGATGGCATCATTTTCGTTCTATGAGGTACAATGACAATAAACTAATTAACTAATTTGGAATCATTCACTCCGATTCTCCTGTTGGGTTTTGATACCTCAGTTTGGTCCTTTGCTGCATTTGCAAAATATAGGTAGTCCTCGGTTTACAACAGTTCGCTTAGTGACCATTATGAAGGCACTGAAAAAAATGACTTATGATCGTTCTTCACACTTACAACCATTGCAGTATCCCCATGGCCATGGGATCAAAATTCAGAGGCTTGGCAACTGGCTCATATTTATGACGGTTGAGATTGTGGGGTCATGTGATCCCCTTTTGCGACCTTCTGACAAGCAAAGTCAATGGGGAAGCCTGATTCACTTAATAACCGTGTTACTAATTTAACAACTGTAATGATTTACTTAACAACTGTGGCAGGAAAGATCATATAATGGGGTAAAACTCACTTAACAAATGTCTCACTTATCAACAGAAATTTTGGGCTCAATTGTGGTCGTAATTTGAGGACTACCTGTATGTAACATTCAAGTTCTCCATTAAGAACAAATGCATGCACAGCACCACCACTAATCTTACCACAAACATTTCTTACATATATATTAAGGGTGAGGGTGTGTTTGTTTTTTTTTAATTTGATTTATATGCCGCCCTTCTCCGGAGACTCAGGGCGGCTTACAATGCGTTAAGCAATAGCCTTCATCCTTTTTGTATATTTATACAAAGTCAGTTTATTGCCCCCACAAACTGGGTCCTCATTTTACCTACCTTAGAAAGGATGGAAGGTTGAGTCAACCTTGAGCCTGGTGAGATTTGAATTTACAGTAATTGCAGACAGCTGGTGTTAATCACAATGCTTTTAGTCTGCTGAGCCCCAGGCTCTTTTTTTAACATGACTTTGTCTTATAGACCTCACTTAGCAGTCACAACTGGGACCAGCCACTCAGCCCCTAAGCGAAATATCACATAAATACGACTGACTTACAATTGGACAATAAACAAGTCACCTGCATTGTTAAGCAAGACACCATTTAACTGCAAATTGCTATTTTACAGCCAGCTTCTCCACTGATTGTACTTGTCAGGAGTTGGCCATGAAGCATGCAAATGGTGAGCAAGTGTCTGCAAGACATTGCAATGGTCATAAACGCGAGGACTGGTCATAAAATGACTTCTTCAGTGCCATCGTAACTTCAAACAGTTCCTAAACAGGCCTGTTGTTAAGGGAGGTTTACCTGTACTCCTTGATAAGTCTTAAAACCATTCACTAAGCATTCATTTATATTCACAAATGCTTTATTTCCATCATCTACTCCAGGGGTGTCAAACGCAATTTCATTGAGGGCCGCATCAGGGTTATATTTGACCTCAGGGTGGGCGTGGCCAGGATGGGCATGGCCAGCTCAACATCACTCATGTTTGTTTGTTTTTTTAATTTGATTTATATGCCGCCCTTCTCCGGAGACTCAGGGCGGCTTACAATGCGTTAAGCAATAGCCTTCATTCTTTTGTATGTTTTATACAAAGTCAGCTTATTGCCCCCACAAACTGGGTCCTCATTTCACCTACCTTAGAAAGGATGGAAGGCTGAGTCAACCTTGAGCCTTGGAGAGATTCGAACCAGCAGAAATTGCAGGCAGCTGTGTTAATTACAGGGTGCACTAAACCCCTGTACTATCAAGGCTCTATGTTGGGGGCATCTGTGGCGGTTCTTGCGCTCTTCCAGCAAAAAGGGGCTCCCAAGCTCCGTTTTCAGCTGTGAAGGCCTCCTGCAACACTCTGCCAGCGAAAACTGAGCTCGGGAGGGCCACCCGTGGCCCTCACAAGATCTGTTTTCGGCTGTGACGGCCTGCTGCAACCCTCGACCTCTGTTGTCGCGGGCCGGTCCTTCGCTGTTTCCAGGGGGGCCCCACGGGCCAGATCTAAATACCTCATGGGCTGGATCCGATCCCCAGGCCTTGAGTTTGACACCTGTTCTGACTTAGGCTTCCCAAGAGTATGAAGCAGACCTTGTCCTAACAAAAACCCCTTTTTATTAAGTTACTGTGAATTCTTCTCATTCACATCCAGCAAAGTCTTTCAAGGGAGAATTTACGGTCACAGACCTAATCTGCCTTGGAGAGCTGCCAGGCCCATATCTTCAAAACTTGGCAAGGAGTCACGAACCAATTAAGCTAACTAATTGTCTCCTGCAAACTCCACTCCCCTTTCGCTCCTCTTTTATTTCCTCTGGGAGGGGCCATTCATCGTTCACCTGTGGCCTTACTCCCAAGTCGACCCTTGTTCTTTAGCTGTTCCCTTTGTTTGGCAACTCTGCGCATGCGCACACTGGGAACAGGCTCCAGCTGTTTGTCTGCCTCACTGATGTCTGACTCCGAAGGCAGCGGATAACTGGCATACGGCCCTGGCCCCCTCTCTGCCTCCGATGCAAAGCCTTCATCAGAGCCTTCCCCAGACTCCAGGACTGGCCCATGTTCCTCCCCAACCTCCTCACTGTCTGAATCTGCTGCCAGCCCCGCTGGCCACTGACGGGCCACAACAGACACCCCTGCTCTACTGCTATCACATTCAGGAGCCAAGCTTAAATTCTATATTTACACTTTTAAAACAATGTTTAATCCATGCTTATTAATGCTATTGTACACTTTTTCTAAATCAACAAATGTGCATAACATTCCTACTTTTGTCAAAAATACAAGTGATACCTCCCGCTTTGTCTGGTACAATATCACACTGTGCTGATTTTTAACATATATCCCTTTTTGATCACAATACCTTCGCAGGTGCACCTTTAACAAGGACCCAGAAACATATCTATTTCTTTCTTGGATTTCATTTAGTAATTTCTTCTCTTTTTCAATTGCTCTTCTCACATTCCAAGGTACAACTTTTCATAATTACAATCAATACAGCCAGTCCTCAACTTACAACAGTTCATTTAGTGACCATTCAAAGTTACAACGGCACTGAAAAATGTGACTTATGTGACTATTTTTCAGAGTTATTGACCTTTGCGGCTTCCCCATGATCATGTGATCAAAATTCAAATACTTGGCAATTGGTTCACATTTATGACCGTTGCTGTGTGCCAAGATTATGTTATCTCCTTTTGCGACCTCCTGGCGAGCAAAGTCAATGGGAAGGCCAGATTCGCTTAACAACCGGGCTACTAACTTATCAACTGCAGTGGCAATGGTGGCAAGGAAGGTCTATAAAATGGGGCAAAACTCACTTAACAAATGTCTCATTTAACAACAGAAAATTTGGGCTCAACTGTGGTTGTAAGTCGAGGACTACCTATACCAGTGGATTCATAGAAACTGATTCCGTAGTCCACCATGTCTTTGGTCAATTTCAGCTTTTACATACAGTAAAATTTGTGGTGGAACAGGGGCTAAAGGATTAAAGCAAAGGTCTTCAAACTTGGCAGCTTTAAGACTTGTGGGCTTCAACTCGCAGAATTCTTCAGCCAGCATAGCTTGCCAAGTTTGGGGGCGCCTGGATTAAAGAGATGTTGCAGCCTAGAATTGCCTCGCCCTGTGGAAGGAAATGACATAGGCCAGTGATGGGTAGCCTTTTCCGGATCAAGAGCCCAAAGTGTGCATGCACACGTGAACCCCCCCCACATGCGCTCCACCCTTGCGCATGTGCATGCCCCCCGCATGTGCTCCACCCACCGCACATGTGTGTGCGCCCCTTGCATGCGCCCCCCACGCATGCATGGCAGGGACCCGAAGACCAGCTGGCCGGGGGAGGCGTACGCACATGCACAGCAGACCTGAGCTAGGGCGATGGCTCGCATGCCCACAGAGAGGGCGCTGTGTGCCCCCTCTGGCAGGCATGCCATATATGGCCATTTCTTCTATGCAACCTAAAATCCCTAACTTTGCATACCAAGATATCATTGTCTGCCACACCACCAATCAGGAGCTAAATGCAATTTACTCACATAAACCAAGGAAGGCACTTATTCCAGACGTTTAATGCATCTGGAGTAAAATAGACTTGCAATATCATTCAATGCTGAGCTGAGCACGCGTCTGAGCCGAGAGATGCATTATCCAAAAAAGCCACTGGGTTTTGAAAAGTGCGCCGGTGCGACAATATTTCAGGATCAAAAGGCACGTGCACATGTACACTCACCCACCCATAGACGTATGCAAGATTCCTGCCAATGTTAATATTATTTATTGGCTATTTATACCACCTCAGCAAGCGGCAGCACCTGGTCTAGGCTTAGAAGCTAAGCAGGGTCAGGCCTGGTCAGTATTCAGATGGGAGACCATTCCATGGGGACTGAAAATTAGACTGGGAAATCATCCTTTAAAAATATCCCAGAAGGCAGCACTTAAAACTATTTCCGAGCCACTGCCGAGAAAATTATACGAGTATAATCATGAAGCTACCCTCATGAAGTCAAATCCTCAAGAGAGTGTTGATTTTCCTTCCTTGCTATTTATACAATAACTAAGCAAAACTCCCAGTACACAAGCTTGCCTTTGAAGGGGAAAAAACCCAAAAACCATGACGTCAAACCATCAGAAAAACAACACACACCACAGGAGGGCA
Source organism: Pantherophis guttatus (assembly GCF_059756535.1). Classification (NCBI taxonomy): domain Eukaryota; kingdom Metazoa; phylum Chordata; class Lepidosauria; order Squamata; family Colubridae; genus Pantherophis; species Pantherophis guttatus. Next base: position 337,839,214 of record NC_142063.1, read on the forward strand.
AAGTTTGCTGACATGATTTTATAACTAACTTTATAGATTTTTGTTTGCTGACCTGGTTTCTTCTAAAGAAAAAAAAAACTACGCTAGGATTTCTAGATTTCAAGATAGATGTTAAAATCCAATTCGTGATTTAAATTGCCTTCAGAACAGTAACAAGACTTCAAAACAAGAAAGAAATAAAGGCCCAATGGGAAACACAACAAATCTTCACAAACAAACCCCTCCCTTCCCCCCCCCCCCGTGGACACATGGATGTGAATTCGGATTTTTATATAAGATTTTGATCTCAAATACGCTGTGTTCAAAACACGAGACCAGAAACCTCTGAACTTCAAAAGTTAAACACACTCGGTAACCAATGAGGTTAAGCCAATGCATCTCACGGCCTCAATTTTCCGCTGCTGAGAAAGATCTCCCTTGGGTTTTTTCACACACACAGGCTGGGTTCAGGGATGGGCTTCACAAATTTTAGCAAGGAGTTGTCTGCCAGGTTGCTGGGTAGGCGTGGCCATGGTGGGCGTGGCCTAATCAGCCTCCTGTACCACAGCGGGGGGCAGGGGTGAAATATAAAATCTGTTACTACGGGTTCTGTGAGTGTGGCTTGATGTGGGGGGTAATGTGACTGGGTGGGCGTATCCAACTTTTTTTTAAAAAAAACTTTTCAAAGCATTTTTTCTAATGCTTTGAAAAGCCTCTCTGCCAATCAGGGAACTCAGCTGGGATCGTCAGAGACTTTTCAAAGCATTTTTTTTAACCACCTCTTCGGCCAAGAGGTTGCAGGAAAAAATGCTTTGAAAAGCCTCTGAGGATCCCAGCTGAGCCGCGCGATCATCAGAGGCTTTTTTTTTTACTTTTAAAAGCATGTTTTCGTTGGAAGAGGTTGTAGAAAAAATGCTTTTAAAAGTAAAAAAAAAAGCCTCTGATGATCGTGTGGCTCAGCTGAGAATGGGGGGGGGGGCGCGCAGGGATTTTTGCTACCGGTTCTCTGAACCACCCGCTGCCGTTGCTACCGGGAGCATTTCACCCCTGGCGGGGGGGCGTTTTTGCCCTCCCCGGGCTCCAAAGGCTTTCCTCGAGCCTCCAGGAGGGCGAAAACAGCCTCCCTATGCTCTGGAGGCCTTCTTCCGGCAGGCCTTCTTCCGGCAGGCCCATTTTTTGCTGTCCCCGAACCTCCGTGAGTACCTGCATCCAAAACGGACCACATGGGGACTCCTGGGAGGGGAGGGGGGAGGGGAGAGGCGGGGCCCGCCAGGAGTGGGATTTGGGGGTTCTCCGAACTGCATAGAATCTTAGCTAGAGGTTCTCCCGAACCCCTGGCTGGGTTTATCCAAGAAATTTTAACCAATTTAGTGAACTTCTTAAGTAGCTGAATGCATTCAAGATGCTAAATCTGTTTAGATGAACTCTGGTTAGATGTTTGGCGGCTTAGTCTTTTGGGCAAAGCTAGTCCAACCCATTATTTTTTTCTTTTTAAGTACAGGTAGTCCTCGACATATAACAGTTCATGTATTGACTGTTTGAAGTTACAACGGCACAGGAAAAAAGTGATTTATGACCGTTTTTCAGACTTACGGCCATGGTAGCCTCCCCATGGTCAAGTTATCCAAATTGGGGTGCTTGGCAACTGGTTCGTATTTAGGATGGTTGCAATGTCCTATGATCACCTTTTGTGACCTTCTTACAAGCAATGGAAAGCCAGATTCACTTAACAACCGTTTTACTAATTTATCAACTACAGTGATTCACTTTGCAATCGGGGCATGGAAGGTCGTAAAATGGGGGGAAATTCACAACAAATATCTCACTTAGAAACAGAAAGTTTGGGCTCAATTGTGGTCGTAAGTCGAGGACTACCTGTACTGTTTAAATCCAGAAAGTGGATGAAATCAACCACTGCAATTAGTTAGCCATGCAGTCACAGCTGTATCTTTTTCAAGGATGAGCCTATAAGTCAACAAACAGCAGAGGTAATAAAACAAGATTTTTGAGACCCTCAGATTTTATTACCCAAACCACACAAACATTCCAGGTTTCTCCTATTCCTGCTGAATTATGACCATTTTATAAACCATACAAGTCTGCATTAAACCTTCTGATGGATTCTTAGGTAAGGAATGATGGTTACTATCTCAGCAATGCAGGATTTCAAGCTTCCAGGGTCATTTGGATGCCAGCTAGTCAGCTAAGAAGTATAACAACTAACTCCATTCCTTTCCCGTTCTCAGCATCCGAAAGTACAGGTAGTCCTTGACTTATGACCGCAATAGAGCCCCAAATTTCTGTTGTTAAGTGAGACATTTGTTAAGTCAGTTTCCCCCCATTTTTCAACCTTTCTTGCCACAGTTGTTAAGTGAATCACTGCAGTTGTTTAACACAGTTGCTAAATGAATCTGGCTTCCCCGTTGCCTTTGCTTGCCAGAAGATCACAAAAAGGGAATATACGTATGATCCCAAGACACTGCAATCGTCATAAATATGAGTCAGTTGTAGGGGTGAAATCCAGCAAGTTCTGACAGGTTCTGGAGAACCGGTAGCGGAAATTTTGAGTACTTCGGAGAACCGGCAGATACCACCTCTGGCTGGCCCCAGAGTGGGGAGGGAATGGGGATTTTTATTTATTTTTATTTATTTTTTTTATTTTAAATTTATATACCGCCCTTCTCCCTGAGGACTCAGGGCGGTGTACAGCCAGAATTAAAAAACATAAAATACAAATATTAAAAAACAATTAAAATAATTTTGGCCCAAAATTAAAAATACAAACCAATTAAAACATTTAAAATTTCTTCTTAAGCCAGCCCGGCTTTTGCAGTATCCTTCCCCTGCCACACCCATCAAGCCATGCCACGCCCATAGAACCAGTAATAAAAAAATTGGATTTCACCACCGGTCAGTTGGCAAGTGTCCGGATGACCCTGGGGATACTATAATGGTCATAGGTGTGAAAAATGATCATAAGTCACTTTTTTCAGTGCCGTTGTTAACTTCGAAATGTCACTAAACAAACTGTTATAAGTCAAGGACTATCAATACTGGAAAATGATATCCCACTATTTTTTCTTTCCAACGAGAACGGACCCAAACAGAGAAAGTGGTCTGTAAGCAAGTGATAACCCCAATGTCAAAACAGAGAGATTATTGTGTTTGAACAAGTAGCCATTGCCTGTTCATTGGGCTTTAAAGCATCAAGAAGGGTCAACAGTCCAGATGTGGGAGAGTTGGCTAGTAGGGAGGGACAGAGTAAATTCTATGTTAGTGCAAAGCAAAGGACAATTTTAAAAAACACCCAGATCTAAGAGCAGTGGTGGGATTTAACCGGTTCGCACCACTTCAGCCGAACCAATTGTTAAATTGCTGGCTGGCCCTGCCCCGCCTCTTCCACAAGTCCCCATGCACCCCGTTTTGGCTCCCAGATAAATGCAGAGAGGCCTACTAGGCCCAAAACGGGGCACGGGGGTGGGTGGGTTGCAGTGCAGCCCCTCCTCGTGGCCCATTTTTGCTCCCAGGGTGCTGAAGGGAGGCCTACTAGACTGAAAATGGGGCACAGGGGAGTGTGGCATGGCCCCCGCAGCCCGTTTTTGCTCCCAGGGGGGTGCAGGAGGCCGAGTGCTGCCTGTCACACCCCCTGGCCACGCCCACCATGGCCACACCCACACCACCATTCATTAGGGCAGAGAACCAGTTGTTAAATTATTTGAATCCCACCACTGTATAAGGGTATGTGGGAATGAGTTTGTGGAGAAAAGAGATGCAGAGAACAGAGGGTGTAGCCCCCAGCTGCATAAGTGGCAGAGAAAGAAACTCAGAAAGGATCCTCCCTAACTTATCAGGCCGTAAAAGGAGACTGGCAGGAGATCTGAACTTTCAGACTATCAAGATTCTGTTAATGTGGCCTTACATAAAGTTGTATTTGCTCATCTGTCTGCTTCCTGTCTGGTCTACCTAGAAAGGCTGACAACGAGTTGCTAAACCCACATTGATAAAGATATGAAATAGGACTAGAACCTGAGATCTAGCTTTCTACTTCAGTTCAGACTCAAAGGTCAACCCACCAACTTTGAACCAATCTTTGTCCAGCCAGGTTGCTTACTGACATTTTAAAGTGAAATCTGGTTTTCCTGAAACCGTTGACTTAAGCAAGATCACAAACTCAGATAATCTTGGTTGGTCTTAAAACTGGATCAGACCTGATCAGTACTTGGATGGGGGCCATCAGGAAATCTCAGAGCTGATTGTGCCCATTTAAGTCAGAAAAAAACAACAAAGGAAAATAAATTTCCCAGAAGAAACTACTGTGTTTCCCCGAAAATAAGACCCTGTCATATATTTTTGAACCCCGAAATAAGCGTTGGCCTTATTTTTGGGGAGGTCTTATTATTTTGGGGCGCGTGGAGCAAGACGGGGATCCTCTTGCTGCCTTACCTGATTTCCAGCTCTGTGTTTAAATATTTTTGGGAAGGGCTTATTTTTGGGGGAGGCTTATTTTAGCGCATGCGCTCAAAAGCCCGATTGTGCTTATTATCAAGGGATGTCTTATTTTCAGGGAAACAGGGTATGAACCCCCTTCCATATCAACAAAATTACAACCTCAGCTTGAGAAAGAATGTACTTTTACGGGAGAGGCAAGACTAAAAAAACCCAAGCATGTACAACCAACAAAGCTGGGACACTACGAATAAAAAACAAAATGCAAAATCCTCCATAGAATTAGGCATAACCCAAATTACACAAACGTTTGCACTCCCTCAACACATTTGAACAAGTCAGTGACAAACCCAGCAACTGCATTTATAGTATAAGTAGTCCTTGACTTACAACAGTTCATTTAATGACCATTCGAAGTTACAACAGCACTGAAAAAGGTGAATTGGGATTGTTTTTCACAATTATGACCATTGCAGCATCAATTGGTCACGTGAACAAATTTCAGCAGCTTGGCAATTGACTCATATTTATGACGGTTGCAGTGTCCTGGGGCCTTGCAACCTTTTGACAAGCAAAGTCAACGGGGAATCCTTGACTTACGACCACAATTGAGCCCAAAATTTCTGTGCCTAAGTGAAACATTTGTTAAGTGAATTTTGGCTCATTTTACATCTTTTCTTGTCACCGTTGTTAAGTGAATCACTGCAGTTGTTAAGTTAGGAACATGGTTGTTAAGTGAATCTGGCCCTCCAAATGATGTATTGCATCAATCTTCTACGGTACGCCGAATGATAAAATTATACTGCAGCTGATTTTACAACCTTTTTCTTCTTTTTTTGCTGCAGTTGTAAAGTGAATCACTGCAGTTGTTAAGCAGGGCATCATGTGATTGCAACTGGTGACCTTCCCTGCTGGTTTCTCTACTGAGATTGTCAGAAGCCAGTTGGAAAGGATGCATATATTGGTCATGTGACCTGGTGCTACTACCGTCGTAAATGCACAATGGTTGCCAAGCATCCACATTGCGATCCTGTAATGGCGGAGATACTGCAAAAGTCATAACTGTGACGCCTGAACATAAGTCACTTTTTTTCCATGTGTTGTGATCCATCAGCGGCCTGTGCAGCTAGTAGCTGATTCCGACAGTAAGGAGGCTGGTGTGGTGCTGCGCCAGCAGCCTGTGCAGCTGGCACTCGAGTCAGACAATGAGGAGGCTGGAGAAGATGTGGTGCCAGAGGCGGGGATTCAGCCAGGGCCTTCAGAACCTCCAGAAGCTTCCATGAGTGAAGAGGAAGAAGAGGAAGAGCCTGTTCTTGATGCACCAGCACGCAGAGCTGCCAAAAGGCAGGAGTGGCTCCTCAGGAAGAAGCCTCCTCGAGAGTAAGGCTTGGGGCTAATTGGCCACTCCCTTAGCCTATTTAAGAAAGGATGACGACTGAGGCAATTCGCAGGGAACAACTTCCTTCACTCTCCTTCACGTCTTGATCTTAGTTCTCTGCAAATTGCTTCTGGGCTTTCTGTCAACCATAGTAAGATTACGATTATTTATTCTTTGGATTCTTGTAGGCTGTTAAGAAAGTTAATTAACAGCCTTTGTTTGAAAAAGATTGATTAAATTTAGTAAACTAAGGTTTGTACAGACTTTGTGTGTGCTGCGTTCTTTGGGGTCCATAGCTGGGGCAGAACTCCATGCCATTGTAACCTCAAATGGTCGCTAAGGAAAACAAACATCAGTGGAGGACTACCTGCCTACAGTACAGACCAGGAAAGGTGCTCTAGTGCTCCCAGCACCTACTAGTTTCAAAAATCAGCGTCCTAATCTATTTCCAATCCACCTTGTTCTCCTGAGTGACACAACTGGAAGCAGGGAACGAGGAACCAAAACATTCTGGACGTTAAATGAGGACCTGGCTATGTAGAAAGCGAAGTACAAACTGGTCTTGTTGGCACTTGAATGGGAAATTTCCAGAGAATCCTGAAGCTGTAAATTAACTAAGATGTTAAAAAAACATCCCACAAGCTAGGAACTCATCGTCTGCATAATGTTTCCAAGAAATCTGCATGGAATCGCCCTGGGGAGCACAACTAGAAAGAGACTTTATAGCACTGTTACTATTTTTTCCCTCACGTGTTTCTGGCACCCCATGCCACAGGACTGCCCAATTTCTATTGTCTTCAGAAGTTGGCAAGCCTTCAAACCAAGGCCTGCACGCCACTTTTGACTATTCTGTTAAAGAGATTCCACTGAAATAACAGAATGACGAAATTGGAAGGGACCTTGAAGGTCTTCTAGTCCAACCCCTTGTTCAAGCAGGACACCCTATATCAGGGGTCTGCAACCTTAAACACTCAAAGAGCCATTTGGACCAGTTTCCCACAGAAAAGAAAACACTGGAAGCCACAAAACCCTTCTTGTGCCTGACTATTTCTTGAGCGGCCACAAAACTAGCATATGCAGTTGAATTAAATGTTCTGTTTTCTTCTGAAATTTTTCTTTTCTTGGATTTATCCATGGTTGGCCTACCGGGGGTTGAAAAGCTCAATAAATCTCATGCCGGCGGGTGTCGCACATTGGCGGTTGTGATGCATAGTTTGAGTGACAGGGAGCTGCAGCAGAGGGGTGAAAGAGCCACATGCGGCTCCAGAGCCGCAGGTTGCTGACCCTTGCCCTATACAATTCCAGAGAAGTGGCTGTCCAGTCTCTTGAAAATCTCCAGTGATGAAGCACCCAGAGCTTCTGAAGGCAAGCAGTTACACTGGTTAATTGTTCTCACTGTTAGGAAAATTCTCCTTAGTTCTAGGTTGCTTTTCTCCTTGATTAGTTTTCATCCATTGTTTCTTATCTTGCCTTCTTGTGCTTTGGAAAATAGGTTGAACCCCTGTTCTTTATGGCAGCCCTTCAAATATTGGAACACTGCTAATATTATCATCCCTAGTCTTTGTGTTCACTTAGATATACCCAAATCCTGTAACCATTCTTCATATGTTTTAACCTCTACCTCCCTAATCAGGGGTGAAATCCAGCAGGTTCTGACAGGTTCTGGAAAACCGGTAGCGGAAATTCTGAGTAGTTTAGAGAACCGGCAAATGCCACCTCTGGCTGGCCCCAGAGTGGGGTGGAAATGGAGATTTTGCAATATCTTTCCCCCAGGAGTGGAGGGGGAATGGGGATTTTGCAGTATCCTTCCCCTGGAATGGGGTGGGAATGGAGATTTTGAGGTATCCTTCTCCTGCTATGCCCACCAAGCCACGCCCACCAAGCCACACCATGCCCACCTAGCCACACCCACAGAACCAGTAGTAAAAAAATTTGGTTTTCACCACTGCTTCCAAGTATGTGATCATCTGCTAAGCATGCCAACACTCCAGGACTGAATTTTATGGCAATCCTGCTCAGATGACTAAATCATGTTGGAAAATGTGGCATTTTGCTGGAAAATGGGAGACCTGTGAGAACTGTAAGTCACCAGCAGAGAAAATAAAAAACCTCTCCCCTCAATCTCATGTGGAACATTTATCATAGACACCCACTGTAGCAAGTCCCACTCACTGATGCATAACACTGAGCCATAAACCAACCCTGGTTATAAAATAAGTCTAATTTTATTTCCTTCCACTTTACAGGCCTTGGCCTTAGAACGCTGAATAAATTTGTGAGGGTTTTTAATTGTAAAGTTCAAAACCACAGATCAATCTTTTTCAAACTTAACTCTTCTCCCAAGCAAAACCCACTGGGTTCTCTGGGTTTGAGTTGTATAACGTGGCCTGCATATAACATGGCCAGCTGATTCAGGTTTTTCAGATTGTTTGAATCCAGCCAATGTGTTTATAAGCCATCATTCATGGTTTAAGCTCAGTGTTTCTCAACCTTGGCAACTTGAAGTTGTGTGGACTTCAACTCCCAGAATTTCCTAGCCAGGATTCTTGAAGATTTACTTCAGCTCCCATGCTGGTTGAAGAATTCGGAGAGTTGAAGTTCACACCTCTTCAAGTTGCTGAGATCTGTTCCACAAACTACAGTTTAGAGCAGCAAGTGATCTAGCTGTGAATCCAGTAGTGATTTTTCCTGATCCGAAGCATGCTTCCCTGCTAATAAGGGCTCCTTTCAACATGAATATACGTTATAAGTTAATAAAGGGTTAGATTTAATTAAAGAAGCATTTTCTCCTACATAACTTTGAACCATTTACTGATGAAGATTTTCTGCTTTCTTAACGGAAAGTCTTTTTTTTTTTTTTTTAAGAAAAACCATGCTCAGTTTAGCATGGCTGAAGGAAAATGGAAAATGTTTAATGAACTGCAGATGCAACAAAATAAAATCCATGAAAGCAAGAACAAAAACAGGAAAATGTGGGGTTTTTTTTTGCAGCTTTGCCCCCCCCTTATCACCCACAAAGAACAGCGATGAAAACCCTGCCCACCCCCACCTCTTTAACTAAAGTCTCACATTCCTCTACTACAGTACATTTGTGCTCTCTCAGATGTGCCTTTTCCTGTTATTGAGTCTCACACACGTTTTTTCGGCCCTGCACGCCATCCATCTCAAAATGGTTGGCAGAAGGATGAACGCATGTTTAAAAACTTTGGCAGCATTTGGAAAAAAAGACCCCCAGATCCCGGGGGGGGGAGACAAAATCCCAAATTTTGCATTGCATTGGAACAGCTTTAAGCCTACAAATTAAAAAAAAAAGGTGTAAAAAACTCTCAAGCCCAAAGAGTTGCCCCCCCCCTTGTGAGATCACCTGGATTTTTGCTGGCCTGTTTGATAACTCCCTAAACAAAACTGATTTGCAACCATTAATAATTCAAGACGGTTTGTTCCCCTTGCTGGACAGTGGATTCTAGGAGCTGCAGTCTTCACTACTCTGCCCAGAAGATGCAGAAGCATCAAAATCAAACTTCTAAAGTGGAAAGGTGAGATTTTTCTCCCTCTGCTTCAACTTTTCTCGGAAAAAAAGCCTGAGTGACGACTGTGCCACAGTGAGAAGAACACACAGCTCCTGACACCGAAAGTCCAAAGCACACACACTGTAATGACTCAGAGGTTTACTCCCACAAGCTAAACCCTCTAAACTCAGACAGGCTCCAACGTTCAAGAGGTTTCTGAAATTGCTGCCTCGTACAATATCCTTTTTACTAAGAAGTGGATCCAAGCCTCAGCCCTTTCTTTTCTCTGATCTAGCCGTCTCTCCCAAGATGCTGGAGCAGCAGGAGAGGAGGGATCCCAGCGTCACAGCACCCAGGATGGGAAGGCATGTTCTCACCAGTTCCAGTGTCTTACCTGGCACCAACCATCGCTTCTTCCAGCTGTACTGAGTGGCTGCCCTTCCCACCAGGAAGTCCACCGCTCGAGAGATTTACCTGGACGCCTGGCTCCAACTGTATAGCAGTTTATCAGAGGCAGGGCGGCTAAACCGGTCCAACCCTGTCAGCTCTGTCGTCATAGCCAACCCCCCCTCCTCCTTCCTGTTCCCCCACTGCTACCGGATCAGCATGAAGTCAGTTAGCAGATCTCAGCCAGCTGTGTTAGCGGGGCCAAATTGTTCGGCTCCTTGGGGAAAGAAGCAAGCCAGGCATCTTTCTTCGGCTGCACACGGTGAAGCTCAAAGGATCCACCCGTGTTTCTCTTTGCAAGGGGCAGGGAGAATTCGCAGTCCACATGCTGTCATGCCAGCAGGACTGCAACGACAACCCTTCGCATCGGAAAGCAACTGGAACAGAAAGCGAGCACTGATGTCTCACACCAGGAATTCGACTCTGCCCATAAAAAGGGAGATTATGGTTTTCCACAGAGAATGTTTTTTTTTTTTTTGGAAGACAAAGAATAACTAAGCCGGCTTTGCAAGTAGGCAGACAAGGGAAATGGTAGGATCTTAAAGGGTGCACAAAGGTAGAAAAATACGGAAACAATTTACAGTGAGGAGCGGAGTGTAAAGATGGTAGAAGTTGCTGAAATAGCTACTCGGAGCGTTCCTCAATCGATCAGGGAAGGAGCAATTCTGTAACTACTTTTATAAAAAGTCGAAAAACCCTTTACAGTACAGGTAGTCCTCAACTTACTTTTCGTTTAGTGACGGCTCGAAGTTACAATGACATTTTTAAAAAGTGACTTATAATCAGTTTTCACACTTACGACGATTGTAGCATTCCCATGAGATAAAAATTCAAGACGCTTAGCAATTCTGATAGGTTGCACGGTCTCAGTGTCCTGGGGTCACAAAATTCCCCCCCCCCACTTGCTTCTAACAAGCAAGGTTGATGGGGCAGCCAGATTCATTTAACAGTTTTGTCTAATTTAATAACAACCGTGATTCACTAAACAACTGTGGCAAGAAGGGTCATAAAATGGGGCAAACTCGCTTAACAAATGTTTCACTTAGCAACAGAAATTTTGGGCTCAGTTGCGGTCATAAGTCGAGGACTGCCTGTATGGACTTTTTGCTGAAAACAGAGAAAAATTAATTGGTGATTTGGGGTTTACAGGTTTTAAAAAGTGGTGTTTTTTGGAAGAAGGGAACTTTTTAGATTAAAAGTTGCTTTGTTAGATTGTTTTGTCTCTTTCACTTCACTCGCTAACGTTTTATAACTTTTTCTATTCTTCCCCTTAAATTTTTGTAATCTAACTCTGCATAAAATACTTTTTCAATAAAACTATGCATACATTACATTTATACATATACCACACTTACATATACATACACACACATCATGTATGTTTGTTTGTATGCTTGGATTTTTGATGACAGTCTTAGATTTGAGAGACCAGGATCACCATTCTGTGGATAAACTGTGATCACATCACAAAATCAACATTGCCACAAATAACAAATTAGTGAATTTTGGATGCTCAAGATCAAACCTTCTTTAAGGTTTGCAATTTAAGGAACCTGCAATTACTGCAGGTTCGAATCTTACCAGGCTCAAGGTTGACTCAGCCTTCCATCCTTTCTAAGGTAGGTTAAATGAGGACCCAGTTTGTGGGGGCAATAAGCTGACTTTGTATAAATATACAAAAGTATGAAGGCTATTGCTTAACGCATTGTAAGCCGCCCTGAGTCTCCGGAGAAGGGCGGCATATAAATCAAAATTTAAAAAAAAAAAAGTGGTCCTCCTAGATTTGTGAGACTTCAACTTCCAGAATTCCAAGCATAAGCTAAAGGTAAAGGTTCCCCTCGCACATATGTGCTAGTCGTTCCTGACTCTAGGGGGCAGTGCTCATCTCCGTTTCAAAGCCAAAGAGCCAGCGCTGTCCGAAGACGTCTCCATGGTCATGTGGCCGGCATGACTAAACATCAAAAGTGCATGGAACGCTGTTACCTTCCCACCAAAGGTGGTCCCTATTTTTCTACTTGCATTTTTTACGTGCTTTCGAACTGCTAGGTTGGCAGAAGCTGGGACAAGTAACGGAAGCTCACCCCGTTACGCGGCGCTAGGGATTTGAACCGCTGAACTGCCAACCTTTCGATCGACAAGCTCAGCATCTTAGCCACTGAGCCACCGCCTCCCTTCAGAATTCCAAGCATACTGTCTAGGAATTCTGGGAGGTGGAGCCCAAGAAGCATTTCCCAATTATTCTTCTGCTTTCTGTCAAACTGCTATTTGTTTGCTTTTGGCTTAAGCAGGAACCCAATCACTTGTGATTTATTCAAGAATCATGGCAAAATAAACAGTAGCTAAGCCTCATACATGAACCAGGACACTGCTAAACCAACTCAGTCCAGAGAGAAGTTGTCAAAAAGTCTGTCGGTTGAAGTTAACACCAGTTCTTCGATATAAATGCGCCAGTCACGCCCACTTTGATAGGGAACTGCTAACTTAGCTCTCCTCAGGAAGGTTCAAGTGCTGAATTCTCCTATTTGGCATCTGACTCATATTTATGACAGTTGCATTGTCCCGGGGCCACGTGTGATCCTCTTTTGCATTCGTCTGACAAGCAAAGTCAATTGGAAATCCTGATTCACTTAACAACTGTGTTACTAATTTAACAATTGCAGTGTTTCACTTAACAACGGTGGCAAGAAAGTGGGGTAAAATGGGGCAAAACTCACTTAATAATCATCTCGCTTAGCAAAGGAAAGTTTGGGCTCGGTTGTGGTCATAAATCGAGGACTACCTGTCCTGCAAATTCCACTATTCTGACTTTATTTATTAATCAAATTTATATTATGTTAGAAATGTAACCTTTGCCAATTATGTTTCTGCTCTAGTGTTTGGCCTAATTCAGCAATTTCTCCCTCCCTCCCTCCCCCAAAAGAGTATTAAAGAAAGGCATTTTCTCTCCAGCCGCCAGACAGAATAATCCTGTCTTCTCTCAGCACACTTTCCATAGAGGTAATTGCTCTCTGGTGTCAGTGCAGCAGTGAATAATTTATTGGCATTTCTTGGCTGACACTGATTGAAAGAAGAAAGACCATTTAATTAAAAGAGATGGAGGAGAGGGTGGATAAAATCCATTAAAAGGATGGATGGGCAATCACAATCTGCCAGCCAAAGCTCTTCCAAATCCAGAAATGATAGACAAAGGCTAGAAAAGTACTTGCAATTTCTATCACTTAGATATTTTCTGTTCAAGCAAATACCAGAAACTGAAAGCCAGCCTGCCTGCCTGCCTCCCTCCCTCCCTCTCTCCCTGACCTTCTTTCCTTTCCTTCTTCTCCCTCCATGCCCTCCCTCTCTTTTTCCCCCTTCCTTCCTTCCTTTTTTTCCCCTTCTATGCCCTCTCTCCCTCCCTCTGTCCCTGATCTTCCTTCCTTTCCTTCTTCTCCCTCCATGCTTTCCCTCTTCCTCCCTCCCTCCCTATGTTTTTCCTTTCCTTCTATGCCTGTCTTCCTTCCTCCCTCCCTCCCTCTCTTTTTAAAAATGTAAGGTAAAGGTAAAGATTCCCCTTGCACATATATGTTAGTCATTCCCGACTCTAGGGGGCGGTGCTCATCTCCGTTTCAAAGCCGAAGAGCCAACGCTGTCCGAAGACGTCTCCGTGGTCGGTATGTTACGTACGGAACTCTGTTACCAATTCTATAATATAATTCTTAAGCACGCGTCCCCTGCATGAAATAAAACAATCATGCCAGCCAGCATGTGTGCTCAAGAAGGAGCAGGACACACCACATTTACATTTACATCAAACCAACTTTTGCCAAAGTCTTAGGCCGCTCTTGATCACAACTTGGAACTTCCCAGTGCTGAGCTCCACAAATTCATTCCTTTCTCTGCAAACAGATGTTTGGGATAAAGAAATTATCTTATCTGTGATTTATTAGCCAAGTCACAATTTTGAGAAGGTTATCGGTCTTTTTATGAACACATCTAATCTCCTCAAGGCAACAGATGCAAGATCCTTGATTATCTAAAAGTAAAGACTCAGCTGAGTCAAGCTCAGCTCTTCAGTTTTTGTGGTAACAATACCGAAGTGGTTTTCCACAGACTTCTTACAGGATGTGTGTTTTTTTACTTCCTAGCTAGGTCCCAGAATGTTATGGAAGTATTGTCATAGTATGTCAGAATTTCTAAGCAAAGAGCTTTTATTTTTTTGGCAAATTCAATAGTCCTAGGTCCAATAAATTAAAAACATCTAAATATAAATACACGTGAAGTGTTAATACCACTTTATAATGCCTTGGTAAGGCCACACTTGGAATACTGCATTCAGTTTTGGTTGCCACGATGTAAATAAGATGTTGAGACTGTAGAAAGAGTGCAGAGAAGAGCAGCAAAGATGATTAGGGGACTGGAGGCTAAAACATATGAAGAACGGTTGCAGGAACTGGGTATGTCTAGTTTAATGAAAAGAAGGACTAGGGGTGACATGATAGCAGTGTTCCAATATTGCTCCCAGGGCCATCTGGGAGCGATGCACGGACTCCGGAGCCTCCAGAGGCGGACAGCAGAGAGGCAGAGGAACAGGGGGAGCCTGTTCCTAGTGCACACATGCAAAGAGCTGCCAGAAGGCAAGAGCAGCTGAAGCAAAAAGGACAACTCAGGAGTAAGGCCAGAAGATGATTGGCCACTCCCATAAGGCTTAAAAGAGCAGCAACGAGCCGTTGGGTTCTTTGTAGAAAAGCAACGTTGATTCCAGTGCTTCTTGTCAGCGTCTCTTCAATTTTGTGGGGGTTTTGCCATGAAAAGCCTTTGGCAGGTTGCCAAAGACATCAAAGGTTGGTGATAAGGCTGAGGGACTGGTTATGAAGAATTTGTTTTGGACTAAGCTGAAAATGAATTAATTCTCAGCTGTTTTAATAAAATAAGATTGTTCAGGACTGAATTGTGCTTGGTAATCACTACTTGGGCCTCGGTCACAACACAACCCTAGGAAGAAGACAATGGTAAACTATTTCTCAATTCTTGCCAAGAAAACTATAAAACTATAGGGACTAATCCAGGCAATCGCCACCATCAATGCTGACTCGAAGGAGCGCACACAGACACACACAGACACACTGCAGTGAGAAGAAGGTAGAACAATGAAGCTATAACAGTCTTTGCTATTTAGAGCAAGAAGAACATTCTTTTTACGACAGGAAAAGCAATCCTTTTGTTTAAACTCCCCTTGTGTCTCCACACTGATAGACACGGCCCTTTTTTTTTCATGGCGATCAATGATGCTATTATTTGTTTCTGTATTACCGTGATCCTACTATGTAATCTTTAATACCAAGGTAAATGGCTCCTGTCATCAGTTTGCAACCTCTAGATCGGCGGTCCTCAGCCTTTAAGTCTTGGCGGCCCAGTGAGTGGGGAGAGGGGAAGCGGGCCGCACAAGCGACAGGCTGGCCCTCCACTCATGCAAGTTGAACTGCATGTGTGTGCACATACGTGTCAACCCACCACTCACGCAAGTTGAGTTGCACGCATGTGTGCCAGCCCACTGCTTGAGCAGCCCGGTTCCAAAGAGGCCACAGCCCGGGGGTTGGGGACCCTGGTATAGGGTCTCCTACTCGAGCAGGGGCAGTGGTGAAATGTAAAATTTGTTACTCCGGTTGTGTGGGCATGGCTTGGTGGTGGAGGTAATGTGACTGGGGTGGGTGTGGCCAACCTTTTTTTTTTTTTTAACTTTTAAAAGCATTTTTTCTACAACCTCTTTGGCTGAGTTCCCTGATCGGCAGAGGCTTTTGTTTTCTTTTAAAAGCATTTTTTCGGCAGAAGAAAAAATGCTTTTAAAAGAAAAAGAAAAAAAAACTTCTGATGATCGCGTGGTTCAGCTGGGCATGGGGGGGGGGCAGGGATTTTTTGCTACCGGTTCTCTGAACCACCCGCCGTCATCACTACCGGATCGGTCAATCCAGTCCGAACCGGGAGCATTTCAACCCCCTAGTCCAGGGGGTTGGACTAGAAGACCTCCAAGGTCTCTTCCAACTCTGTTATTCTATGTTTTATATATAGGCTTCACAGGAGGCCAAGGAAACGTTCTGCGTTTCCCATTTTCCTAAGCACTTTTTGCAGCTTGAAAAGGTCAACAGTACACTCATAGGGCTTTCTATAATTAATGAAGCACACGGTGACTTTTTTTGGGTATTTTTTTGGCTTTCTCAACTGTCCAGCATGCATCAGCAGTAATGTTTCTGGTTCCTCAACCTTTTCCCAAGCCAACAGGAACATCTGGCATTTTCCTTCCCATGTAGGGGTCTTTAAGTTATACAAACAAAGAACACTCACCATATATTCTTAATGAGAATTCCCTTCCACTTCATCATCATCCTTCTTCTGCAAAACTAGGACTGTTTTAGCTTCATCTAACTTCTAGTCTACACTTATGCTTGCCAGACACACAATCCCAAACACCACAATCAGAGGCTATAATCAGCAGGGCGGCTGCACAAGATATGAGATTAAATCACCTCTCTAATGCTCAACGTTCCTTATGCAATCTTTATCGAAGGCTCTCCCTTAAGGATTTGCATGCCAAGAGCTCTATATGAATTTATATTTTTACGCACATCGAAGTGTGCAATGAATATACCTACCTTCCAGGGAATAATAATTTGCTGCCTACTGTATATTTTAAAAATCTATAATAAACTGGGCTTTTCAGATGCAGCACACAGCTGCACAGCCATCAATGCAGGGGTGAAATCCAGCAGGTTCTGACAGGTTCTGGAGAACCAATAGTGGAAATTTTGAGCAGTTCGGAGAACTGGCAAATACCACCTCTGGCTGGCCCCAGAGTGGGGTGGGAATGGAGATTTTGCAATATCCTTCCCCCAGGATCCTTTGCAGTATCCTTCTCCTGCCATGCCCACCAAGCCACACCCACAGAACCGGTAGTAAAAAAAATTGGATTTCACCACTGCATCAATGCATAATAAAAATATCGTATGTGTGTTGGGTAATCTTCGATTTACAACCATTCACCATATCAAATATTTAAAGTTAAAGTGGCAGTGACAAAAGGACCCTACAACCAGTCCTTGTACTTATGACCATTAGAGGATCCCCATAGTCACGTGATCAAAATTTGGGCATTTGGCAACTGGCATGCATTTACAACAATTGCAGTTTCCCAGTATCATGTGATCATGAGCCCTTCTCAGTTGGCTTTCGACTACACGACTCAGTTAATACAGTGATTCACTTAACAACTGGCCCAAAAAGGTTGTAAAATTGGGTGTGATTCGCTTAACAACAGCCTTGTTTAGGCACGGAAATTGTAGTCCCAGTTGTGTTTATGAGAACTTCCTATATTGCATTCATGTTGGCTATGGGTTTCTTACTGGATTTAGGAGTCCTTCAAATATCTATTTGGTTCGCTGAAATATTTACCATTATCTGATGTCATAGGAAATGAGCGCCTTGCATTAATTTGCATAGAAGAAATGCTACTCTTTGTGACACTAATTCAGATTTCACATAGGTGGAAAAAAAGCAAATCCATAAACATTTATTATACAGCATATATTGGAATTTCCCAGCAAGTTTCATAAACATAAGGCAATAGGAAGCATTTACTTATCTAATGAAAGAGAGGAAAACATTTAATGAACTGTGCAGTCTTATACATCTGGAAGGCAAAACAGCGTTTCAGGGTGCATAAAGACATGCCACCGATCTGCTTAAAGCAGCTGCATCTTTTAAAATTGTTTTTTTCATTTTTCATTTTATGTTATTGTACTTCCATTGTTTAGTTGTATTGTTTTATTCCTTTGTTAATGTTATGTTTACATTTGTATCATTTTTAAATTTTATTTCATTTTATCATTTTCATTTTATTTTATTTGTTGCTTTATTGTTTTAAGCTACCCAAAAAAATAACCCCAGGGAGAGATAGGTGGAAAATAAATAGCAAAAATAAATAGTTTTCATTGTTTGCAACATTTCCATTGATGTATGGTTGCTTTATTTTTTGAGTGGCTATGTTGGGGGTGGGGGTGGTGTATTATTTATGTTTTCATTGTACGCTGCCCAGAGTCATGAATGTGAAATGAATGGCGATTTAAATTGAATAAATATAAATGAAATAAGTGAATAAAAACTTTATCAGGACTGCGCAGCAGTGGTGGGTTTCAATTTTTTTTTACTACCAGTTCTGTGGGCGTGGCTTGGTGGGCATGGCAGGGGAATAATACTGTAAAATCTCCATTCCCTCCCCAATCCAGGGGAAGGTTACCGCAAAATCCCCATTTCCTCCCGATCAGCTGGGACTCGGGAGGCAGAGAATAGATGGAGGAGGGACCTGTCAGAATTTTTACTACCGGTTCTCCAAACTACTCAAAATTTCCGGTACTGGTTCTCCAGAACTGATCAGAACCTGCTGAAACCCACCTCTGCTGTGCAGCCATCCTCTACAGCTTGATATTTGGAACAGAGACCACCCCCCCACAAATAACTTTTCTTTTCCGAATTTATGACTCTGAATTGCTATCCCATTTCACTACTTAAAAGAGCTGTGCAGAATTAATTTACTCTTGACCTCTTGCCAGGGGTGGGCTGCTGGGGGTTTGCAGGGGTTCGGGACAACCTTTAGCTAAGATTCTGTGCAGTTCGGAGAACCCCCAAATCCCACTCCTGGCTGGCCCTGCTCACCTCGCCCCTCCCCTCCCAGGAGTCCCCACATGGTCCGTTTTGGATGCAGGTAAGTGCAGGGCGTGCGCAGAGGCTTGAGGAAGGTGAAAAATGGGCCTACCGGAAGTTTGTCCGGCCTCCAGAGGGCTTCCACAGCCTGGGGAGCCTGTTTTCGCCGACCTGGAGGCTTGAGGAAAGCCTCCGGAGCCCGAGGAGGGCAAAAACACGCCCCCCTTGGTCGTGATAGAATAGAATAGAATAACAGAGTTGGAAGGGACCTTGCAGGTCTTCCAGTCCAACCAGTGGTGGATTCCTCCCGGTTTGGTCCAGTTCGGCTGAGCCGGTAGCGGTGACGATATGACGTCACCGAACCGGTTCTCCCCCCCGCCATCCCACCCCCCCATGTTATTTTTAACTTTTATTTGGTCCCACCCCCAATCTATTGCTGCCTCCTGAGTCCCAGCTGATGACTAGAGGGAAAAAAATTGTTTAAACTCTTGCCGGGGGGCTTCAAAGGACCGTCCTACAGCTGATCAGTGTTAAAAGCAAACAAATGAGTCGGGTCATAAGTGCGAGGACTGGTCGTAAGTGCGAGGACCTTCTAAAAATGACTGACCAGCTAGCCACGCCCACCTAGTCACATGACCTCCAAGCCACACCCACAAAATAAGCCATGCCCACAGAACCGGTAGTAAAAAAATTTAGAACCCACTCCTGAGTCCAACCCCCTGCCCAGGCAGGAAACTCTACACCACTTCAGACAAATGGTTATCCATAGGGTTGCCAGGTCTGCTTCCAAAAAATAGCGGACAAGCGGGGGTGGTGGTGGTGGTGGTGGTGGTTAAGTAGTAAAAAAATAAAATAAAAAAATTTACAATTAAATTATATATTTTCTTTTAACACGTATACATTAATACATTTTAACACGTATTAAAATAATCACTTCAAAACTTTACTTAAAATTCAAAACATCAAATATATTCTAATAATATGTAAAATATTAAATTACATTTTAATTTCATCATCAAGCTTTTGAATGAAAAAAATGTCCATTATTTTGTGGAAAAAAAAAAAACAGTGAACATAATGTGAAAAAAGCGGACTGTCCGCTCAAATAGTGGACACCTGGCAACATTAGTTATCCAACATCTTCTTAAAAATTTCCAGTGTTGATGCAGAAGGCCGACTGGGCCACGCCCACCGTGGCCACGCCCACCCAGCAACCGGGCAGAGAACCCCTGGCTAAAATTTTTGAAGCCCACCCCTACCCCTTGCTGTTTTCCACTTAACAAAATTGCCACCCCAGGCGAGGCTCAACATACCCCTTCCCAAAAAAACCCCAAAAGTGCTTGTCTAATGCCACACTCAAAAACAGTGCCTTAAGAAGCTGTTTGGTGCCCCCACCGATTGCCAAGACCCAGAGAGACGTGCAGCAGCCTTGTAAGGTTTTCGGCAAGGGGGGGGGGGGAAAACACCTGTCAAGGATTGAGAAAGACAGCACATGTCGCAAGCTAAGACGGCCCCATCATTTCCCTTTTGCCTGTAGCAATGTTGTGAAGACAGGGAAAGTACCCCAGAGATAGGGAAGGTGCTTAGTCACTGCAAAACCAACAGAGTTATTGAAAGAGCAGACAGGCTGATAAGCCATCCTTACCAGAGCAATTCAGGAAAGTCATAAAATGCAGATAGTTCTCGACTTACAAAAGTTCATTCAGTGACCGTTCGAACGGCACTGGAAAAAAGGGAGCGATGACCATTTTTCACACTGACGACCGTGGCAGCATCCTAATGGTCATGTGAGATCAAAATTCAGAGTCTTGGCAACTGACCAGTGGTGGGTTCTATAGAACTGGTAGTAAAACTGGAGGGAGGCTCCGCCCACCCACCCCGACGTCATCAAACGCTTCTGTGTATGCGCAGAAGTATGTGCGTGCGCAAGTGAACCGAGCACGTTCGCGCAGCCCCGTTGCAAACTGGTAGTAAAGGTAAGTAGAACCCGCCCCTGCAACTGACTCATATTTTTGACTGTGGCGGTGTCCCGGGGTCATGTGATCCCTTTTTGCGACCTTCCGGCGAGCAAAGTCAATGGGGAAGTCAGATTCACTTAACAGCCGTGTTGCTAACTTAACAACCGCAGTGATTCACTTAACAGCTATGGCAAGAAAGGTCGTAAAATGAGAAAAAATTCACTGAACAAATGTCTCGTTTAACAACAGAAATGTTGGTCTCCATTGTGGTCGTAAATTGAGGATTACTTGCAGGGGTGGGCTTCAAAAATTTTAGCAAAGGGTTTTCTGCCCGGTTGCTGGGTGAGCGTGGCCATGGTGGGCATGGCCTAGTCGGCCTCCTGCACCATGGCGGGGTGGTGGTGTTTTTGCCCTCCCTGGGCTCTGGAGGCTTTTATTGAGCCTCCGGGAGGGTGAAAACGGCCTCCCAAGGCTCCGAGGCTCTCTGGAGGCCTTCCCAAACTTCCGGTAGGCCTATTTTTCGCCCTCCCCAAGCCTCCACGCGCGCCCTGCACTTACCTGCATCCAAAACAGGCCACGTGGGGACTCCTAGGAGGGGAGGGGTAGGCAGGGCCAGCCAGGAGTGGGATTTAGGGGTTCTCCGAACCGCACAGAATCTTAGCTAGAGGTTCTCCCGAACCCCTGCAAACCCCCAGCAGCCCACCCCTGATCACCTATATCAAAGGGTAGAAAGAGCAGGGAAGTCAAGGCCATCCCACAGCTGACAGATCTAGAACTGTGCCCATCTTGGTTCCATCTTGGGGTATTTTACCCCTTCTTCATGCAGGAAGAATAGCAGAGCTGTAGCTCAGGTTTAAGAGCCTAGATAGCTCTGCAGACAAAGGCACTGTAATTTAACACCAGCTGTCTGCAATTAAAGTAAGTTCGAATCTCCCCAGGCTCAAGATTGACTCAGCCTTCCATCCTTTCTAAGGTAGGTAAAATGACCCAGTTTGTGGGGGCAATAAGCTGACTTTGTATAAATATACAAAAGGATGAAGGCTATTGCTTAACGCACTGTAAGCCACCCTGAGTCTCCGGAGAAGGGCGGCATATAAATCAAATTAAAAAAAAAAAAAAAAAAGGTCCCGCCTGACCCAAACACAAAAGTAGTAATGGGCTTCCCAAAACTCAAGAACCAAAACTAATTTGTTTATTTAATACCCGCCACAACTCCAAGATTCTTCGTGTTCCTATTTAGAATAGAACAGAATTCTTTATTGGCCAAGTGTGATTGGACACACAAAGAATTTGTCTCCGGTGCATAAGCACTCAGTGTATACACATACAACAACAAAAGGATAGGTTGTCTATTATAAATCACAGTTACAATCATTAATCGTAATCATTACAAGCAACAAGTGATAAATCATAAGATACCAATAGGAAAAGATAGTAGGAAAAATGAGATGAGAAAAGAAAGAGAAAGATAATAATAGAAATACAGCCTACTACACGGGTAATTTCTTAGGCCTAAGACCGTGCTGTGGGAATTAAGTTTCAGCCATGTGAAGGCACAGGGGAACTGAGTTTCATTGTTTTGCAATGCGAAACAAAGCTAAATTACTCTGCAAAACAAAAAAAAATACACAAAGAGGTTACATAACACCCATAATCCCGAATCAATGTTAACCGATCCCGATTGGTGTGCTTTATAACATGAAAATGCTATCATTCAGTAACTCACAGTGCACTGCACTATGGCTTAACATAATGTTCTGGTACACACAACCTTTTCAGTCAAATGTATGGGTTTATGACACTGAGCCAGAAACTTCCCACACACACTTTAGCCTAGTCTAGCTGCTTGCACAATTGACTTTGGGCCAACAAGTTGTAGCTGATACTTATCAGAATCAGAATTTATTTATTTATTTTATTTGTTTAGATTTATATGCCGCTCTTTCTCCGAGAGGACTCAGGGCAGCTCACAACAATAAAACAGAAAAATAAAACAAAAACTCCAGGTTAAAAATTACACATAAAATCCCTAAAATCAATTAAAATCCATTTAAAAAACCCCCATCAGTCCAGGCCGGCCAGGCGAAATAGCCACGTTTTTAGTTCGCGGCGGAAAGGGCGAAGGTTGGGGGCCACCCGGAGCTCCAGAGGGAGCTGATTCCAGAGGGTAGGTGCGCCCACAGAGAAGGCCTGCTCCCTAGGGGTCGCCAGCCGACACTGTCTGGCCGACGGCACCCCAAGTAAGCCCTCTCTGTGGGAACGCACTGGGCAATGGGGAGCTGTTGCTGGCCGCAGAAGGTCCGCCAAATACCCCGGTCCTAAGCCATGTAGGGCTTTATAGGTAATCACCAGCACCTTGAATCTCACATGGAGCACAACCGGTAACCAATGCAGGTCGCGAATAGAGCTGGAAGGGACCTTGGAAGTCTATTAGTCCAACCCTCTGCTCAAGCAGAAGATCATATACCATTTCAGAGAAGTGACTGTCCAGTCTCTTCTTAAAAACCTCCAGTGATGAAGCACCCACAACTTCTGAAGGCAAGCTGTTCCACTGGTTAATTGTCCTCACTGTTAGGAAGTTTCTCCTTAATTCCAGGTTGCTTCTTCATTAGTTTCCATCCAACATTTCTTGTCCTGTCCTCTGGTGCTTTGGAAAATAAATTGACTCCCACAAAGATTTTTCTCCAGGACAATCTGTGCAAATCCTGGTCCTTCAACTCTTCCAACTGCGAACCAGTCACCACTGTAACTACATCCATTCACCTTGTCACTGGTTCTTCTTCTCTTTCCTTCCATCATTCCCAGCATCAGGGAAGAGAGCTGAGCTTTCGCATAATATATCCAAAATATGGTAATAGGAACCTGATTGTTTGAACCTCAAGTGAGAACTCTGGGTTAATTTGTTCAATGATTCATCGGTTTGTTTTCTTAGCGGTCTACAGTATTCTCAGGAATCTTCACCAACATCAAAAGCATCAATGTACTCTCTTCTTCAAAGTCCAACTTTCCCTTCCACAGAGTATCACAGTAAATACTATGGCTTGCACAATTCTGATCTTTGTAGGTATAGATCAATGTTTCTCAATTTTGGAACCATTAAGATGTGTGGACTTCAACTGTTAGAATTTTCTAGCCAGCCATGATGACTAGGGAATTCTAGGAGTTGAAGTCTGCACATCTTAAAGTTTCTAAGAGTGGAAAATACCGGTACAGATACACCACAGTACTTGAATCTCTTTTCCTAGGCCTTCATGGTTGCTCTAAGTCATTGTTTCTCAACCTTGGTAGCTTGAAGATGGGTGGACTTCAACTCCCAGAATCCCCCAGCCAGTGCTGCTGGCTGGGGGATTCTGGGAGTTGAAGTCCACCCATCTTCAAGCTACCAAGGTTGAGAAACACTGCTCTAAGTGTTGATTTGCAACATATTTTTGACAGCTTGATGGTTGAACCTAAAGGGCAGAAGCTATCCGCCATTTTGTTATCTTCGTTGTCAGTTCTAAGGCTGGTTGTTGTACTTCCTATCATTAGTTTGATCTTCATCATATGTAATTTTGCTCCCGTTTTTTCACTACATCCTTGACTTTTATTAGTAGACCTTGCAAATCCTTTGTGCTTGTGGCTAATTAGACAAGTGTCATCAGCACAGTGCAGGTTGTCACGCATACCCACCCATAAATTTGGAGAAGGCAAAGGTATCTAATTCACCCTTTGCTGTCATACAAGTTTTCTATTTACACAAAGGATTATTTGGGTGTGTATTTCTCTCTTTTCCTCAAATTATTCACTGTAGGCAGAGATTGGGAAACGTTTTCCTCTTGAGATCTGACTTGATTAGATGGGGATTACTCTAGCAGGCATGGCCACAGGCAAAGATTGGGCAGTTAACAAAAATGAGTGTTGTCTATATTCAGGATGCAAGAGGGTGAACAATAACTGCATTCAGGCATTGACCTTCCCATATTTATCAGTTTTGTAGCTACAAGAACCAAACAGGACAAAGTAAAGTTCCCCGACTGTAATAAAGTAGTTTATTTAACCACAAATTACTGGATAAATTACAATTTCCTGAGGTCACAGAATAGCAAGTCATAAACCAAGGGTTTTGATCGATTATATACCAGAAAGGCCAACTCGCCATGGCCAACTCATTGCAGTTCAACTCACCAAAGGACAACTCAATAATTCAATTTAATTATTTAAAAATAATTTTAAAAATATTTTAATTTTTGTCATTTCCATTTCATTTCGTCCCTCTTTTGGCATCCTTTCTTTAATTATTCTGTTCTACCATTTTTTTCGATATTAGTGTAACTCTTCTCCCGTAACGAGTTGGCCATGGTGAATTGTCTCATGGCGAGTTGGCCATGGTGAACTGGCTGCCAGCAAGTTGACCACGTCAAGTTATCCTATAGACCCTTATATGTCATTACGTTGGTGTCAACTCTCATCAGTGACACAAACAGACGCTCGCCATGATGATCTGTCCTTAACCTGATCCTTCCAGCGATTCCAAAGTTACATCATCGCTAGTGTAATTGGGTCTCTCCACCTTCTCTTCACTTTCCTTCCATCTTTCCCAGCATTAGAACCTTCTCCAGAGTGCTGGGTCTTTGTATAATGCATCCAAAGTAAGATAATATGAGTCTGGTTGTTTGTGTCTCAATGGAAATCTCTGACTTGATTTGTTCAATGATCCATTTGTTTGTTTGCTTGGCTTTCTACAGGGAGTCCTTAGCTTATAACCGGTCATTTTACGACTGTTCAGAATACAACAGTTCAGAAGGGGTGCATCACAGCCCTTAATGCACTCCTGATCATCGTAAAATGTCCCCCCCCCCCTTCCCACGATCACACAATCACATTTCAGGCACCCGGCAACTGCTTGCCTTTAACATCCAGTAGCAGAGTTCTGTGATCGCATGACAGTGATTGTCAACATTTTTCTATGGTTTCTGGCAAAAAAGACACCCATTCAGACTGTGCCATTTGCTTGAGTATTGCATGATTCTTGCAATACTCTTATTGCATAAGAGCCTTGGTGACACAGCAGACTAAAGTGCTGTTAAATAGCACCAGCTGCCTGCAATTACTGCAAGTTCAAATCTCACCAGGCTCAAAGTTGACTCAGCCTTCCATCCTTTCGAGGTAGATAAAATGAGGACCCGGTTTGTGGGGGCAATAAGCTGACTTTGTATAAAAAAGAACACCGCTTAGCACCTACTAAGCAGGTATATAAAAAGTATGAAGGCTATTGCTTAACGCATTGTAAGCCGCCCTGAGTCTCCGGAGAGGGGTGGCATATAAATCGAACCAATAAATAAATAAATGATTCATTTAACGACCACTATGCTTCACTTAATGATCGCTGCAAAAAAATGTAAAAAAAAAAGGGACTTGTCCCATGGGTGCCTCAAACTTACAACCACAGCTATTTACAACCAGATTTCCAGCCCCAGTTGTGGTCATACGTTGAGGACTACCTGTATCATATTCTGAGGAGTCTTCTCCACCACCATAGTTCAAAAGTATCAGTACTTCTCTTCTCTTGCTATTCTGCCCCAGCTACGGACCCCAAAGAACGCAGCACACACAAAGTCCATACAAACCTTAGTTTACTAATTAAGGACTACTAATGAGCTTTCTTAGTAGTTGTTCAAATACAAGTACAGTTTAAATCAGTCTTTTCTGAACAAGGGCTGTTAATTTAACTTCATTAACAGCCGACAAGAATCCAAAGAATAATAATTCAATTCTGAGGCACAATATTTCAGATAACCATAATCTTACTATGGTTGAGAGAATGCCCAGAAGCAATTTGCAGGAAAACTGACAAGAGATAAACAAGAGCCGAATCAAACGTTTCTGGAATCAAGACGCGAAGGAATATGAATGAAGTTGTTTCCTGCAAATTGTCTCAGTCATCGTCCTTCCTTAAATAGGCTAAGGAAGTGGCCAATTAGCCCCAAACCTTAATCTCAAGGAGACCTCCTCCTGAGGAGCCACTCCTGCCTTTTAACAGCTCTGCGCGCTCATGCATTGAGAAGAGGCTCCTCCTCTTCTTTCTCTTCATTTATGGGAGCTTCTGGAGGTTCTGAAGGCCCTGGCTGAATCCCTGCCTCTGGCACATCTTCTCCAGCCTCCTCATTCTCTGATTCAAGCGCCAGCTGCATAGGCTGCTGGCGCAGCACCACACCAGCCTTCTCGCTGTCGGAATCAGCTACTAACTGCACAGGCCACTGACGGACCACAACACTTGCTTCTTTAAAGTCCAACTTTCACTTCCATAGAGCATCAGAGAGAAAACCACATGTCTGCACAATTCTGATCTTTGTGACTACAGACACATCGCGGCAACCAAATACCTTTTCTATGGTGTTCATTGCTGCCCTATCAAACCTTAGGCTGAGGCTTATCTCTTGATTGCCAATTCCTGTTAATACAGTAGTCCTTAGTTAACTAGGATAATTGGGATTGGAATTTCCATTGCTAAGCAATGTGATCATAAAGCACAATGAATGTCACATCGCTTCATGAAAGGCAATCTTGGCACTCCCCATTGCTGCAGTTAAGAACTGAAGGTCGTTAAACAAAGCCCAGGTAGCATGCAAGCAGGTTAGCAGGTAGGTAAGGCTACTGCTGGCAGAGGAGAGTGCGCGCAACACATTGGAGCATTGAGCAACATGCAATCTTCTCTGTCGGCTTCCATATTGACGTTGATCACGGGAAGCCAGTAGAGAAGCTAAGAAATAACGGTCATTTGAACATAGGATGCTGCAACTGTCAGAGGTGTGACTGGTTGCCAGGCTACTCAGAATCACAATTATATTACCTCACGGGTAATATAAGAAAGCAAGGGCTTTTGGAGAGGACCTGAAGCCCATCTACTTTTGGAGAGTCATTCAGGATCTGGCCTTGGAGACTTCTACAGTACCTCTACAACTCAAGTGTTTTTCAAAGTTGGCCATTTTAAGATGTGTGGATTTCATCTCCCAGAATTCCTCAGCCAGCATGCTGTTCTAACTAGCGCCTAGCAGCCTATTTGAGGAGGCCACGGTGGCTGGGGAATTCTGGGAGTTGAAGTCCACACATCTTCAAATGGCCAAGGTTGAGAAACCACGCATTTTACTTCCAGAGCGAAGCAACGGAGAGAAGCTATTAAACCTGAGGCAAAGTCCACACGGGGCCATGTCACAAGAAAGACAGATAACAGCTCTTGCCGAGCTGCTGCGCTTCGCTCCACCCCAGCTGGCTCTTCTCATTTGCTTTGAAAAGAAGAGGAGAGACGGCAGGGTATTTTTAGCGGCCAAACCACAATAGAACAGTCACAAGTTCCCAGCAGCCTATTGGTAGAACTTTCTCCCTTCTCAACACACACACACACACACACACACACACACACACACACAGAGCATTCTGGTTTTATACACCGCCCAGCCTAGGAGGCTGGAAGGAAGGCAACCAACAAACAAACAGTTGCAGATATCTTCACACCATCTTTTCCCACTTTGTTTAGCGAAGTGCTGGATGGAAAACAGGAAAGTGCTGCAAAAGTGCAAGTAGAAAGTAATTGTAGGCAATGCCATGCTCCAAAAGGGAAGGAAGGAAGGAAGGAAGGAAGGAAGGAAGGAAGGAAGGAAGGAAGGAAGGAAGGAAGGAAGGAAGGAAGGAAGGACACAGAATCATAGGGGCTAAAAGGGACCTCAGAGGTCTTCTAGTCCAATACCTTATACTAGGGGTCTGCAACCTTATATACTCAAAAGAGCCATTTAGACCCGTTTCCCACAGAAAAGAAAACACCGGGAGCCACAAAACCTGGATGGGCGTGGCCAACTTGATGTCACTCACTTCTACCAGTCACATGACAACCCCCCCTAGCCACGCCTACCCAGCCTGTCATTAGGGCAGAGAAACAGTTCTTAAAAACACCAGGAACCACAAGTCTTCAACCGGGAATTGAAATCCACAAGTCTTAAAGTTGCCAAGGTTGGCGATCCCTGCCTTACAACATCTTTTGCTTTTCAGTGGTGCTGCACTGCAATCACCGAAATACAATCCTACAAACCCCATTTCGCATTTCACTTTATTGCTTTCTAAAAAGGAAAGCCCCTCCTAAGTCAGCAGTCCACATTGAGGCCACATGATCGAGGCGAGGCCTACCAAATGCCAAAAGAGGTACAGTTCTTCCTATACCGCAGCACTACCGGGCCCAAGTTTTAAAACTTTCAAAATGACCAAGGCGGTCTTCCTAATAACCCCATCAAAGGTTTCTAGAATTGGAAGGGGGAGGGGGGTTTCCAAGACACAATGGCTTAAAATAATAAGCCATGACCAGATCAGGTTTCATTCTTTGATAAAGTGAAGCAGAATTGCCAGGCATGCAAATGACATCCTTTCAGATACAGAGATGGGCTCATTTGTCTGAAGGATTATCCAAACTTTGTTGAAATAAACACAGGGTGGCTGGATTCCCTTCTCTGAAAATATGCAGGATAAGAGCTGGATGGATGGGAGACCATCAGGAAATCCTACGGTTGAAAGCTAGATCTTTTTCTTTTAACATATGTCTTGCTTGGTTGTAGAGGCCGCCTGTTGGCATTTTACTTGTCTACAGTAGTCCACAAAAACCACCAATGACTAATGCAATGGAGGGCTTATTCTACAATAAGAAATAAAAATTATAATAATAATAATTAGCTTGTGGTCTCAGAGGCTGATACTGTTTGGGGCTGAGAGAGGGACTGGCCCAAAGTGACCTAGCTTGAGATTCTACTCTTAGTCCAGGGGTCTGTAACCTTAAACACTCAAAGAGCCATTTGGACCCATTTCCCACACAAAAAAAAAACACCGGGAGCCACAAAACCTGGGTGGGCGTGGCCAACTCCACATCACTCACTCCCATCCAGTCACATGACTCCCCCCTAGCCACACCTACCCAGCTGGTCTTAGGGCAGATAACTGGTTGTTAAAAAACACCAGAAACCACAAAACTCTTCTCTTTCTCTCTCTCTCCTCCTCTCCCTCTCTATCACCCCACTCTATCTACCCCTTCTCTCTCTCTCTCTTTATCTATGTCTCTCTCTCTTCCTCTCCCTCTCCCCCCCTCCCCTCTGTATCTCTCGGATTTCCAAGGCCAGGCGAGGAGTGACTGGGAGGGGAGGGCGAGGGGCGGAGCCAGTGATGGGACGGGTAGCCGCAGCAGAGGGCCCAAAGAGCCGCATGCAGCTCTGGAGCCGCAGGTTGCTGACACCCATCCTAGTCTATTACCTTCACTGTTATATTGCACTGGCTCTCAGCGGCAAATTAGCCTAGAAACCAAGAAAATATCCCAGAAAACTGCTCATCACTTCTGTATTTTTTGCCAAGAAAACTCCAGGGGCCTGTCATCAGAAGAAGGCGAAGTTTATCTTTTATTTATATTCCAGACATCAAGTCAAAACTGTACCCATGTTTTTTGCAAGGCACAGTAGGCGGAAAAGCAAAATGAGCTGGGCTGGCTTTGTATGTAATATTTCAGGTATCCGTTGCCATCTGGCTAGTCTGTGTGCTCCGAAGACATACACATGAAATTCGAGTTATGGGGAGTTGAGAAAAATGGAGTTTGGAATTCTGTGAGCAGAAAATACTGTCCGGCTAACAAGCAAAAGTGAAAAACAACATCTCCTCAGAATTCATATCAAATCGAATCAAGCGCGGAGACAACAAGTCTACACTCCTTTTCCTTTTTGAGGAAGGAGAACCTGGCCAGATGCGGGGGGAATCAGCATACATATATTATCACATCCTTAAGGCATCCATTGTTTTGTATCTTTGCATCAGTCAGTCCCAACCCTCACCAAAACACACACACAATTGGAAATATATTGCCTGAACGGAAGAGAAGAGAATAACAGAGTTGGAAGGGACCTTTGAGATCTTCTAGTCCAGGGGTCAGCAACCTGCAGCTCTGGAGCCGCATGTGGCTCTTTCATCCCTCTGCTGCGGCTCCCTGTCACTCAAAATATGCATCACAACTGCCAATGTGCAACACCGCCGGCACGCAATTTAGCTTTTCAACCTCCGGTAGGCCAACCATGGATAAATCCAAGAAAAGAAAAGTTTCAGAAGAAAACAGAACATTTAATTCAACTACATATGCTAGTTTTGTGGCCGCTCAAGAAATAGTTAGGCATAGGAAGGATTTTGTGGCTCCCGGTGTTTTCTTTTCTGTGGGAAATGGGTCCAAATGGTTCTTTCAGTGTTTAAGGTTGCAGGGGGTTCTAGTCCAACCCCCTACTCAGACAGGAAGCCCTATACCGTTTGAGACAAATGGTTGTCGAATCTCTTCTTGAAAACCTTCAGTGATGGATCATTCGCAACATCTGGACGCAAGTTGTTCCACTGATTAATTGTTCCACTGATTAATTGTGATTAACTGTCAGGAAATTTCTCCTTAGTTCTAAGTTACTTCCATGTATCCAGCTTCTATGTATCCAAATTTAATTTTGTCAACTAGCAATGTACAGGTTACACTTTCATCCACTTTGGTAGCCAAAGATACTTGATAAGAGTTTAAACCACCATTCTTCTCATTCCCACATGGCTCCTTCTTCTTCTAGGAACATGTGTGGACCAGTAGTGGGTTTCAAATTCCATTGCTACCGGTTTGCTTGTGGACGGTGCGCTTGCGCACACACGATGCTTCTGCGCATGCATAGAGACATCTGGGCGTGTGGGCAAAGTGTCCCACCGCCGCTGCTACCGGTTCACCCGATCTGGGGCGAACCTCCACTGGTGTGGACTTTCATCTCCCAGAATTCTCCAGCCAGCTACAACCAAGATGGTGGGGGGAATTCTGGGGGTTAAAATCATTGGTTGCCAGTTGCCCTCCGGGTGAGACTCAAGGTGCTGGTGATGACCTATAAAGCCCTACATGGCTTAGGCCCAGGATATTTGGCGGATCACCTGCAGCCAGCAACAACTTCCCATCGCCCGGTTCACGCCCATAGGGAGGGCCTGTTCAGGATGCCATCGGCTAGACAATGTTGGCTGGCGGCCCCCAGGGGTAGAGCCTTCTCTGTGGGCGTGCCCACCCTCTGGAATCAACTCCCCTTGGGGGTCCGGTTGGCCCCTGACCTTCGCACTTTCCGCCGTGAATTAAAAACTTGGTTATTCAAGTTTTTTTTTTTTTAATTTGATTTATATGCCGCCCTTCTCCGGAGACTCAGGGCGGCTTACAGTGCGTTAAGCAATAGCCTTCATACTTTTGTATATTTTATACAAAGTCAGCTTATTGCCCCCACAAACTGGGTCCTCAATTTACCTACCTTAGAAAGGATGGAAGGCTGAGTCAACCTTGAGCCTGGCGATATTCGAACTTACTTTAATTGCAGACAGCTGGTGTTAAATTACAGTGCTTAGTCTGCAGAGCTATCCAAGTCCCCCGGCCTGGACTGATGGGGTTTTATATGGGTTTTTAACTTTTATCTGGTTTAATTAGGTATTTTAACTTTGTACTGTGGTTATTGTAGATTTTATTGTTGTGAGCCACCCTGAGTCCGTTGGAGATAGGGCGGCATATAAGTTAAATAAAATAAATAAATTAATAAAATCAATAAAATCAACAGATCTGAGCCGTGGTGGCGCATTGGTTAGAATGCAGTATTGCAGACTAATTCTGCTGACTGCCAGAGATTCGATCCTGACTGGTTCAAGGTTGACTCAGCCTTTCAACTTTCCAAGGTCGGTAAAATGACGACCCAGATTGTTGGGGGGCCATATGCGGACTCTGTAAACCACTTTGAGGGGCTTATAAAGCACTATGAAGTGGTATATAAGTTTAAGTGCTATTGCTATCTTAACATGGCCAAGGTTGAGAAACACTGCTATAGTCAAAGCTTCTGGAATCCACTACTATTGTTAAAAAACAAATCAACTTCTGATTTCTGATCTTAAAATCAGGCTGGCTGGGGAATTCTGGGAGTCCACACATCTTCAAGTTGTAATGGTTGAGAAACATTGCTCTAGGGCAGTGTTTCCCAAACTTGGGAACTTCAAGATGTATGGACTTCAACTCCCAAAATACCACAGCCAGCCATGCTGGATGGGGAATTCTGGGAGTTGAAGTCCATACTTCTTAAAGTTCCCAAGTTTGGGAAACATTGCTCTAGGGTACCCATAAGCACCTCCCTGGCCCCAAACCACCCCAAATGTCCTGAAAGGTACAGCTCCTATTATCACTTTTAAAGGTAGTCCTCAACTTACAACAGTTCATTTAATGACTTTTCAAAGTTACAAAGGCACTGAAAAAAGTAACTTATGTCCGTTTTTCCCCACTTACGACCACGGCAGCATCCCCATGGTCAGGTGATCAAAATTCAGATGCTTGGCAACCGATTCACATTTATGACACTTGCTGTTTCCTGGGGGGCGTGTGATCCTCTTTTGCAACCTTTTGACATTCAGTCAATGGGGAAGCCAGATTCACCTAACAACCATGTTACTAACTTATCAAATGCAACGAGCCACTTAACAACTGTGGCAAGAAAAGTCGTAAAATGGGGCAATCTCACTCCACAAATGTTTCCCTTCGCAACATACATTTTGGGCTCAATGGTGGTCGCAACTCGAGGACTACCTGTATTTACAAGGCATCTCCGGGTCCACTTAGTCATTCCTAGAAAATAAAAATAGTGACTTGCTTTTATTCCAGATTTTACTGAACTGTGTCTGCCCACCCAGAGGAAAAGAAATAAACAGCGTGGGCATAGAAGAAACAGCTTTACAGTAATTAGGTATCAAGCAACCACAGTATCTTCCACTCTACTCAATATTATAAATGTGTCCCCCGGCCAATTTAACCCGTCAGGAAAGTTAGGCATTTAAAAAACAAACAAACCATAAAGCTGTTTCCACCAGATAAAACCAACCCAAAAATATACTAGTGCAACCCCAAACCAGGAGAGCCTTCAGGAGTGTCGTTCCAGTGAAACCCACCCCGTAACTCCAAACCACATCCTTCCTTCCTTTCTTTTACATCCAGTTCGCTGACAACTCCCAACCAAGTTTTAACAAGCTGTAAATTCAGTTCCCCATGCAGCTCTCAGCATCAGCCAATTCTGAGCTTATGGGTCCCCGGAGAGCTTTCTGAAGCCGCAAGGCTGTTTGTAGTAGTTAAATATGCACAGCAAATAGACCGAGTGGAAATATCCAGCAGGTGGAAAACCAAAGGAGACCTAGGGGAAGATAGGCTCCGCTCATCCAACGATGGGCAGCATGTACTATCATCTTTCAGCTACGCCCTGAAACTGAACGTGACCCATTTTGTCCCAGGTCTGCACAAAAGATTGAAAGGAGGGGCAAGAAGGGGTCTCAGGACTGGTGGGAGCACGCTTCTCACCCCAGGAAGTCTTTGCAAAAAAAAAAAAAAAAGGAATTACGAAGACCAAATTTCTCCCGTTAAGCTAGAATTCGCCAGTCCTAACACGATGGCTGGCAGATCAAAAGAAGAAGCAAGGCATCTTGTGTCACTACTATCTGTGTTAAGTAACTGCTTGGTGTGAAATCGTGTCGTGCTTAAGTACTATTTATTCATAAGCCCTAAATGTCTCTCCTCTTACTTTCACCATTCGTGATTTTCCAAAAGGCACAGGTGCAAAAGACCAGCCTGGTATGGGCAGTCCTCGGCTTACAACTCTTTGTTTACTGACTGTTCCAAATTACACCGAAAAAAGTGACTTGTGATCGTTTTTCACACCTAAGACCTTTGTATCAGTGGTGGGTTCCTCCCGGTTCCGCCGAGCCGGTAGCGATGACGATATGATGTCACTGAACCGGTTCTGCCCCCTTCCCGCCCCCCCGCGTTATTCTTACCTTTTATTTGGCCCCACCCCCAATCTATTGCTGCCTCCTGAGTCCCAGCTGATTGGCTAGAAGGAAAAAAACTGTTTAAACTCTTGCCGTGGGGCTTCAAAAGGCCGCCCTACAGCTGATCAGTGTTAAAAGGCAGTGTAGTGGTAGAGCAGAGTGCCTCCAAAAACAAATGAGTAGACCGGTGCCTCCAAAAATAAATGAGTAGACCGGTACAGCTCTGCAAGCAGTTAAAAGCCTGGTAGACCAGTACCTCTGCTAAATCCTAAAGAATTGTCACATGACCATCAAGCCACGCCCACAAAATAAGCCACGCCCACAGAACCGGTAGTAAAAAAAATTTAGAACCCACCCCTGCTTTGTATGCACCCCTGGTTGCAGTGTCCCGGGGTTATGGGATCCTCTTTTGTGACCTTCTGACAAGCAACGTCAATGGGGAAGCCAGATTCACTTAACAACCATGTTACTAACTCAACCACTATAGTGAGTCACGTAACAGCTGTGGCAGGAAAGATTGTAAAATGGGGGAAAAACTCACTTAACAACTGTCTGGCTTAGCAATGGAAATTTTGGGCTCAACTGTGGTCATCAATCAAGCACTATCTGTATGGAACAGGCTTGTATGATTGAATCTGCTATACCTCTTCTAGGTACTGTGCTATGATAAGTTTGGTCTGCTTTTTTTTTTTTTTGCTTGATATATAGAGGTTTTACTCCTGTATATTGTTTTTGTTGCTTGTAGTTGGCTTCCCAGAATTCATATGTAGGATGGATTACCATATATATTTTGTAAAACAAGTATAATAAAATAAATACCCAATTTTTTTGGACTATAAGACGCACTGGAGTATAAGACGCACCTAGATTTCAAAGAGGAAAACAAGAAAAAAATAGTTTTTGGCCTCCACGTGCCCAGTTTTTTCCCACCCTAACCCTAACCCTAACTCCAGCAGCACTCTGCAGGCCTCCCAAACCCCCATTTTGCAAAAAAATGGGCCCATATTTGGCCTCCAGAACGCCCCATGCGTCCCGTTTTTGACCTCCCCAGCCCCCAGGAGCACTCTGCAGGCCTCCCAATCAATCTGCATATCCCATTTTTGACAAAAACGGGACAAGCGGGGGTGGGTGGGTTTGGGAGGCCAAAAACAGGCCTCCCAGTCTATGAAACGCACTGACATTTCCACCCACTTTGGGGGGGGGGAGTGAGTCTTATAGTCTGAAAAATACACTACATTCTCCCCTCCTCGTCTCGTTTCCTTTTTTCCTTAAGACTAGACCCGTGAACATTTGATGAAGGGGACTACGAGCCCTTCCGCCACCATGCTTGGTTCCTAATTTCAAACCTTCAGAAAGAGTTTCACTCAGAAAAGCAAAGAAGTTCTCTTGAAATTATCTAGGCAACTTGCAACTGAACAACCATAGGCATAAAGAAATAGCATCCAACCAGTATCAGTTTGATTTGATTTTAGAACATCTAAGCAATCTCGATCGGAGGTCAAAGTTTCCCAGTTGTTAATGTCCGTTCCCAGGGCCTTTAGGTCCCTCTTGCAGATATCCTTATATCGCAGCTGTGGTCTCCCTCTGAGGCCCTTTCCCTGCACTAATTCTCCATACAGGAGATCTTTCGGAAACCGACCATCGGCCATTCTCACGACATGCCCCAGCCAGCGTAGACGTCGCTGTTTCAATAGTGTATACATGCTAGAAATTCCAGCACGTTCCAAGACTGCGCTATTTGGGACTTTGTCCTGCCAGGTGATGCCAAGAATTCGTCGGAGACAAGCGCATATGAGAGATGTTCAACTTTCTCTCCTGCTGTGCGTAAAGGGTCCAAGACTCACTGCAGTACAAGAGTGTGCTCAGGACGCAGGCTCTGTAGACCTGGATCTTTGTATGTTCCATCAGCCTCTTATTAAGCCATTACACTCTTTGTAAGTCTGGAAAATGTGGTGGCTGCTTTACCAATGACCTCTGATCGTTCAGCTTGGAGGCTAAAGACGCAGCATGGCCTTCTCCAATTCGAAGAGACACTTTTTTAAAAAAAAAATTGATTTATATGCCGCCCTTCTCCGGAGACTCAGGGCGGCTTACAATGCGTTAAGCAGTAGCCTTCATCCTTTTGTATATTTATACAAAGTCAGCTTATTGCCCCCACAATCTGGGTCCTCATTTCACCTACCTTTGAAAGGATGGAAGGCTGAGTCAACCTTGAGCCTGGTGAGATTTGAACTTACAGTAATTGCAGGTAGCTGGTGTTAATCACAATGCTATCAGTCTGCTGAGCCACCAGGCCCGTTGTTCGGCACTTGTTTGGCAGGCTGAGGCAAAGAGGCAGTCCCGGAACCAGCGAAATCTGGGAGCTGGGCAGGGGACAGAATGTATCTGCCCTCAGTGTGGAAGGGATTGCTACTCTCGAATTGGCCTTTTTACTCACACTAGATCAGTGATGGCTAACCTTTTTGCCATCACATGCCAAAAGCAGGGGGAGTGTGGGGGGGTGTCACGCACATGCGTGCCCATACCCATAATTTAATTCCTCCCCGTGCCCCACCTGCGTATGCGCGCGTGACCTGCTCCCCCCCCCGCTTTTAGCACACAACAGCAAAAAGGTTACCAGTGAGCCCAGTAGGCCCGTTTTTCACCCTCCCCAGGTTCCAGAGGCTTTCTTGGAGCCTGGGGAGGGTGAAAATGGCCTTCTCCACCTCCCCGGAGGCTGGAAACAGCCCGTTTCCTGACTTCCGGTGGGCCCGGAAGGCCCGAAAACCAGCTGGCTGGCGCACGCATGCATCCTGGAGCTGAGCTAGGGCAACGCTCATGTGCCCACAAATATGGCTCTGCGTGCCACCTGTGGCACCCGTGCCATAGGTTCGCCATCACGGCACTAGATGCTGTTTTAGGACCTCTTTCCAGAGCACGATACCATAATCTCTTGAGACTGAAGGATGCCAATGATAAGCAATCCCTTTCGGGCCGAGTCTGCAAACCCACTATGATGCCATTTCTCTATTCATGTCATTAAAACAGCAGAGAATTCATAGCATGAAGCAATGGTTTCTTGACATCTCTGGGACAGCCCAAGGAGTGAAGCGAGAATTCCCACCAACGGCAGAACAACGGACGGTTAAACTCCACCAAGATCCAGCCCTTCAATGTTTGTCCAGCTGAACTATAGTAAAGCCAGAAACAAATCAGACGAGCTGCTGAATAGAGATGCGGGAATCACAGAGGCAAGGAGAAGCTGATCTAAGATAGTGCAAATGCCCTTGTGAGATATGCCACGTGACCCATGGAAGCCATGCAACGATCCCTTGGTTAATCCTCAAGATGCTACAAAAGTAAGAATTGACAAAATGTTCTGTTCTGGAGTTAGAACATTCCAAAGAACTTTGGTACATTCCATTTTCACTCTAGACCACATCAGCTTAGTCATTTCAGAGATGATCCGGTGAATTTCAAAAGGAAAACTGCGGGAACAGAACATTTTGAACATCTTACTACGGGATTTTTATTAAGGACTTTGACCGAGTTGTCACTGCTATCATCAGCCTCATAAACTACCCCTATGATTACATGAACAGTAATGAGTAGAGTGGAGTGGAGTGGAGTGGAGTGGAGTGGAATGGAGTAGGAGTGGAGTAGGAGTAGGAGTGGAGTGGAGTGGAGTAGGAGTGGAGTAGAATAGGAGTGGTGTGGAGTGGAGTGGAGTAGTTGTCACTTTAAATGTACATTAATCAGCATATATTAAAATATGCTCTGGTGGCTCAGCAGACTAAAGCACTGTTATTAACATCCACTTACATCTGCTGCCTGCAATTACTGCAAGTTCAAATCTCACCAGGCTCAAAGTTGACTCAGCCTTCCATCCTTTCTAAGGTAGGTAAAATGAGGACCCAGATTATGAGGGCAATAAGCTGACTTTGTATAAATATACAAAAGTATGAAGGCTATTGCTTGACGCATTGTAAACCGGCCTGAGTCTCCAGAGAAGGGCGGCATATAAATCAAATTTTTTTAAAAAAATGAAATTTCATTGCATACAGCTCTCAAAGGGTCACCACCTCCAATATATACTACATAAACATGACCCCCCAAAAAATCTTCTACTAGTGCCAGCTTTAGAAAAAGATCTATCATCTACAATTTACCACCACTTCTACGTGAGCAGGTTCTCCTGCTTTTCTCATGGTGTAGACCATGGGTGTCAAACTCGCGACGTCACATTGCCGTCACGTGACGTATTGCGACATTTTCCCCCTTCGCGGAGCTGGGGTGGGTGTGGCCTGTGCGTGATGCATCCGGCCTGCAGGCCGCCAGTTTGACACCCCTGGTGTAGACAGAAGGTTGTAGCAGAACCTGCCCTCTGACCCTCTTCCCACCCTAAATTCACCATCCTCACCTGATCTCCTCAAAGGACTGGCTCTGTCTTCTACCTGGCTTCAGGTTTGACTTATTGGAAGCGTCCGTTTTTCGTCCTGTGGATTGCCAATATAATCCCGTGCATAAGATCCTTCCTGTGTGGTCTTTTCTCAACAGGAATCAAAGCACTTAAAGATTAATTCAACCCAGTAGCTAAGCAGCTAAACGTTTATGGACAAATAATTTGCCGGGCACAGCAAATACCCACTTCCTCCTACACTTGCCTACAAGCTCCCACCCCTTCCTTTCCTGGACATGAAATCCTGTTTGTCAACAGGAGACCAATTTCACAGACACCTTACCAAAGAACAGCCTTACACCAAATCAGAACGTTCAGCCGTAGTCTGTCTAATGACAGCGAAGGCTTCTTTGCAAGCTAATTTAGGAACAGCCGCTTGGTGGTCTGCTAAGTGATGTTTAACTGACTCAGGAGGTCCTCTCTAGTTTTAACTGAGGCTCAAGAAGGTGGCCGACAATTTCACATGGCAGAGAAAGAAACTGGAGAAGCGCACAAGGACAGACTTCCAGGTTATATATTGCTAACCCATAGTTTGCTGCTTCCACCACAATTGATCAGGTTCATACAAAACACTGTTCATTTTAGGTGAATGAGGTGTTGACACACTGCATCTCTCTTTCACACATACCTTTCCCCCCCCCTTCCCACTCTGGGCTTGTTATTGCAAGTAGTCTTTGACTTACAAACACAATTGGGACCAGAATCTTCATTGCTAAGCAAGACTGTTGTTAAGCGAATCCTGCTCCGTTTTACCATGGTTTTTGCCACGGTTGTTAACCGAACAACTGCAGTTCTAAGTGAACCATGCAGTCATTGGGTTTCCCCCCTTGATTTTGCTTGTCAGAAGCCAGCTGCAAAGGTCATAAATGACAACCACATGAGATGCTGCAACCATTGTAAATATATGCTGGTGACCAAGGGCCAGAATTTTAACATTCCCCCATGCCATTACTGTAAGCCTTTGTAGGTGATTGATTAGTGAACTGCTTTTGATTTAAGACAGGGGTCAGCAACCTGCAGCTCTGGAGCCACATGTGGCTCTTTCACCCCTCTGCTGTGGCTCCCTGTCACTTAAAATATGTGTCACAATTTGCGACACCCACCAGCACACGATTTATTGAGCTTTTCAACCCCCGGTAGGCCAACCATGGATAAATCCAAGAAAAGAAAAGTTTCAGAAGAAAACAGAACGTTTAATTCAACTATATATGCTAGTTTTGTGGCCGCTCAAGAAATAGTCAGGCACAGGAAGGGTTTTGTGGCTCCCGGTGTTTTCTTTTCTGTGGGAAACGGGTCCAAGTGGCTCTTTGAGTATTTAAGGTTGCAGACCCCTGGTTTAAGCCAATAGCATCTAGGATGAGAAAAGTGCATTCCCTTGCCCTTAAGAATCTGTAAGAGCATTTACAACTACTCCCCCCTTTTAAAGGCGATATGATCCAAATCTTTCTGGCAAGTTCTGGAATTCTGGAAAAAGATGTCATGAATTCTATAGGCCGCCCCAGCCATTTTATAAGCTATGATGCACCCTGAATCCTCAAGGGTCCAGGGACAATAAACGACAGCTTTTCTACATCTTTGGAATGCAGCGTTTGCTTTCTTTTATTGGCAAGTCAGATCCCCAACCTCACTGCCTTTACCACACTGGTGTCAGTCGTGGGATGCTGACGGGAGCTAGTTAGTGGCTCACCCACAAAGTGCAAGCAAGAGTGCAAGGTCTCACCAATAGTCTACATCTGCATGTACACACCTTCACCAGAGTGGTCACACCCAGACATCCACTAACCAGAAGACAACCTGCTACTGCTGCTGCTGCTCCACTTTATCATCATCATCATATTTAATCTTTCAAGGATCCTCTTTTACTAAGATACCAGATCTGGAATGCAACTCTTTGGATGATCTCTAGATGGAAGCAAAGAGACAACTTTGCTCTTGTACTACTGTTAGGATATGGTTTGAGCCTAACAGGTTGTCCAGGCAAGATATGTGTTCTGTGACTTTAACATGAATATGTATTGTGTGACTTTAAAGTTTTACTGCTGATTCATTGTAATGCTGAGTCATGCTGTAATTAGATAATCACTAGTTGTAAATGTATTTAAGAAAGGTACTGTAACGTATTCAGTTGATGATATGCTACCATTGTGTGTGGAGTTGCTACTATCATCGGTGGATGGATCTGCTACCATTGTGGTTTGTTACCAGAGTGAACTTGTTATTTTAACCAACTACTGTTTCTATGGTAAGAAGATTTTTGTATCACTGGACTGATTTAACTGGCAAAGACTTGGATTGTTTAAAGACTATGAGATTGTTTTTTTCACTATAAAGTAAACTTTTGATAAACCAGTTTGCACATCTCTTATTCATTGCTCTCAGCAACGTTTCTCTGTGTTCTACACTCTGCTGGTTGGTAACACAACAATATCCTTAACAACTACCATCTGCTGGTCAGGTCTGAAGGTTCAGATCTGGTAAACCCTATTATGACCTCATTGGCTTTGTTTTCTTTCCCCCCCCCCCAGGTAGATATGCACAATCCCAAACAAAGCACTCCGTTACATCCACCATCGTTTATGTTTTCTGAGAATTATCATAAGGCCGATAGAGGGTCCAGAGACAGTTGTGTAACAAAGATTAGGCTGGGACTGGGGCTGTGCAGACTGCTTTCTTCCCCCATGTGATTTTAGTAGAGACCAGAATGCATCAAAGACATTTTCACAGGCATTGTATTCTCTATCAGCTATAAAAGGAACAACATGAAAATGTGGGAGGACTGGATATCCCTTTCCACCAAAATTATCTCCCATATTTGTCGTATATTTGTAGGAGCCAGATGTTCTTGGAGAAATGCCAAGGTTGTTTGGTTTGGATGGTTTTTCTGGAAAGCGCAAGTACTATAAAGAAGGGGGGGGGAATCCATCTTCCCACCAAAAATTCCCAGTTGATAATTTTAAGACAAAATTCAGCAACAAGGCATCTGAGGCTAGGGTCTGAAATATCTGAAATCAATGCACAAATTAAAAAGGGCCTGGTGGCTCAGCAGACTAAAAGCATTGTGATTAACACCAACTGTCTGCAATTACTGTAAGTTCGAATCTCACCAGGCTCATGGTTGACTCAGCCTTCCATCCTTTCTAAGGTAGGTAAATTGAGGACCCAGTTTGTATAAGCTGACTTTGTATAAATATACAAAAGTATGAAGGCTATTGCTTAACACATTGTAAGCCGCCCTGAGTCTCCGGAGAAGGGCGGCATATAAATCAAATTTAAAAATTAAATTAAAAATTAAAAAAAATGGATTTTTGGGGAGGAAGAAGCCCCAAATCGTACGAGATTTCCGCATTTTTACATGAGATGAATTAATGAGTTAACATCTCATGTGGCATCTTGAAACTTCAACCAATTTACTAATTAAGGTTTTTCCTTTTCATCCTGCCCCTCTTGCTACAACCTTGTGTTAAGTGATGAGAAGGGGAGGAAGATTATTCCAAGATGTTGAACAGCAGACCATCCAGTAAAACTCCAAGTGAGAAGGACAAAAGTATATTGGCTGGCACTTATTTTAAAGGATGGTGGTGAGTAAATTAAACTATTGTAAAGCTGCAGTGACGTAAAACTTCTGTTTACCAACCCAAAACATCTCATATCACAACCATTGATGTATCACAGGTTTCAAACACCTTTCAAGATACTAATAGAAGAGTTCAGGGTTCAACTGTTTGGGTCCTTGGTGTTTTCTGCAGATGTTTCATTACCCAGCTAGCTAACATCATCAGTGCAACATCACTAATATTACCTAGCTGGCTAATAAAACGTTTGCAAGAAAAACAACCAAGCTCAGAGACCACCAAGGACCCCACCTTTCAAGATGCTGCAACAAAGAAGACGGCATACATGGTTTCTTCAGATTATTGACTGCATTCACATGACCAGCCATGATCAGTTTGATAGTTTGGGTCTCCACCTCACGTCTCTTTGATTAAACATGGTCATCTTTTGGGACCCAGGAAGTACACCTTCCCCATAACAGCACTTGCCCTGTGGAATGAGAATTCCCCCACTCTTAAGATCCGTATCACTCCTAGTCTGTTGACATTTCAGAGGGCCATAAAGATCTGGCTGTTTTCCCAGGATTTGGACTAGGATAGACAGACCCCATTACAGATTATATGTGGTCTGGTTGCTATTTTTCTAACTTACTTTGCAGTTTCTTAAATTGCTTTCTTAATAGCATTCTTATTCACTTGTTTTGTGTGTGTGTGTGTGTATGTATTTTAGTTTGTGAGCAGACCAGAGTGAGTAGGAATTGGGGCATCAAACATCAAATCAAATAGAAAGGCATAGTTATCTATGACTTTCTTAGCTAACTCAATTATCTGACTTTGCACAATGCATGGAACATACACTGATCCCATGGGCTCAGTTTGCGCAACTTAGAGTGATGTGCAATCACAGCTATTGCAAATCAACTCTCCTTATCCCTGGATATTGACCAAGTTGGCCAGGCATGACTAAAATGAACCACAAATGGTAGGT
The DNA here is from genome assembly GCF_059756535.1 of Pantherophis guttatus. Lineage (NCBI taxonomy): Eukaryota > Metazoa > Chordata > Lepidosauria > Squamata > Colubridae > Pantherophis > Pantherophis guttatus. The sequence continues at coordinate 337,882,420 of NC_142063.1, forward strand.
TACAAGCTGTCCATATCAACTCTAACATAATCCACTGAATTTCCCCACCAAGTATCTCCAACATGGACTACCAATGACCTCATTTTCTTGTCATCTGTGGTTTCTTCCAATACAGACCAAGCACGTAATTGCACAATAACACAGGATAATGTAAGGACCAAGATTGGAAAGAGAGCCAGTATGGTGTAGTGGTGAAGATAATACGTTAGAAGACCATGAATTTGAGTTCTAGTCCCGCTTCGGGCAAAAACCAGATGGGTGACCTTGGGCCAGTCCATCCCTCTCCAATCTAGGAAGGTGGAAACCACTTCTGAAATCCTGCCAAGAAAAATTCAGGGACTTGTCCAGGCAGTCATTAGGAGTCTGCACTGTCTTGAAGATACCAAAAAGAGTCTGCAACCTTAAACACTCAAAGAGCCATTTGGACCCGTTTCCCACAGAAAAGAAAACACCGGGAGCCACAAAACCCTTCCCGTGCCTGACTATTTCTTGAGCGGCCACAAAACTATAGTTGAATTAAACATTCTGTTTTCTTCTGAAACTTTTCTTTTCTTGGATTTATCCATGGTTGGCCTACTGGGGGTTGAAAAGCTCAATAAATCGTGTGCCGCCAGGTGTCACACATTGTGACAGGGAGCCACAGCAGAAGGGTGAAAGAGCCACATGCAGCTCCAGAGCTGCAGGTTGCTGACTCCTGGGCTAGCCCCCCCCCCAAAAAAATGTGGGGTTCCAACAGAGAAAAGCAGAACATGTAGAACCACCTATTTATAATCTAGCCTAATAAAGCTATCCCTACAGCAGGATTCCAAGGGCCAAAACAAGAGCCTAAACATATATGTTCTGATAGGTATCCAACTTCAAACCAATTTGCAAACAGAACAGTCATTCCGATTCTGTGATCCCTTGTTTTCCAGCCAAAATTTATCTTGGCAGCACAACAGCCCAGCTTCCCATGATGTCATCTTTAGGAAAGGCTTTCAAATGAAAGCATCTCCGCTTGAAGATCTCCAATTAAGAGGTCACCACCTCTCTGGGTCACTGATTCCACTGCCAACCTGCTTTAACAAAGACGAACATTTCCACGGATGACACATGGTCTGTGCTGATAGTCCAGGATTGATAATGGGAACGAAGAATGTTTGGGTTAGATAGCTTCCTATTACAATACTGAGCAGGATAACAATAGCAAGAAAGCAGGGAAGCAAAGCCTTTCAGTTAGCAATAGCACTTAGACTTATATACTGCTTTAACGCTTTCCAGCCCTCTCTAAGCAGTATACAGAGTCACCATATTTGCCCCCAACAATCAGGGTCCTCATTTTACCCACCTCGGAAGGATGGAAAGCTGAGTCAACGTTGAGCCTGGTGAGTATCGAACTGCCAAACTGCTGGCAGTCAGAAGAAGTAGCTTGCAGTAATGCGCCACCATGGCTCAGTTGCACAGGAAGTCCTCAATTTATGACCACAGTTGAGACCAGAATTTGCAATGGTCGTTAAGTGAATCACAAGATCATTAAAATCTGGCTTCTTCTATTGACTTTGCTTGTCAAGAAGCCAGATGGGAAGGTCACAAATTTTGGGCACATGACCCTGGGATGCTGCAACAATCATAAATGTTGACCCTGGGTACCTACGAGACCGTCTTTTGCCACCAATAGCCTCCCACCGACCAGTTCGTTCTCACAGGGAGGGACTACTCAGGGTACCGTCAGTCAAATTATGCCGTCTGGCGACTCCCGGGGGGAAGGGCCTTCTCTGTGAGGGCTCCAAACCTTTGGAATGAACTGCCCCCTGAGATACGAAATATCCCTGATCTCCATGCTTTCCGCCGTGCCCTCAAAACCCTGATGTTCCAACAAGCAGGGCTAAACATATGAACATGTGAATGTTTTTAAAATGTTATCTAATTTTAGGTTCTATTTAATTGGGCCAAACTATGTTATAATAATAATTTTAATTAGCAATTTTATGATGTTTGTGTATCTATATTTTTCTTGACTGTACACTGCCTTGAGTCCTACGGGAGAAAGGTGGTATAGAAATATAATATAATATAATATAATATAATATAATATAATATAATATAATATAATATAATAAATAAATAAATAAATAAATAAATAAATAAATGTCAGTTGCAAAGCACCAAATTTTGATCACATGACCACGTGAATGTTGTGACAGTTGTTGAAATGTGAGGACCAGTCATTTTCTTCAGTGCCATCGTAACTTGGAACAATCACTAAATGAATGGTTATAAATTGAGTTGAGTACTCATAATGCCCATTGTCTTGTTTGGGCCAACAGAACTCTAGGGTGGCATGTTTCCAAAATCTTGGAATGGTATACAAAATGATCACAACCAGGATCTAAACACTGAGATGGATAGATTCTAAGTCACAGCTCCACACATTTATTCTCCATGCACAGCCTGGTCAAGATTATCTACCAATCTCACATCACCTAAAAATCAAGGTTCTTGATTTTTGGAATTTGGGTTCATTTCCACCCAAAGCAAATAAACTCAATGAAAACCATGACATATCTGTAATATTTAATCCAGCCAGTCGCTAACCTGGACAGAACATCTTCTACTGACAATAAAGGATCACATTTACCGGATGAAAAAAACTGCTATTCTGGTAAAATGAGGCTCCCTGCCGACTTTGGGTGCTATCTAACAAAATGAAATTCAATGGAGAAAAAAGTCAGGTTCCAAATTTAGGCAAGAAAAACAAAATGCACAGGTACAGTATATGTGGTACCTCGCTCAATATTAGTAACTGTGAGAGGGGTCTTGGAGTCCTAGGTGAAGAATCACTTAAATATGAGCCAGCAGTGTGCTGCAGCTGCCAAAAAAACCAACACAGTTGTAGGGTGCATTAACAGAGGGATAGAATCAAGATCACATGGCGTGACTGTTAATACTATTTTATAATGCCTTGGTAAGGCCACACTTGGAATACTGCATCTAGTTTTGGTCGTCACAATGTAAAAAAGATGTGGAGACTCTAGAAAGAGTGCAGAGAAGAGCAACAAAGATGATTAGGGGACTGGAGGCTAAAACATATAAAGAACGGTTGCTGGAACTGGGTATGTCTAGTTTAATGAAAAGAAGGACTAGGGGTGACTTGATAGCAGTGTGACTGTTCCAATATTTCAGGGGTTGCCACAAAGAAGAGGGAGTCAAACTATTCTCAAAAGCACCTGAGGGAAGGACAAGAAGCAATAGATGGAAACTAATCAAGGAGAGAAGCAACCTAGAACTAAGCAGAAATTTCCTGATAGTTAGAACAATTAATCAGTGGAATGAATTGCCTCCAGAAGTTGTGAATGCTCCAACACTGGAAGTTTTTTAGAAGAGATTGGACAACGATTTGTCTGAAATGGTATAGGGTTTCCTGCCTGATCAAGGGGGTTGGACTAGAAGACCTCTAAGGTCCCTTCCAACGCTGTTATTCTATTATAATCTATTTTTTCTACATTTTTGCTTGGGTGATCTTGTAAGTCCATAATACTAGGACAGGGGTGGGCAACTGTGGCCCTTTTACAACCTGTGGACTTCAACTCCCAGAATTCCTGAGACAGCCAACCTGTGGACTTCAACTCCCAGAATTCCTGAGACAGCCAAGCTGTCTCAGGAATTCTGGGAGTTGAAGTCCACAGGTTGTAAAAGGGCCACAGTTGCCCACCCCTGTCCTAGGAGAATACGGAAGAGGATTTAATATGGAAATGAACCCTTCCCTATTGTTTGAGCAGCCGGAGACCGGAGTTGAAGAGTGTCCATCAGTTAAAGACACCATGTTGGAGAGTTTGCACCACCACCCAAACCTCTTGCCTGTCTAGCCCTCCAGCTCTTTTTCTTGGAGGACGGACAGGTAAGACTTAGATGCTGTCCCACTGCTGACCTGCTGCTTATGTTTCCACAGTAGGTTTACCCTGCTATTGACCTGGTTAAGCATGCCAGGCTAATCCAGGCTGGGGGAGGGGGAAGTGGGGAAGAGAGGGGGGAAGGGGGTATTGCAAGTTCAGAAGTGTGAGCACCAGGAAGTGCTAATTGGATAATTTTGCAAAACTGAGGCGCCCCTCTTGAATAAAGCTTTTGCAGAAGATTTGTCTGGTGTGCTTTGAGGGCATGAAACAAAAATTTAATTTCAATAGACCTTTAACACTTCGTTCATTTATTTAAACGCCGTTAATATCCTTTTACCTTTCGGAATTTGAAAGTGAGGGTTGGAATGCTTTATAATGAGATGAGCTTAATACCCAAATCAAAAATAATGCCTGTTGTTTTTCATGGATAAAACAAACAGAAGGATACAATTATCTGCAAAAATGCAAAGACTCCGCAAATCGAACTTGACTCCAGTTGAGCACTCTGTAGAGTAGTTATCTTGACACCCATGTGAAAATCTTTCCCTTCTTTCAGGATTTTCTATTTAAGCCCACAACCTTGGTTATATCCTAGCAGGCTCATATCTGTGTATCAACCAGGTCCAATCCCAATTTTAACTTGTTAACCCTTAACATTTTGAACACTGGGAGCCCTTAACTGGCTCCCAGTGGTCTTCCGGGTGCGATTCAAGGTGTTGGTTACCACCTTTAAAGCGCTCCATGGCATTGGACCTGGGTACCTTCGAGACCGTCTTCTGCCACCAGTAGCCTCCCACCGGGCAGTCCGCTCCCACAGAGAGGGTCTCCTCAGGGTGCCATCGGCCAAATTATGTCGGCTGGCGACACCCAGGGGGAGGGCCTTCTCTGTGGGAGCCCCTGCCCTTTGGAATGAACTGCCCCCAGAAATGCGTAAGATCTCCGATCTCCGTGTATTTCACTGTGCCCTCAAAACCTTGTTGTTCCGCCAGGCCGGGCTATCAATGTAAAGATTTTAATTGGTTTAAATATGGGATTTTAAATTTGGGGTTTATAATTGAGCCAATTATTTAATAATTTTAATTATTTTTAAATTTTGTCTGTCTCTGTGCTTTTAATCAGGCTGTACACCACCCTGAGTCCTTTGGGAGAAGGGCGGTATAGAAATAAAATTAATAAATAATAAATAAATAAACAAATAAACATTTTAACCCTACTGTAACAGGTTCTATGCAGGACAGACGAGCAGAAGACTACCAGAGCGCATCTATGAATGCCAACTAACAGCCAGAAGACATGATGAAAACTCCTTAATTGCAGAACACAACTGTGAGCATCCTAGACCAGTGATACTAATCTTTTTGCTGTTGCGTGCCAAAAGCGGGGGGAGCGGGGGGGTCATGCGTGCCCACACCCATAATTCAATGCCCCCCCACGCTCCCTCCGCTTTTGGCACGCAATGGCAAAAAGGTTACCGGTAGGCCCATTTTTCGCCCTCCCCAGGCTCCAGAGGCTTTCTTGGAGCCTGGGGAGGGCAAAAACAGCCTCCCCCATGCCCCAGAGGCCCTTCAGAGGCCGGAAATGGCCCATTTCCCGACTTCCAGTGGACCCGGAAAGCCCGAAAATCAGCTGACCGGCTCGCACATGCATGCTGGAGCTGAGCTTGGGCAACACTTGTGTGCCTACAGATATGGCTCCGCCATCACGGTCCTAGACCAAGCTAAATCCAAAAACTCTAGGGAATTTGTGGAAGCCTAACACTCAGACAAATCAGCCATTAACAGGCACATAAGACAACCTACATTTACACGCTATTCAAGAAAGACAATTAAAAAAAACTAAGAAGGAAATAAAATGACCAAAACACCCTCTGGGCCAGCAATCAACACCCAAATAAGCAGGGATTAACACCAGGATTAATACCAGATCCACAATCAAGCAATAAACAATGCCCCAATCAAGGAACTACCAACTGAGACAAACAAAGTACCAAGAAGAAAACAACACTCCCACCTACAATGACAGGGCAAGTCATCATATATAAAGGCAGAGCAAACTCCACTTCCTTCTAACACTGAAGATGTTACCTAGTTGGGTAATGAAATGTCTGTAACCAAACCAAGAAAGCACCAAGAACCCCACTTACCTTTTTTTTGTTCAGATCAGCCAAGGTGTAGGACTAACTTAACCATGTTCACTCAACCCACTTTTCTGAGTTCGAACAGCCCACAATACAAGTAGTCCTTGATTTACAACAATTTGCTCAGTGACCAACGGCACTGAAAAAAAAAAGACTTATGACCATTTTTCACACTTATGACCGTTGCCGCATCCCCATGGTCATGTGATTTACATTCGGATGTCTGAATGATGTCCACTGGTAGCACAGTGGACTAAAGCACTGTTATTAACATCTGCTGCTTACAATTACTGCAAGTTCAAATCTCACCAGGCTCAAGGTTGACTCAGCCTTCCATCCTTTCAAAGGTAGGTAAAATGAGGACCCAGATTGTGGGGGCAATAAGCTGACTTTGTATAAATATACAAAAGTATGAAGGCTATTGCTTAACGCATTGTCAGCCGCCCTGAGTCTCCGGAGAAGTGCAGCATATAAATTAAAGCAAAAAAACCAAACAAACTGATTCACATTTATGATCGCAGTGCTTCAAGATCATGTGATCTCATTTTGGGACCTTCTCGCAAGCAAAGTCAATGAGGAAATCCGATTCACTTAACAACCGTGTTACTAATTTAAGAACTGCGGTGATTCTCTTAACCAATGTGACAAGAAAAATCGTTAAAACTCCCTTAACAAATTTCTCACTTGGCAACATAAATTTTGGGTTCGATTGTGGTCGTAAGTAGAGGATTACCTCTACCACAAATCACCACCATAGGCCGGGTTCACATGTTAAAATATGGTTTCTTAGTTTGGTTTAACATGTTATGCAAATAGAGAGAACACTAACAAAAACAGGAGCTAATTTTCTTCAGCCTCCTCCACCTATAACATATAAATGCACCCCAAGTTGCCAGAATGTATATCCTGTCTCAGTAAAAGCCACCAAAGGGAGTCAAAAATATCCAAGCAGGAATGGGTCAGAGAAATCCCCTCCCTCCCTTTAAAAAAAAAATCTATTGTTGCAGGAAGATAAGTCACTTATCTCCACCCCTACAAGTCAAGAAGAGAGCATTTCCTTTCCTTGCAGCCTGGAATGCATTGAGACACTCCATTATATACACATTCCTTTTTTTTTCCTTCCCTAAGAAAATATGCGTTTATTAAAAATAAGCCAGTTTAGGAAAGATTGGCAAAAAGCCATTTGGATCCCTCTCTCGGGAGTTTCTTTATTATCAAGTGTTTTCTGTTGTTTAGGCTGCTTGGATCCGTTGCTCGGAGGAATTTATTTTCAGGCAAAATAAGAAAGGTGTCTATAAACCAACATGTTTCCATAAACAGCAGCACACACTGAAAAAAAGAGGTACGATTTTTTTCGGGACATATATACCTGTGTACTGCAAGGAGACTCACCTTTCCACAACAGGTGGGAGAAGAAGACTGAAGGGAAAACAATTCTCCAGCATCTATAATCTCCACTGGGGGGGGGGGGATGATTGACTGGATGATGGCAATATAAATTAACTCATCCATACAGAAAAAGATGGGTACATCCAATGGGTAGTTAGGTTAAAAGAGGGTTGGGGTGAGGCTTAGCAATTGGACCAAAGTCAGATCCCTGGTTCTATGTGTATCTTGTGAACTCAACACATTGGGTGAATTCAGTTAACCACGGTTAAGTCAAGCAAGGATTATATTACGCCTGGTCAAAGCAGCCAAAGAGAATAAAGATCAGCCCGCAATATTATAGTTTACTCGCACCGATGTAAGGTCGCTTCAAACATGAGCCTTGGGAGTACAGTGGTCTAAAGCACCCTGTTATTAAGACCAGCTGCCTGCAATTACTGCAGGTTCGAATCTCGCCAGGCTCAAGGTTGACTCAGCCTTCCATCCTTTCTAAGGTAGGTAAATTGAGGACCCAGTTGTGGGGGCAATAAGCTGACTTTGTATAAATATACAAAAGAATGAAGGCTATTGCTTAGTGCATTGTAAGCCGCCCTGAGTCTCCGGAGAAGGGCGGCATATAAATCAAATTAAAAAAACAAAACAAAACCAAACAGGGGGGCAGTTACCAATGAGTCAATAGCTCCTGTTCCCAGGAAAGTGAGGTAAATGATGTGTAAGTAATGTTGGGGAAAGGAGTATAATTAAGACACAACCTTCCAGCGAGATCCAAACATGCTCCTAAACATTACTGTCTTATGCTTTTTCGATTCATTAAGGACAAAACCCAAGAAGGCTCCTTTTTTTTCCTCATCAGCTCCATGAGTGGCAAGAAACCAGGCACCGTCTCCCTTTGGGTTATCCCTGAAGCCACCATCTTCCAAAAATGGGTTTATCGAAGAGTTATTTTGAGGTGGGAGGGCTATCTACTGAAGTAGCCATAGGACTCCCACAATCTTAAGTACAGATCAGGGGTCTCCAACCTTGGTCGCTTTAAACCTGGCGGACTTCAACTCCCAGAATTCTCCAGCCAGCAAAGCTTAAGTAAGCAGCAAAACATAAGTAGCCATAAGACTCCACAATCTCAGGGGTCTCCGACCTTGGTCGCTTTAAGCCTGAAAGGACTTCAACTCCCAGAATTCCCCAGCCAGCAAAGCTTAAGTAACCAGCAAAACTGAAATAGCCATAGGACTCCACAATCTCAGGGGTCTCCGACCTTGGTCGCTTTAAGCCTGGAAGGACTTCAACTCCCAGAATTCCCCAGCCAGCAAAACTCCCAGAATTCCCCAGCCAGCAAAGCTTAAGTAAGCAGCAAAACTAAAATAGCCATAGAACTCCACAATCTCAGGGGTCTCCGACCTTGGTCGCTTTAAGCCTGGCGGACTTCAACTCCCAGAATTCCCCAGCCAGCAAAGCAAAGCTGGCTGGGGAATTCTGGGAGTTGAAGTCCGCCAGGCTTAAAGCGACCAAGGTCGGAGACCCCTGATATAGATAACTCCCCCCTCAAAAAAAAACTTCAATAAACCCATTTTTGGGAGACGGTTGCTTTTGAGGAAGGCAGGGAAAGTTTACAACTCCCCTCCACGCATCTCTTCCCGTGTCTGAAAAACCTCCTCGGCGGAAGGAAAGCTGAGGGGGAATCGGCACCCCCCAACCCCCCCCCAAAATCTCCCCCTACTCACAATACCCCCCAAAGCAGGAAAAGCGAGCTGCAAAACCCCGAAGACCCTCCAGGGGGCAGTCACGAGCCAGAAGGGAGGGAGGTTGAGGTGGGAAAAGCCAGACGCTTCTGCTTGCGCGCCCTGGTTGCTCGGTGGGGATTTTTGCAAAGGGAGATTCTCGCCCGAGGCCGGTGGGTGGGTGGGTCGGTGGGTAGGTAGGAAGGTAAGGCGGACGGAGGGGCGCCTGGTTCTCGCCTACCTCCAGGGTGCGGATCTCCTGCTGCGTGAGGTCGTTGGAGGCGGCGCACTTAGTGCGGAGCCCCTGCAAGCTGGAGAGCGAGATGTCGATCAGGTCCTGAAGCTGCCCGCATTGCTGAAGAGCGTAGCCGGCTCGGCCCAACCCGGCTGGCCGGGATCGGCGGCAACCACCGCCGACACCACCGCCGCCTCCTCCTCCTCTTCCTCCTCCTCCAGCTGCTGCCCCGCCGCCGCCTTCCTTCCTCTCGACCATCTTCTGGGCACCTCCACGCGCGACCGTGGCTCTATCCATGTCTCGGCATCAGGGCGGCTGCTGCGAGAGGGCTGCCCTGCGCCGGAGCGAGCGAGGGAGGGAGCGAGGGAGGGCGGGCAGGAGGGAGGGAAGGGCTCCGGCCCGGCTCCGGCTGCCCCCCTTGGAGTCCGAGGGGAAAAAAAGGAGGATCGGGGCTGTGGAGCTTTTTTTTTTGCAGCGCCGCTGTTGCTTTTTATGGCCTCGGCTGCTTTGTCAGCGCCCGGGGAAGATGCCCCTTCGGGTGGATCGGGGCATCCGCGGGAAAAGGAACGGAGGGAGGGCACCGCTGGCACATCGCCCCCGCGGAGTCCTCACTCACGTCTTGCCAAGCAAGGAAAGGGAGAAAGGATTATTTGGGGGTGGGTTTTTTTGGGATGGGGGGTCTAAGGACTGCCAAAAAAAATAATTAAAAATGATTCAGCCGCCGCCGCTGCTGCAAACTCGCCCCGTCTGGCTTTCTCTCCTCAAGGCTTCTTTTCTTTTCTTTTTTTAAAAAAAATATTTAAATAAATATATATATAAATCCCTCTATCAGCTGGCGCCAGGTCAAAGCCGAATGGGATGCTGGGAGTTGTAGTTTTAATGAGAGGGGGAAGGAAGAGCTAGGCCCCGCCCCTCCCTCCCTCCCTCTCTTTCTCCCTCTCTCCCTCTCTCTCAGCCCCCCCCTCCTCCTTCCCCTCCCCCTCCCCTGTGTGAGTCTGCAAACCCAAAATAGCCCGCAGCTTTGCCAGCCTGCCCGGGCGAGACGTAATAATAAAAGGTCCCCTTAGATTGAAGTGGGGGCATCGGAAATGGTTTTGGAAGGAAAAAAAGTGAGGTCGTAAGTCGGATCAGATGGTGGGTCAAGAGTTGGAAGGAGGAGGATTTTGGACACACACACACACACACACACCAGTCCTGGAAGCTTCTTTTGGTCCGGCCCCTCCCTGCCAGCTTAGCCTACCTTACACAATTGCTGTTGTGGAAGGAGAAAAAGAAGTTTTGTACAGCACGTAGTTATTAAGCACGTTGCCTAAATTGTTAGAACTAATGCAGGGGGTGATCGACCAACCTTGGCAGCTTTAAACCTTGTGGACTTCAATTCCCAGAATTCTCCAGACAGACAGACAGCCTGGCTGGCTGGAGAATTCTGGGAATTGAAGTCCATAAGTCTTTACAAGTTGCCAAGGTTGGACCTCTTTGAACGAACGTAAAGGCCAGCCTGACGTTGACGCTTTTCCTCCGCTGCGAAACCGTGGTTGGCTTCAGCCCACCAGCTTTAGAATAGAATAGAGCTGGAAGCAGGGCCGGATTTTCCTATAGGCTAACTAGGCTTCAGCCTAGGGCCTCAAGATCAAGAGGGGGCCTCAAGATCAAGAGGGGCCTACATTCAAATTGTTAGCAAAATTAAAATTACACTTTCACTATAGGTGAAAGGGCCTCATAAGTGGAATAGCCTAGGGCCTCTTTTCATCTAAATCCGGCCCTGGCTGGAAGGGACCTTGGAGGTGGTCTAGTCCAGCCCCCTGCTCAAGTAGGAGAACCTATACCAATTATAAGGTGAGCCTTCTCGATTCATTCTACTTTTCTACCTTCACATGACACGTTGAATCATGAACTTGGATGTTCTAGCTTGGCTCCTTAATTTGTGGTTCATTGTCTAGTGCAATCCCCGACACCCTGGTCCGTTCAGCAAACCATGGTTTAATTAACCATAGCTCAATACGTTTGGTTGGTTAGTTTTTTTTATCTGTAGCCAGATTTTCTTCCTGGAGGTCAAAGCAGCTTGCAAAGGAAGGCTTCTTTCGTTTTATCTGGTAATGTGTTGTCTTTCTCACAGTTTTGTGGGGCCCACCCATGATTTCCTCAGCTGCTTTCCACAAAACTGTAACCAGGCACATGGGCTGGTTTTACACAACGCAGGCTAAGCTCAAAGGTGGTTGGCAAATGTGTGACTCAGTGTGCGAGGGAAATATCGCTTGTATGATTGATTTACACTTTGCCGTGTTATGCAAATCCAGGAAACAGACTTGTCAGAAGCTAGCAAGAAGGATAGTACAGGCAGTCCTCGACTTAAGACCACAATGGAGCCCAAAATTTACGTTGCTAAGTGAGACATTTGTTAAGTGAGTTTTGTCCCTTTTTACGGCCTTTCTTGCGACAGTTGTTAAGTGAATCACTGCAGTTATTAAAGTAACTTGGCTCTTAAGGGAATCTGGCTTCCCTGTTGATTTTGCTCATCAGAAGGTTGCAAAAGGTCATCACATGATTTTGGGACACTGCAACCACCATAAATATGGATTGGTTAGGACCATAAGTCACTTTTTTCAGTGATGTTGTAACTTTGAATGGTCACTAAGTGAACTGTTGTAAGTCAAAGGACTACCTGTAGTGCCCCACAGGACAGGAGTAGGATAATCAGGATGATGTGATATGCAAAACCTTCGTACATGAAAATAAAATAAGTACAGATAGCCCAAAACCTCTGTAGCTAAGCGAGATAATTGCTAAGACAGTTTTGCCCCAGTTGTAAGTGTGAAAAACAGTCATAGTCACCTTTTTTAGTGCTGTTTTAACTTGAAACAGTCACTAATTGTTTCGTTTTTGCATGACAGGTACTGGGCATGTCTAGTTTAATGAAAAGAAGGACTAGGGGAGACATGATAGCAGTCTTCCAGTATCTCAGGGGTTGCCACAAAGAAGAGGGAGTCAAACTATTCTCCAAAGCACCTGAGGGCAGGACAAGAAGCAATGGATGGAAACTAATCAAGGAGAGAAGCAACCTAGAACTAAGGAGAAATTTCCTGACCATTAGAACAATTAATCAGTGGAACAACTTGCCTCCAGAAGTTGTGAATGCTCCAACACTGGAAGTTTTAAAGAAGATGTTGGATAACCATTTGTCTGAAATGGTGTAGGGTTTCCTGCCTAGGCAGGGGGTTGGACTAGAAGACCTCCAAGGTCCCTTCCAACTCTGTTATTCTATTCTATTCTATTCCATTCAAAGAGGGCCCTTCCCCATCTCATTATGGTTTGCTATATATTGTGTGGCCTTCTTGCCATGTTCAGTCATTTCTAATGCTTTGTTCTCTGTTAATATTCCACGAAGGGAATTTCTGCAGCTTTCCATCGTTAAAGGCAGTGTTTCTCAACCGTGACATCATTCAGGTGCATGGACTTCGACTCCCAGAATTCCCCAGGCTGGCAGATTCTGGGAATCGAAGTTTATGCATCTTAAAAGGTGTCAAGGTTGAGAAAGACTGGTTTTAGGGTCTCATTAGGTCTAAATGTGGCCCTGGATTCCTTATCCAGACCATAATGTCCTCTTCCTGGGGTCTTGCCGAAACATTGTTCAATGTGCAATTTGCAAACAGTGGAATGCTTGCATCAGCCCTGCGAGGTAGGCAAAATTAGGGACCAAGTCAAGAGTTGCTAGGAGTCACGAATGCGATTTAGTGAAATTGGATGTTGTAGTAGCAGAATCTTTAAAGCCTATAATAAGCACTTCTCTATTTCAACATGTACCAAATACAATCAAGCCAGAGTTGTTTTGAGGTTCTTATTTTTTACTGGGAATCAATCCTATGTTTTGTAATGGCTAAGCATTCCTCCTTGTCTTCTCTGAGTCAAAACACATTTCATCATAGCATGGTTGAAACACGATTAGCTAGTTTGTGCTTCTGGGTATCATCATCAAACCACTTATGTTTGAAGTTCAGATGGTGGCTACGACTGAACTCCCGCCCTTTTTTAATGGGGTCCTGTCCTGGCCACCATCTTTATTTTTGTGAAGCCTTCCAGTTAGGGGTGGACTGCTGGTGGTTCGCAGGGGTTCGAGAGAACCTCTAGCTAAGATTCTGTGCAGTTTGGAGAACCCACTCCAGGCTGGCCCGACCCACCCCTCCCAGGAGTCCCCATGCGGCCCATTTTGGATGCAGGTAAGTGCAGGGCACGCACGGAGGCTCAGGGATGGTGAAGAGCAGGCCTACTGGAAGTTCGGGAAGGCCAGAAACGGGCCCATTTGAAAAGCCTCTGCTGATCAGGCAACTCAGCTGGGATTTTTAAAAAATACCTCTCTGACAATCCCAGCTGAGTTGCCTGATCGGCAGAGAGGTATTTTTTAAAAAGCCTTTCTGACGATCCCAGCTGAGTTGCCTGATCGGCAGAGAGGTATTTTTTAAATATACCTCTCTGCTGATCAGGCAACTCTGCTGGGATCGTCAGAGACTTTTCAAAGCATTTTTTTACCACCTCTTCGGCCAAGAGGTTGCAGAAAAAAATGCTTTGAAAAGCTTCTGATGATCCCAGCTGAGCCGCGCAATCATCAGATCGTCAGAAGAGGTTGAAGAAAAAATGCTTTTAAAAGTAAAAAAAAAAAAAAGCCTCTGATGATCGTGCAGCTCAGCTGGGCATGGGGGGAGGATTTTTGCTACCAGTTCTCCAAACCACCTGCCTCTATTGCTACCGGATCGGGTGATCCGGTCCGAACCAGGAGCATTTCACCCCTGATCCATTGTCTGGATTTTTGATCTCCTGTAGACCTCCCTACCCTCTCTACAGGAAAAACCCATATAGATAATACAAGAGGACAAGTCAGTTGTGCTTCACACTGAGCTGTAAAGATTCCTCTATTGCCTTTTAGTTTATTTACCTGGAGTTGAAATCATAATATTTTAAAAACGCTCATTAAATGTGATCTGTTTAAAGACATGCAGCTGTAACATTGTTTTGAGAAGCTGTAGAGCACCAGGATTTCAAGAGCTGGGATGTTAATTGTTTTCAAAGAAAGATCAATGTCTCTTTTCTTAAATTTACAATTTTCTTTGAAAAACTGCCTCCCACGTGCTCACTTAAGGAACCTTTTTCTCTGCTCTGTGGCTGCCTCACATTACAATAAGCCTGAGTTGCCTGTCTGCAGTGCTGACTGTCATTATTTTAAGAAAGGGTTCTTATTTTTAGACTTTTTAATAGCAGTTCCTAATCAATGCCATTCATCTTGGCAATTGCATATTTTTCTGCAAGCAAATCCCACAGAACAGGGTGAAGCCAACTTCCGAGGAAGAATCTTAGCGGGGAAAAATAAACTTTCTGGCCAGGTTCATTCAGCAAAGTTGAGCCATTGTTGGCTTAATAATAGTTTATTGAAGGTGGGCAGGATCACACCAAACACTAAATCTGTGATGGTGAACCTATGGCATACGTGCCGGAAGTGGCACGCAGAGCCATCTCTCCGGGCACGCCAGCTGTCGCCCGTTGCCCTTCCGGGTTCCGGCCAGCTGGTCTTCACATGTGCATGCACACAGAAACTGGAAGACCCAGTGACCGGCACGCCTGCGCATGCCAGAAACTGGAAACTCAGCTTCCCGGCGCACACATGCATGCCGGGAAACTGCCCTTCCGGTTTCTAGTGCTCCCCAGCGCGTGCACACTCCCGTTTCAGCACTTGGTGCCGAAAAGGTTTACCAACACTACACTAAACCACGTATAATGGTTTATAAATCTGCCAGGCTCACTAAGTCAGGGGTGTCAAACTCACGACAACACATCACATGATGTATCGTGACTTTTTTCCCCTTTGCTAAACCAGGGGGTGGGTGGGCGTGGCCAGCATCTGGCCCACGGCTTGCGAGTTTGACCCCCCTGCGCTAAGTAGACCAGATCAGGAAATTAACTCTGTAAAAAACTACTTTTGTTGAGATTGACTATAAGAATCTTTCAGATCTGAAATAGTTCAATCGATCAGTTAGGGAGGTATCCATCCAAGTCCCTTTCGCATATTATCTGGATGTTCTGGGTTCAAAATGCTTTGCCTCCCTTTGTCAAGGCCTCTGATTTTGCACAAAGAACATGAAAACTAAACCCAACTAATAAAGAGTAAAAGCAGTAAAGAAAGAAAAAAAGGAAACATGTAAAAAGAAAGGAAGAAGCTTCTGATTTCCCTTGCAGCAGATATAAGTGCAATTACAAAATTACCTTTTACTCTTTGATTACAAGAAAAGCCCACTCTTTTCTATTATCTACTTTTGTTTTTAATCATCAAAACCACAAATCCTAACTGCATTTTCCCCCCACTATGTGCGAAAAGCCTATAAGGGGTTTCCAATCAGTCATAAATGTGGCTTTTGCATATAGGTCAACCTCATCTTTTTTTTATTCTCTACATGTTACTGCAACCTTATAATAAAAATAATGTTAATATTCATAACTTTGGTTTTTTACGCTAGTCTACTTCTTAGGGCTAACCTAAATTGTGTAGTTTACATTATTCCTCCCCTAGAGGGCACTAGGGAGGAGCTAATCTAAGACTTTTGCTCAAATTACATTTCTGCTTTAGACTCGAGTTTCCTTTATCCGATCAATGTTTTCATGAGACACTTTTTCCTGTTCCTCAAGGTTACCCACATTATCAAACCAAACTGGTTAGATTCATAGAACATGCTAAATTACAACCAAAGGGTCTGTTATAAGCCTTAAGGCCAGGGGTAAAATCTACTTGCCTTTCCAACCGGTTGGGGAGCGTCTGCACCGCGCCCGCCCACACACATCATGTTCGCACGCAGACCCTCAGCAAATGTGCAGAGGGTAGAAAACAGGTTACTTCCTGGTTAAAACCAGGTAGTAACAATGACCTGGTGGTGGGCGGAGACTCGTGCCACCATAGCTACCGGTTCTCCAAAGTCCAAACCACCGGCTGCCATCACTACCGGTTCGGTTGAACTGGGCCAAACCGAGAGCATTTCACCCCTGCTTGAGGCTGTCCTGTGTGCTATATAAGTCACTGTGCAAATGATGTGAATTGTATAATTTGCAAATTAGATCCTTCCCATCATTTGCAAAAGATGCTGTGGGACACGAGGCCATTTGTCCCTTCTTGAACCCATCATTTTTTTAGATGGAGCCATTTTTAGAATTCTTTATTGGCCAAGTGTGATTGGACACACAATTAATTTGTCTTTGGTGCATCAATGCCCACACCAGCCACGCTGAAGCCTTAAAAACTTAATTCTGCCTGATTTGCTATACCCATCGTCTTATTCGGTTGAAATTTGTTGAATGAACTACATTCAGGTGAATTCACATAATCAACCTAAAAAAAAACCAGGCACAGTTTTGATTCCATCACAAATTTGATTTTTTTTTTTCTTAACCAAACCCTGTGGGATCACCTTGGGCAAGTTGCTTGCAGGAGTTTTTTTTTCGTGCAAAACCAAGGCAAACCATTTCTCTCCCATCTGTTTGGGACCGTTTCAATCTGCCACAAAGAACAGAAATTGGCAGCGCCAGGAGCTTATTTTGCTCCAAGTGTGTTCTTGAAATCTGTCTTTCAGGGAACACGTACAGTCTGTGCGTCCTCTGCAGAGGGAAGGGAGGAAAAAATGTGCTGTGTTAGGACAAAAATGGCTCCTTTGCTGTTGCCGAGACAAACATATGTGGGAAGCACTTTAAGTCTATTGTTCAGGGAGTTGGAATGGGAAGAAAACTTGGGTGGTCAGCAGTATATAATCCGTGCCACATGAAGCAAGATACTGCTTCAAGAGTGACAACTAGAATGATAGTCCCAGAAGTGCTTCAGCTGAAGCTCAGAGCAGAAGAAGCTTCTTGGATGAGAAGCAAAACGTCTGCAAAGAAAAACAAGAAAGTCCAGTTGCCTCTTGGGGGAAGGTGGAAGCACCTTTGGGACAACCATGACCTGAATGACTGAGAATCTCCATAGACCATGGGTGTCAAACTCAACTTCATTGAGGGCCGCATCAGGGTTGTAGTTGACTTTGGGCAAGGGTCGGCAACCTTAAACACTCAAAAGCCATTTGGACCCATTTTCCAAAGAAAAGAAAACACCAGAAGCCACAAAACCCTTCCCGTGCCTGACTATTTCCTGAGCTGCCACAAAACTAGCATATGTAGTTGAATTAAACATTCTGTTTTCCTCTGAAACTTTCCTTTTCTTCGATTTATGGTTGGCCTACCAGGAGTCGAAAAGCTCAATAAATCGCGTGCCAGCGGGTGTCAAACATTGGTGGTTGTGACACATATTTTGAGCGACAAGGAGCCGCAGCAAAGAGATGAAAGAGCCACATGCGGCTCCAGTCCACAGTGATGGAAGTCCACAGGTTGTAAAAGGGCCACAGTTGCCCACCCCTGCTGTAGAGGGGTAGGAGATGGCCTTGAAGAAAATATGTGGCAACTGTTTGCAAGATCTGAGTTTAATTCTGGAAGGGAAGAATGTAGAGAGAAACTCAGGATTATCCTGCCTTGGTTTTCTTTGGTAGAGGTAGTCCTTGACTTAACGACCACAATTCAGCCCAAAATTTCTCTTGTTAAGTGAGACATTTGTTAATCTCTTGCTACAGTTAAGTGAATCACTACAGTTGATGAGTGAGTAACAGGGCTGTTAAGTGAATCTGGCTTCCCCCCCCCTTTTTTTTTTTCTTTTGCTTGTCAAAAGGCTGCAGAAGTTGATCACATGATCTTGGGACACAGCAACGGTCATGTGTCAGTGGCCAAGCATCTGAATTTTGATCACATGACCACAGGGATGCTGGAACAGTGGTTAGCGTGAAAAGCGGTCATGTCACTTTTTTCAGTGCCGTTGTAACTTTGAACGGACACTAAATGAACTGTTTTTAAGTCGAAGGTTACTGGTATAAGCTGGAAGGAAGGAGAACTGCTGTGAAGATTTTCAAGATTCTGTTATTAAGGTCTAGGCTTGTGTTTCTCAATCTTGGCGACTTGAAGATGTGTGGACTTCAGCTCCCAGAATTCCCCAGTCAGCATACGGCAGGAGCCAATTTATGGAGCTGTTGTCGATTATCTCTGCTTCCTCTCTATTTGGATGCTAATTTTAAATTTCAAGCAATTTCCAACAATAACTAAATGTCCAGAAATACAATCAGCTCCTTATTTTTTAAGTATAGCATTGGACTCTACCGTGTTTCCCTGAAAATAAGACCCTGCCCTATATTTTTTGAACCTCGAAATAAGCACTTGGCCTTATTTTCGGGGAGATCTTATTATTTTGAGGTACGTGGAGCAAGAAAGGGCACCTCTTGCCGTCTTACCTGATTTCCAGCTCTGTCTCCCTAACCCTAACCAGAGGAAACGGCGGGAAACGGCTGCACATGTGTTTAAATATTTGGGGGGGCTTATTTTCGGGGGCGGGCTTGTTTTTGGAGGAGGGCTTATTTTCAGGGGAGGGCTTATTTTCAGGGAAACATAGTATAAATCAGTGCTTTTCAATTTAGTTACTTTAAGATGTGAGGATTTCAACACCCAGAATTCTCCAGTCAGCATGAATTCTGAGAATTGAAGTTCACACATCTTAAAGTTGCCAAGGTTGAGAAAAACTACCATAGAGCAGAGGTCTCCAACCTTGGCAACTTTAAGACTTGTGGATTTAAATTCCCAGAATGGCTGACTGAGGAATTCTGGGAGTTGAAGTCCACAAGTCTTAAAGTGGCCAAGGTTGGAGAGCCCTGCCTTAGAGGATAAGGATGAAGCTTCGTCACCTAATTAACCAGGCTGAGTATGCTGGGAGTTCTCCATTTATGACTGGTGACTTAGCAACCATTTGAGGTTATGATTGACTTACTTGGGGGCTACTTACAACCTGGGTTCAAAGTTTCAGCAGACAGGACCCAGTCTGTGGTCATGTGATTGAACTTCGGACATTTCACGACTGAACTCTGTTTACAGTCATTTGCAGCGTCTGTGGTTGTGTGACCATGTTTTACAACAATTTTGCCAAAACCCAGCATTTGCCTTCATTCGTAAGCACTTGCTTCTGTTTTTTTAATGAAACTGCACCCATAGCTTTGTTTGCTTAACCATCACAGCGGCTGCTTTATAGCTACCGCATTCCAACCTCTGCCAAAAAAGGTCGTAAAATCAGGTTGGTCACATGACCATCACATCTTACAACCATGGTGGGGCAGGCTCCGCTAGCGTCTTAATTTGAGGACTACCTATTACATCTGAGGCCTTTAATTGCACTTTTAAGCCTATTGGATGAATCCAATCATTGTGGCTTAACATGTTTGATACACACAGCCAAGGTCAGCTTGAGCTACGGTGGCGCAGTGGTTAGAGTGCAGTACTGCAGGCTGCTTCTGCTGACTGCCGGCTGCCTGCAATTTGGCCGTTCGGATCTCACCAGGCTCAAGGTTGACTCAGCCTTCCATCCTTCCGAAGTGGGTAAAATGAGGACCCAGATTGTTGGGAGCAATATGCCAACTATGTAAACCGCTTAGAGAGGGCTGTAAATCACTGTAAAGCGGTATATAAGTCTAAGTGCCATTGCTATTGTTATTGTTCAGTGCATCCTGGCAAATCAAACCATGCTATCATGATAAACTGTTCCTTGCTTAAGTATGGCTGGTTGAACAAAACACAATTGGCTCTTTGATTATTTGCAGTGCTGCATTTTCAACCTCCAAAAAAGGCTATGAAAGTGCAGAGGATTCTGCCTTAAGGTGCCACCGATGGGAACGGCACGGCATTCATGCTCCCACATGTTCCGTTCGGCTAGTAGTGCAACGCAGGAAAACGTATTCAATTTCTTAGGCTTAGCGGCCAGTCTTGCATATATGAAAACAATAGAGATGGGTGTGTTGGTCCACCAAAAAAAAACTTTGTTAACATTGCCTTTATTAGGGTTCATCATTCGAACAAATGCTTCAAAGCGAACACAAGTTTCAGGTTTTAAAAACCATGGCAGGCGGCGGAGAGAAGACCTCATACAAAGAATCGTTTTAAGCCTGCCCTGTTATCAGAGTCTCCCGCTCAATTGGAGGAAACGAGATCTTTGAAGCCACTTCAGCAAGTTCTGGCTTTCTTCAGTCCCGCTGATAAGGAAAATGTCCTGGCCTCTTTGTGCTGTCTGGTTTTACAAGCTGTGGCTGTCTCTGCTGCCTGCAGAGTTGTCATCGCAGCCGATTGCTCCGTCTGGTGGGGTGTTTATTTGCAGAAATGGCTTTTACCGGATTTTAGGGGGAAATTGTGTTGCTTATTGTCGTGGGCTGCTTGAGTCATCCCCCAAGCTAAGAAAAAACCCAGGCCAGCGTTTTGTTTTTTTTTACCTGATGCCCTCCAAATATGTTTTATTTTGTTTTATTTATTTATTTATTTCGTCAAGCATGTATTAGATAACAGATATAAATGTAAACATGATTATGAATACATGAAATGGATAAGAATAAAAGGGAATATTAGGACAGGGATGGGAGGCACGTTGGTGCGCTTATGCACGCCCCTTACAGACCTCTTAGGAATGGGGTGAGGTCAACAGTAGACAGTCTAAGGTTAAAGTTTTGGGGGTTTGGGGAAGAAACCACAGAGTGAGGTAGTGCATTCCAGGCATTGACCACTCTGTTACTTAAGTCGTATTTTCTGCAATCGAGTTTGGAGCAGTTTACGTTGAGTTTGTATCTATTGTGTGCTCATGTATTGTTGTGGTTGAAGCTGAAGTAGTCATTGACAGGTAGGACACTGTAGCAGATAATTTTATGTACTACGCTTAGATCAGACCGAAGACGGCGTAGTTCTAACTTGTCCAAGCCCAAAATTTCAAGTCTGGTGGCATAAAGTATTCTATTGTGAGCAGAGGAAATATCGTGAAATATCTCTGGACTCATGCAATTGTATTAATGTCCGATATGCAGTGCAGGTTCCAGACAGATGAGCTGTATTCAAGAATTGGTCTAGCAACAGTTTTGTATGCCCTAGTTTGCAGTTCAATATTACTGGAGAAGAAGCTATGCAAGGTTAACAACTCTTTTTTTTTTTTTTTTAATTTATTTAAAACAATACATCAAAAAAAAAGAAATAGTCAAACAAATGATCGCGACAGGAACTTTACATGATATTTACACTTTTTACGGTATGTAGGCTTCAGTCAGATTTAACATATATTAAACATAATCCTGGTTATACTTGACTTTTTGGGCGTCTGTTGTTCAACCAAACGTACCATTTGTCCCAACATTGGAAATATATGGAGTCCTTTTGATCTCTCAATGCTTTAGTCAGTCTGTCGGCTTCCGCATAATCCAAAATTTTCTCCAAAATCAAATCTTCAGCCGGCAGGTCTTTCCCCTTCCAATGTTGGGCGAAACATATTCTTGCTGACATGGTGATAAATACACACAGACACCATATATTTGTGCCTATGTTGTCTGGCCTAATGTTTAGTAGATAGTACTCTGGTTTCAGAATTAGGTTATAACCTGTGATTTCCATGATCCATGCCTGTATGATTTTCCAGAATTCAGTCGTCCTGGAACAGGTCCACCACATGTGGAAATAGGTGCCAATCTCCCCACACTTCCAACAGTTTGGTGAGAGATTTGAATACATTTTAGAAAGACGAGCAGGTGGAAGGTGCCATCTTCCCGAAGGTGAGTCCTTTGGAAGTAGGGCGGTATAGAAATCTAATAAAATAAATAAATAAATAAATATACAGCATCTTGTACACATTTTCTTTGTATGATGTTGCCCACAGGAATTTCATATGCTTAAGCCAGATTTCTTCCCATTTTGTTATATCAATTGGATAGCCAATATTTCTCCCCCAGGCAATCATAGAGTCTTTAACTATTTCATCCCCTATCCAATAGTCTATTAAAAGTTTATATATCCTTGATAACATTTTGTCCTCTTTTCCTAGAATGGTTAACAACTCTTAATGCCTTTTTGGCAATGCTGTTACAGTGAGCTCTGGCACTTGAGCTGGCATGTTGAGCTGTAGGCATTTGCTTGCTGTTGAGTTGTGCTGCTTTCTCCCCATCCTTGAGTTGGCACAAAAATATAAAACGTGTCATCCTCATAGAATTGGCCATTCATGCAATATTTCTCAACCTTGACAACTTTAATGTACATGGACTTCAATTCCCAGAATTCCTCAGCCAACAAAAAATAATCCTTTGAGCATCCTATCAGAAAGCGACTCTCTTCAACTTAAGACTTTTCTATTCTGTTTGAAATCCATTTTATAAAAAGCAATTTTTATTAGGTCGAAAGGGAAATATCTTTCCCAATCACAGATGTTTCCAAGCTTTGAATTTTCCTACTGAGAAAGACAAGCTGATATTTCCCTGTTCATCAGGTGTAGATTTTTTAAAAAACTCTCCCTTATTTTAGGGCAGAGGTGTCAAACTCAAGGCCTGGATCCGGCCTGCAGGATACTTAGATCTGGCCCGCGGGGCTACCCTCGAAACAGTGAAGGACCGGCCTGCTGTGCTTCTGCCAGTGAAAACGGGCTCCCAAGCTCCTTTTTTGGCTGCCATGGCCTCCTACAACCCTCTGCCAGCGAAAACGGAGCTCGGGTGGGCCTCATGCAGCCCTCCCGAGCTCCGTTTTTCCTGGCAGAACGTTGCAGGAGGCCGTGGCTATCAAAAACAGAGCTCGGGAGCCCATTTTGGTGGCAGGGCACTCGAGCCACCACAGGTGCCCCCGACACGAGTGACGTTGAGCTGGCCATGCCCACCCCGGACCCCGGAGGTCAAACACAACTCTGATGCAGCCCTCAATGAAATCAAGTTTGATACCCCTGCTTTAGGGCTACTAGATCTGACGCTCCAGATGACCATTAGAGGCAGCAAAGCTATTGGTCTGGATAATTCTTTGCTGCCCTCTAAGGCAGTGGTGGAATTCAAATTTTTTTACTACCGGTTCTGTGGGCATGGCTTGGTGGGCGTGGCTTGGTGGGCATGGCAGGAGAAGAATACTGTAAAATCTCCATTCCCACCCTGCTCCAGGGGAAGGACACTGCAAAATCCCCATTCCCTCCCTACTCCTGGGGGAAGGATATTGCAAAATCTCCATTTCCACCCCACTCTGGGGCCAGCCAGAGGTGGCATTTGCCAGTTCTCCGAACTACTCAAAATTTCCGCTACCGGTTCTCCAGAACCTGTCAGAATAGCACTCCTGCTCTAAGGTAAAATCCTCCTAAATTTGCAGCCAAATTTGGTAGGGCTACAGATAATCCTCCTCGGTTTACAACCACAATTGGAACCAGAACTTTCATTGCTAAGCAAGGAGATTGTTAAGTGAGCCCCCACCCAATTTTACAACCTGTTTTGCCATGTTATTAAGTGAATCCCACGATCATTAAGCAACTCCAGCTCCCTCCATTGACTTTGCTTGTTGGAAACTGGCTGGGAAGGTCTCATATGGTCTCATATAGGTCTTATAGGTCATAAGTTTCCTATGGCAATCACATGACCTGACCCTGGGACACAGCCATTGTCATAAAGGAGCTGAGGTGGCGCAGTGGTTAGAGTGCAGTACTGCAGCTACTTCAGCTGACTGCTTGTTCAGCAGATCAGCGGATCAAATCTCACCGGCTCAAGGTTGACTCAGCCTTCCATCCTTCCGAGGTGGGTAAAATGAGGACCCAGATTGTTGGGGGCAAGATGCTATTTAGTATACTGTCTTTGGTGTACGCCGCCCAGAGTCCTCAGAAAGTGGGTGGCATAGAAATATGAATAATAAAAATAAATAAAATAAATACATGCCAGTTGTAATTGTGATCGGCCATAAATCATTTTTTTCCAGCGCCCTGTTAACCTCAAGCGGCCACTAAATGGATGGTTGTAAGTCAAGGACTACCAGACTTCATGACATGCCGGTCATTTTTTTCCCATGGGAAAATTGAAAGTAGGATAGAAACTTTATGCCAGGGCAAACCAACAAAAGCCTCCACTCGATACAGCTTGTTTCTGCTCCCAACCCAACCATCAGTTTCACAGAGGCGGAGAAGGCAGACATTAAGCCATTGTTTTCCAACATAATAGCTACTTTGGGGAAAGTTGAAAAAGTGCATTTTATTTTTCCTCTCTGTAGACCAGGCAGCCTGAACCTCAGCCTAGGGTTGCCTATTCTGATGTCATTTCTTGGCACCAGACCAAGAGCCTCAGCCAGCCTCGGCTGTTTGCCAGGTCTGAGTGCCTGAAGCGACGTTCCTTTGAGTCGGTTACCAGCTAGGCAAGATCTGTGGCAGGCCAACCCCCTTCTGCCGGATTTCTCCGAGGAGATCGGTGAGCCAACATGCAGGACCAGAAAATACATTTTGGCCAATGCGTTCCTCCTGACATTAAATTTTATGCCATCTGTAATTCAGAAGACAATAAATGGTCCCTAAGATGACCATGTCTCGGGGTGGAGTTTGCTGTGACACAATTTCCTTGCCACTGGAGGAAGTTAGCACCCACCCCTCTCCTAAGAACATGAGATATTTTAAGAAATATTAAAAGGGCAGAATATTTCTCCTAAAAGGGAGGCAGAAACTCAGCCCCCCCCACCTTTGTCAATGGGCCATTCAGGCCTGGGCCAGTCTATTCTACATAAGAAAGATCTACCTCCTTCAGGCAGAGCCATAGTAGGAATTGCCCAAAGCCCTTTCATTACATCATCACCCAGCAAGGCTCAACCAAGCTTGGGACTCAAAACACAACCTACAGAGTTACCCCTGCATGGCCCCATGGAAGTCTGACAACCAATCAGAATACAAGCTCAAATTCAAAGCCGAACAGAAGGTATAAATCTCTCTCTTTCTCAACCATGTGCTTTTTGCCCAGGACCTCAAAACCATGTGGTCCTGTCCACCATTAAACCATCTTTCCAAGCAACTTCCATATTTCCAGTGTCTTTCTCCCCACTTGGAACTGAACCCAGATGGGCATTTCCAACACCGCAATCCAGAAACGTTCCTAGTGAGAAGACAAAACCATCACACCAAACCATCAAGCAATGTATCTGTCCGTTTACGCTATATTGCATTGGACAATTGCATTGTCCAAAGCTAGATTTTGTAGCTTCAGCACCCCTGGTTGGTGTCTATTTTATTCAGTGAACCTTGATAAAACAGACTCTGGGTCAATGTCTCTTGTGAACGGAACCGTAAAGGGGGTCATGTCTGCCTTTTAGATCTGAGAAACTGTAAGAAGAAATACCCTTCTGGGTTCAGCTCCAAGTGAGGAAAAAGACACTGGAAACATGGAGACTGCTTGGAAAGATGGTTTAATGGTGGACAGGATCATATGGTTTGAGTTCCTGAACAGAAAAAGGGGCGAGATACAGCGAGTCCCCGGGTTTTATGCTCTCTCTGGCTTTGAACTTCCTGGGGCCCAGAAAGAGTATCCTGATTGGTTGTCAGACTTCCAGGGGGTGGGGGTCTTAGCTAGCCTTGCTGGCTGATGTAATCTTCCCAGGTGCCATGTGGTGAGTTTCTGTTGCTAGATGGGTCCTATTGTGTTGCAGATGATGGTCTTTGACAAAGGATTGGGTTTCTGCTTCTGGCCCATTAACAAAAAGGGGAGAGGCAGGAAGGGGGGAGCTGCTTTGTCTTTAAAACATGTTTCTCCATTTCTAATACAGGGAAACATAATATTCTGCCTTTCCTAAGATACTTCATTCTTCTAGGAAAGGGGTGGGTAACTTCCTACAAAACATTTGAAGCTATACCAATGCACAGGTATAGAATAGATAGGACATACAGGGCTCAATAGTAGTAACTGTGAGGGGAATCTTGCAGTCCTAGTGGACCAATCACTTAAATAAGACCCAGCAATGGGCTGCAGTTGCCAAAAAAGCCAACACAGTTCTAGGCTGCATAAACAGAGGCATAGAATCAAGATCATGTGAAGTGTTAATACCACATAATAATGCCTTGGTAAGGTCACACTTGGAATACTGCATCCAGTTTTAGTTGCTACGATATAAAAAAGATGTTGAGACTCTAGAAAGAGTGCAGAGAAGGGCAACAAAGATGACGTGGGGACTGGAGGCTAATACATATGAAGAATGGTTGCAGAAATTGGGTATGTCTAGTTTAATGAAAAGAAGGACTAAGGGTGATATGATACCAGTCTTCCACAAAGAAGAGGGGGTCAACCTATTCGCCAAAACACCTGAAGGCAAAATAAGAAGCAATGGATGGAAACTAATCAAGGAGAGAAGCAACCTAGAACTAAGGAGAAATTTCCTGACAGTTAGAACAATGAATCAGTGGAACAAATTGCCTCCAGAAGTTGTAAATGCTCCAACATTGGAGGTTTTTATGAAGAGATCGGACAACTATTTGTCTGACATGGTATATAGGGCAGTGGTTTCCAATGTGGGACCCACACCCCACAAGTGGGTAATTTGATTTTTAATGGAGGCAATTTGGAACCTTGTTTGAACCAAGTTAATGGCCTTTTAGGCTTCCTCCACGTGAGTAGGAGTTCACTTTTTGAATAGTAAGAATTATATGTCACCGGGGAGGTGGGGGGTATCGGGATTTTAGAGATGCTTAGGTGGGGCATGGCCAAAAAAAGGTTGGGAACCACTGGTATAGGGTCTCCTGCCTGAGCAGGGGGTTGGACTGGAAGACCTCCAAGGTCCTTTACAATTCTATTATTCTTAATCTGTCAGAGCCTCAAATGAGACTTTGGTGCTGTGATGGCCCATTAACATTTCTCTCCTTATCTTCTGGTGCCATCTACAGCCAACAGCTTTGAGGAGAAGTTCAAGAGAACATTCAGAGGAGCAGAATTAATTCTTTTCTCTCTCTCTCTTTCTCTCTCTCTTTCTCTTGAAAACTAGTCCTTCCAAGAGGCTGGGCCACAGGCCAGGACCAGGGCAGGAAGTGAGTCAGCCAGTCGGCAGAAGGGGAATGGCTATTGTGTTGAACTGTGAAACAGGAATCCAAAACAATAGCCGGAAATGGCTGTGATGGGAGAGGAGAAAGCAACCTTGTACGGTAAATGCCTAGTGGCAATTCCTTGCATTTTTGAAACGTTGCCCTGAATATCTTCGTCATAAACGTTCTGAAGATCAAAAGGGGGTGAGGTCAGGATGCAAAGGACAATATGAAAGATGGAGCCCCCATTCCTATTTTTTTTTTCATATCTGAAGAATTTTGCTGTACAAAATACAAAATAATTTTGCTAAACAAATAATTCCTTCAACACTGTCGAACTAGTTATTAAGTCTGCACTACTATTAATCTTCTCATCGTTCCCACTACCCATCTCCTTCCACCTATGACTGTATGACTGTAATTTTGTTGCTTGTATCCTTACGATTTATATTGATATTGTTCCCTGATTGCTTATTTGTACCCTATGACTATCATTAAGTGTTGTACCTTGTGATTCTTGATGAACGTATCTTTTATGTACACTGAGAGCTTATGCACCAAGACAAATTCCTTGTGTGTCCAATCACACTTGGCCAATAAAAAAATTCTATTCTATTCTATTCTATTCTATTCTATTCTATTCTATTCTATTCTATTCTATTCTATTCTATTCTATTCTATTCTAAGATTGGAGGTCTTCTAGAACAGGGGTCTCCAACCTTGGCAACTTTAAGTCTGGAGGACTTCAACTCCCAGAATTCCCCAGCCAGCTGGGAGTTGAAGTCCTCCAGGCTTAACGTTGCCAAGGTTGGAGACCCTTGTTCTAGTCCATCCCCCTGCTCAAGGATATCCTATTCCATTCTGAACCAATGGCTGTCCAGTCTCTAATTAAAAACCTCCAGTGATGGAGCACTCACACTTCTGGAGATAAGCCGGTCCAGTGATCAATTGTTCTCACAGTCAGGAAATTTCTCCTTATTTCAAGGTTGCATTTCTCCTTGATAAGTTTTCATTCATTACTTCTTGTCCTGCCCTCAGGTGTTTCGGAGAATAGGTAGACCCTCTACTTCTGTAGGACAAACAACCCCTCAAATTTTGGAAGACTGCTATCCAGGGGTAATATTCAGCCGGTTTGGACCGGTTCAAGAGAAGCTGTTTTGCCCTCCTGGAAAGCCTCCGGAGCCTGGGGAGGCCAAAAAACATCCCCCCTGCTGTGGTGCAGGCAGCTGACTAGGCCACGCCCACCATGGTCACGCCCACCCAGCAACGGGGCAACGAACCTGTTGCTAAAGGATCTGAAGCCCACCCCTTGCTAAAAGTCTATGGAGATTCTCAGTCATCCAGGTCATGATTGTCCCAAAGGTGCTTCGGCATATTCCTTCTGCAAGAAATATAAACCCACCCATTCCCCACCATCCAGTCAGAACTGAAGAAGCTTCTTGGATGAGAAGCAAAACGTCTTCAAAGAAAAACCAGAAAGTCCAGTGGCCTCTTGAAAGAGCACTTTGAGTCAACCACGACCTGGATGACTGAGAATCTCCATAAACACTGGGACCAGAGTTTTTGTCTCCTGATGTCTGAGGGACTTATTAAGGGAACTTCTCTGAGGATGGGCTCCGGTGTGAGTCCGAAAGCTTGGAAGACAAAAACATCTGGTCCCGGTGACCGACCCAGATTGGATCCTGCAAAACTGAATGTATGTCCTTGTTCATTGCTGCGTGAGTCTACTTTTTGTTAAAACTGTATCTTCATGTCAATGAATAACCACCAGAGGGCACTGATGACTAAAACGATCATCCGGAATAATTGAATCGATAGTAAGGTGATTCCATTACTACAGGGGTGTCAAACTCAATTTCATTGAGGGCCGCATCAGGGTTGTGTTTGACCTCACGGTGGGGCCAGGGGTGGATTCTAAATTTTTTTACTATCGTTTCTGTGGGCGTGGCTTATTTTGTGGGCGTGGCTTGATGGTCATGTGACAATTATTTAGGATTTAGCAGAGGTACCGATCTACCAGGCTTTTAACTGCTTGCAGAGCTGTACCAATCTACCCATTTATTTTTTGCAGGCACTGATCTACTCATATATTTTTGCAGGCACTGATCTACTCATGTATTTTTGCAGGCACTGGTCTACCCATTTATCTTTGCAGGTACCGATCTACCCATGTATTTTTGCAGGTACTGATCTACTCATTTGTTTTCTTTTAACATTGATCAGCTGTAGGGCGGCCCTTTGAAGCCCCGCGGCAAGAGTTTAAACAGTTTTTTTCCCTCTAGCCATCAGCTGGGACTCAGGAGGCAGCAATAGATTGGGGGTGGGGCCAAATAAAAGGTAAGAATAATGCGGGGGGTGGGGGTGGGGGGGTAGAACTGGTTCGGTGATGTCATATCGTCACTGCTACCGGCTCGGGAGAACCGGGCCGAACCGTGAGGAACACACCACTGGGTAGGGGTCATGGCCCTGGTGGGTCACTCGTGTCAGAGGCACCTGTGGTGGCCCGAGCACTCCGCTAGCAAAAAAGGGCTCCCAAGCTCTGTTGTCGGCTGTGACTTGTCTCCTGCAAACCTCTGCCAGTGAAAATGGCGCTTCGGTGGGGGCCTTGCGCGGCCCTCCCAGGCTCCGTTTTCAATTTACAACAGTTCATTTAGTGACCGTTCAAAGTTACAACAGCACTAAAAAAAGTGACTTATGACCATTTTTCACACTTTACAACCATTGCAGCATCCCCAGGCTCACGTGATCCAAATTCAGACATTTGGCAACTGACTCATATTTATGACGGTTATTGCAGTGGCCCAGGGTCACCTTTCGTTCACCTTTTGCGACCTGAGAAGCAACGTCAATGGGGAGGCCAGATTCACTTAACAACCGGGTTACTTGACTTAATCAGCTGCAGTGATTCACTTAAGAACTGTGGCAAGGAAGGTCGCGAAACAGGACAAAATTCACTTAACGTCTCCCTTAGCAACGGAAATTGTGGTCGTATGTTGAGGACTACTACCAGGACTTGTTGGTAAGTTCTGTAAGGGAAAAAAAACTTCCTTTTCCAACTGGTCAACATCTCCAGCTCTTTGCCTTGAAGGACTAGATCAGGGGATTAGCTCAGTTTACAACCGATGCGTCATGAGCAGGCCACGCCCACCCCAGCTCCGCAAAGGGAAAAAACGTTGCAATACATCACGTGCAGAGGTGATATTCAGCCGGTTCAGACCGGTTCACCCAAACCGGTAGCAGAAATCGCGGGTAGCAGAAATCGCGGGTGGGCCCGCTCCCCAGCCCCAGCTCTATGCCATCCCATTGTTGTGACCTAGGCTCACTTAGTCATTACAAGACACAATTAGTCTCAAACAAACCTATTTTATTATAGCAGCTGAAAATTACTTCATTCCCAGCTTAGTCCAAATTGATTGCAAACCAAATCTTTCAGAATAAGTCCTTCGGGTTTATCACCAACCTTTATCTTCTTTGGCACCCTGTCAAAGGCCTTTCATGGCAAAGCCCCACGAAGTTCAGAAACGAGAGTCGCCGACTGGAAACAGATTTAGCAACGTTGCTTTCCTACAAAGAGCCCAAGAGCCCTTGCTGCTTTTTTAAGCCTTATGGGAATGGCCAATCATCTCCTGGCCTTATTCCCGAGTCGTCCTTTTTGCTTTAACTGCTCTCGCCTTCTGGCAGCTCTGCGCATGCGTGCACTAGGAACAGGCTCCTCCTGTTCCTCTGCCTCTCTGCTGTCCGACTCTGGAGGCTCTGGAGTTCGCACATCACTCCCAGATGGCCCTGGCCCCATCTCTGCCTCCGACTCAGAGCCCTCGTCCGGGCCTTCCCAAGACTCCAGGACTGGCCCATGTTCCTCCCTAGCCTCCTCACTGTCTGACTCTGCTGCCAGCTCCGCAGGCTGCTGGTGGATCACAACACCCATTTAGTCATATTAGTGAGGCCAGGCACATGCGCAGAAGGCACGCATGCCAGCAAAGCACATGCACGGAAGGCCAGGCGCACTCACATTTGTGAACCGGTAGGGAAGGTACAACATTAATCATCCTGTGAATGACCTTGGAGGTTAATTGCTTGGGTCAACCAATCCCTTTTTAGTATATTCTCACGCAACACATTAAGTTACCCCTTTTCACGGACCCAGTTCAGCTTGTTAGAAGATCATTGAGTTGTTAAGAAGCCACCATGTCTGCAAACTTTGATTGCCAGCAGGTCCAATTCATGAACTCATTATCAATGGTTGGCCCAGAGGGTGCACTTAGATAATTTTCTTTGAATTGATAACCTAAAGTTGCCCTTACTAGTTTGTTTGCTTAGAAACTTTTGCAAAGCAGACGTTTATTTAAGCTACTCATGCCTAGTTAAACAAACATACATACCACGAAGTGTGTAAACAGCTAGGTTTTCTTTTCTTTTCTTTTTCTTTTTCTTTTTTTTTTGCTGCAGCAAATTAATAGGGTGCAGTTTTTCCCAATATTCAAAGAATGTGATGGGAAATGCCCTTTTAGTTAATCATTGGACACTATGGCAGATACCTAATAAAGGGCTACCAGAAGTATTAGGTGGCCAAAAGTCCATCAAGTTCAGATGTTCATACTTAAACCAGAGTTGTTCCTATTGGATATCCTGCCTGAAAAAAATAGTAAGGAAAATACCTACTTGATTATACATGTAATAACAGCTGCAAGAATTGTTTATGCTCAAAACTGGAAAACAGAGAAAATACCTTTGGAAGAAGAAGTAATAAAAAAAAAAATAGATTGTGCAGAAATGAATAGATCAACTTTGATGATTAAGGATAGGGAAGAGTCAATATTTTAAGATATGGAATTATTTTTATTGTTGGTTAGAAAAGAGATATAAATGATTAATTTCATAATTATGTAGAAAAATTTGATGACTAGAATATGGTTATAGTAATGAATTGTTGTAATGGTTTGGATGAAGATCAGGGTAGAAGAAACTTTTGGAAGAAGAAGAACAAAAAGAACTGAGGAAGATAACATCAAGATGTCATAGGGGAGGGATGATTGATGTACTAAATGTTTGTTTGTCTAAAAAAATGTAAAAAAAATTTTTTTTAAAAAAGTTCAGATGTTCATAGTCCAAATTTGTAAGTCTTCATCCACATCCATCACACTATTCCCTCTTGAAATAAACAAATTTATGCAAAGCTGGGCAAAGGGATAAAGCATGATAAAGAAAATTTAAAAAATGAACAAAGAGAAAGGAAACGGTTTACATTTGCACCAGATCAGAGGTGGGTTTCAGCAGGTTCTGACCAGTTCTGGAGAATTGGTAGCGGAAATTTTGAGTAATTTGGAGAACCGGTAAATACCACCTCTGTCTGGCTCCGCCCCCATTTATTCTCTGCCTCCTGAGTCCCAGGTGATCGGGAGGAAATGGGGAGTTTGCAGTAACCTTTCCCTGGAGTGGGGAGGGAATGGAGATTTTAAAGTATCCTTCCCCTGCCACGCCCAACAAGCCACACCCACCACAACATGCCACGCCCACCAAGCCACACTCACAGAACCGGTG
The DNA here is from genome assembly GCF_059756535.1 of Pantherophis guttatus. NCBI lineage: Eukaryota > Metazoa > Chordata > Lepidosauria > Squamata > Colubridae > Pantherophis > Pantherophis guttatus. The sequence goes on from NC_142063.1 coordinate 337,915,196, forward strand.
GTAAAAAAATTCAAAACCCACCACTGCACCAGATCAACACCATTTTCTACATCCCTGAGTATCTTGTTGACTTTTGCTGATCATCTTAACTTCCATCACAAGAATACTTACTTTCTACTTTGCCTTTTGTTCTTTAGACTCCGCACCTCTTTCCTGAGGATCTCACCAATGGTGAGTTCCCCCCGGTTCGCACCAGTTCTATAGAACTGGTAATAAAACTGGCGGGAGGCCCCGCCCACCGACCCCGACATCATCAAAACGCTTCTGCGCATGTGCAGAAGAGCGCATGCGCGAGCGAAGCACACGCGCAGCCCCGCTGCAAACTGGTAGTAAAGGTAAGTAGAATCCACCCCTGGATCTCATCACCTCCATTCATCCCTGACTTCCATTGTCTTCTTCTGACTCATTTACATTTCTCCTTCACCTACTTGTTTGGCAGCTTCATTCACTCTCTCTGTGGGGCTTCTTTCATCTCCATCACTCACAGTTGTATTCCGTCCATATTCATTGAAGCCCCCAGATATTTAAAATCAAGTCTTTGTTTTACCACACACACTTCTTAAGAAACCTCTTCCTACTGCATTCAACATACATTTATGTTTCACTGGATCCACCCAATTCTCACGTCCCATATGATCAAAAATTTTAGCAAAGGCTTTTCTCCACAACTGTTTTTATTGGGTATAGTAAAGGGTTTTACATTGGATGAAACTAAGTTGATATTGTACATGATAACAGCAGCGAGATTATTGATAGGTAAATACTGGAAAAATGAAGCCTTACCCACCATTGAAAAATTTTAGCAAGGGGTTCTCTGCCTGGTTGCTGGGTGGGTATGGCCATGGTAGGCTCCTGCACCACAGTGGGGGGCCGTTTTTGCCCTCCCCGGGCTCTGGAGGCTTTTCTCGAGCCTCCGTGAGGGTAAAAATGGCCTCCACAGGGTCTGGAGGCCCTCTGGAGGCCGGAAACAGGCCCATTTCCAGCCATCCAGGCCCATTTTTCACCCTCCCCGAGCCTCCATGCGTGCCCTGCACATACTTGCATCCAAAACAGGCCGCGTGCGGACTCCTGGGAGGGCAGGGTGGGGTGGGTGGGGCCAGCCAGGAGTAGGATTCGGGGATTCTCCGAACTGCACAGAATCTTAGCTAGAGATTCTCCTGAACCCCTGCGAACCCCCAGCAGCCGACCCCTGGTTCCCATGGGAAGGCTCATTGTTTTTGTCTGCTGACAGTCAATCTAATTCCCTCCCTCCCGCCTTTAGAGTATAGCAACTATGAAGCAGCAAAAGATGGCTTCAGCCAGGTTTGATTCAGAGTTTACAGTCAGACCTTCCCCCTTAAATCAAAAAAAGTTCATGGAAAGTGTAAGCATAGAAAGATTCAGTTCACCCTCAACTGCCCCTCCCATCCCCAAGAGGTACTTTTGGCTTCTGAGGGTATTTGATATGGAATTTTTTAGTTAACATATCTGCTGCTTGAGCAGAGGGTTGGACTAGAACAGCGGTTCCCAACCTTTCCAGCTTGATGGCCCAGCCTATGCTGTTATGGAATGATGGGACCAAACAACATTCCTGGGTCAGCCAGAGACAGTTTTATTGCGCAGTTTCAGAACCAGATCTGTATCTGCAATTCTGAACCAAGAAGAGTTCTGATACAACTGCTTTTATACATCTCCAAGACAAAGGATTTTGCAAGCACAACAGTTTTCCATATATGGTTAACATACATTTGTTACAGGATAATTGACACTTTCTAATTACTAAATTCTTTCATTATTTTCTAGTTCATAAGATTATTTTAGCTAAACAACCTTCTTCAGTTCTGTAATTGCTGATGCGTAGATTCATGGCTGATTTTGGATAATAATTAACTTTTTGTTTCAGATGGATGTCTCTGCATCCTTGACAGATAGGCCCCTTAGAAGATATATATTACATATGGATGTCCTTGCATCCTTGACAGCTAGGCCCCTCAGAAGATATATATTACCAAGAATGGAATTTGGCTGACCTAGTGTATTCTCTAAACAAGCACATTTCTTTCTTATAATAATGTGAATAAAGAGGGTCCTTCAGTGTTCATATAGCTGATCCTGTACTATTCCTACATCATTCACATTAATGTTGGGGAGGGGTGTGAGAGTGACAGGTACATGTGCACATGCACCACTCCGTTTGTTGTGAGCGGCCAGCACATGTGTCCTCCACTCGGGTGAATAGAGCTTCGTGCAAATGGAGCTTCGTGCACGAGCATAGAGTGCTTGCGCTCACACACGGAGTTCCACTCGCGTGAGCAAAAGACACTCATGCACAAAGCTCCATTTGCAAGAGTAGAGTTTTGTGGGTGAGCACAAGTGCTCTCTGCTCATGCGCGTGGAGCTTCATGTGCGCACACATGCTTGCTCGCCCCTCGCGCAAATGGAGTTTCACACACGCACACGCTTGCCCATCTCTCCAATGGCCCGATTTCAAACAGGCTGCAGCCCGGTAATGGCCCGGGGGTTGGGGGCCCTTGGATTAGAACACCTCCAAGGTCTTCCAATGTCCCTTACAATCTTTACTGCACTGGGGATGTGACCTAACTGGGTAATGAAACATCCACAAGAAAACTACAAAGCTCAGAGAGCACAAAGGATTCCACATTTCTTCAGTCACTTCCAATGTTTATTTAATGAAAGTAGCTTTTTGTAAGATAATAGCAATAGCACTTAAGACTTGTATACCGCTTCATAGTGCTTTACAGCCCTTTCTAAGCAGTTTACAGAGTCAGCATATTGCCCCCAACAATCTGGGTCCTCATTTTACTGAAGGCTGAGTCAATCTTGAGCTGGTGAGATTCGAATTACCGAACTGCTGGCAGCTGGCAATGAGCAGAATTAGCCTGCAGTACTGCATTCTAACCACTGCGCCACCACGGCTCTATAATGTAGGTATAATGAAGGTATAAAGGCAGGTTTCCAACTTAGTTGTACCTATCAAATGCATCATTCTCTGATAATGTTCAGCATCACCTTATTTTGCTAGTAAAACTAAACCTTATCTTTATAGCCCTGGCAGAACCCCTTTCACCTATTAAGTGAAGCTAACCCTGCCTGGCTGCCAAGCCCAGCCAAGCTTAAACAGCTACTGCCAGGTGTCAAAAGTTATCTGTCTTTATATAAATTCCCAAATGATGCTGGCTTTTTGCTTGTGTGTAACTTCTGGTTTGCTGACTTTCTTAATACATATTGGGGTTACATTTTTCAATTTAAGGTCCAACTTTGTTGATCAGTGCATGTTTGAAAAATGTGTAAAGTTTAAAACAAAGTAGCTCAAAATAAACTTGCAAAAAGAAAATCCTGGTTCTTGTTAACGTTGAAACAATTTATGGTCCACTAGAGAGCAGCGAAAAGAGGCACAGAAAATAACCAATGTCTTCGATATAATTTACTTGAACTTCAGTAAGGCATTTGACAAAGTAGACCATAATCTACTACTTGATAAAATAGAAAAATGTGGGTTAGGCAGCATCACCACAGATGGATTCGTAACTGACTGACCAACCACACTCAACGTGTAGTCCTCAATGGAACTGCATCTACACGGAGGGAGGTATGCAGTGGGGTACCCCAAGGCTGTTTTAGTCCCAGTATTCTTCAACATATTCATCAATGATTTGGACAAGGGGATAGATGGGGAACTCATCAAATTTGCAGACGATACCAAGCTAACAGGAATAGCCAACACTCTGGAAGATAGGCTTAAGATACAGAAGGATCTTGACAGACATGAACATTGGGCACTAAGAAAATGAAATTCAATGGAGAAAAAAGCAAGGTTCCACATTTAGGCAAGAAAAACAAAATGCACAGGTACAGGTACTTTGCTCAATAGTGGTGACTGTGAGAAGGATCTTGAAGTCCTAGTGGACAATCACTTAGATATGAGTCAGGAGTGTGCTGCAGCTGCCAAAAAAGCCAACACAGTTCTAGGCTGCATTAACAAAGGGATAGAATCAAGATCATGTGAAGTGTTAATACCACTTTATAATGCCTTGGTAAGGCCACACTTGGAATACTGCATTCAGTTTTGGTCGCAATGATGTAAAAAAGATGTTGAGACTCTGGAATGCAAAGAAGTGCAACAAAGGTGATTAGGGGACTGTAGGCTAAAACATATGAAGAACGGTTGCAGGAACTGGATATGTCTAGTCTGATGAAAAGAAGGATTAGGGGAGACATGATAGCAGTGTTCCAATATCTCAGGGGCTGCCACAAAGAAGAGGGAGTCAAACTATTTTCCAAAGCACCCGAGGGTAGAACAAGAAGCAATGGGGGGAAACTAATCAAGGAGAGGAGCAACCTAGAACTAAGGAGAAATTTCCTGACAGTGAGAACAATTAATCAGTGGAACAACTTGCCTGCAGAAGTTGTGAATGTTCCAACACTGGAAGTTTTTAAGAAGAGATTGGATAACCATTTGTCTGAAGTGCCTAAGCAGGGGGTTGGACTAGAAGACCTCCAAGGTACCTTCCAACTCTGTTATTTTATTCTGTGGAAATTCGTTTCTAATTCTCTTGAATTCACTGTTAGTTCACTCATCACCAGAAAATATTAAACCACAATACTTTATTAATCATTGACAGAGAATTGCATTAGGCAAACATTTATTGGACGTTAAATCCTAGACAAAAGCATTTTTTTGCAAAGAAAGCAGAACCACCGTAATTCACAAATATGCAATACAGCTACTAATTTATGGGCCCAGTTTGTGTACATACACACTTCTGGGGATTTCTGATTTCCATCTGTTATTATGGGAGGCGAGGATCCTGTTACTGAGGGCAGGAAGAACCAAGTCCCTGACCACAAAGCAGCCACTTCCTGCCTTCCGCCTCCCCACCTCCTTCATTCTTCAGGAAAAGCTTCTTGAATCATCCTTCCAGCCTTGGAAGATTTCCATCGTTTTCGTTCTCCTGTCCAATTTTTTTAGCAGGCTCACCTACCTACACAAAATTGTGGTTTCTATTTCTTCTTTCTTCCGTCCTATATATGCCATCCTTCTCCAAGCTAGGAGGGTATATATAGATTGGTACCACTTTTCCAGCTCTGAATGCCATCAAGTTGCCCATGTGGTGGAATCCCCAGCTAGATTGGAGGGAGGGGTCAAAAAGGGCCCAAGTTTAGAGTCATTGCTTGAAGCTGTATCTTGCCATTCCCAAGGGAATGCAGGCAGTCTGGCCAGATCCTTGTAAACATAGCTGACTAAGAACTAATTGCTGAAACTCTTCATGAGAAGTTCTGGTTGCTTTGTCTACCTCTCCTACGAATTCATGGAAGATGAATATCAAAATCTCACGGGAATTGCCAAGCTCAAGATTCTGCGGTTCCCAGTTGAAGACAGTGGGGGGGATGGGTGTCATTCATTCTTATTGAAATATTGTGCATTATCTACTGATCAAATGAAAAACTTTGTCTTTTGCAATTTCAATCTTTTTCCACAGCCTACTTTCTTGAGATCAAGAGGTGGATTCTTTTTGTATGCCACCTTTTGTGGGATGTTATGAATTGATATGATTTATGAATTTATATAGCTCCCTGCTCACCGGAAGATATCCTGGGCAGCCAAGAAATCATTAAAAACCAAGTCAAGTTAGAAATAATAATTAGATGGAATTTTGTGCTAATTTTTTTTTAAAGAATGAATTCATTTCAGGATTAAAAATGAGACAGGTTGGATTTAAGATGAAAATTACTTAATAGAAAGAAGGGCACAAGGCACAACTTTCCCCCCTAATTCCTTTCTTCTTTACCGCATTTTTTTGACTATAAGACGAACCTAAATTTAGAAGAGGAAAATAACAAAAGAAAAAGCTTTGGCCTCCCTTTTTTCGGCCCTTTTGCAGTCTTTTTTCAGCCTGTTTCTGGGGCTTTTTTCGGCCCTTTTTTCCGGAAAAAAAAAAACAGGCCAAAAAAAGCCTCAAAAACTCACCAAAAAGAGCCTTGAAAATAGGCCCGAAAACAGGGCATGTGGAGGTCAAACAATGGCTGGCGGGCGGGCGGGCAGAGCTTCAGAAATATTCAGTCTATAAGACATTTTCACCCCCTTTTGGGAGACAAAAAAGTGCATTTTATAATCCGAAAAATACAGTATTTATTTTTCTGTTGCCTGGAACCCCCCCCCCCCAAATTTCTTCTTGGGCCTACCAGGCCATCGCGTGCCAGGAGCAGGGGGTGGGGTGGGGTTTGCACGCGCAGGGCAGGGCACATAGAATTATCGGTGTGGGTACGCGCATGCGACCCTCCCCTGCCCCCCCCTCCTGGCACGCGATGGCAAAAAGGTTAGCCATTACTGCCATATACCATTTGACTGACACAGAAAGAAGTGGAAGAATCAATCTGTCAGACCTAGAAGCCATCTTTTGGAACACTGACACAATCCTTAGGATTTGGAAATTACATTTCTGCTTATCCAGTCTAAAATAGCATTTGTCCTTTAAAAACACATAATGGCGGTTGGTACCTTCAAAGTAATTATCTTTGGTTATAACACAAATTGCACATATCTTTAAATCCTTCCTTATTCTCTCCACATGTAAATAACCAGCCTTTGAATTCTGATTTTTTTTTTTGTACAATGATTTAATATACATATCAAAAAAATTCAAACAAAATATAGTCAGGCATTTTAAGCAATGCATACATTCTTTGTATCTGCATGTCCAGATGATAAACTGAAGGCAAAAGCTAGGAAAAACTAGGTTGTTTGTCTTTGGTAGTTCACCTAGCATTTTGCCTTGATATGACAAAGCCTCACAGGATAATGAAAAAGAAAACTTGTGGATAGCTCATTTATTGGAAGTCTTCAGGCAGGAATTCGAAAGTTTAAGGACCTCACATGCTCCCAAAGAAACTTTCGCTGCAAAATTAAGGCCTCCTTGGGAAAGGAGATATCCCTGCTAAATGAACTGTCCATCCTGTGTTGGGGGCTTCAAGAAAATTCCCCGTTTCTACCTTGTAAGATCAGGGATGGGCAACTATGGCCCCTTTATGGCCTGTGGACTTCAATTCCCAGAATTCCTGAGCCAGCTATGGTGTTCCTGAGCTATGCTGGCTCAGGAATTCTGGGAACTGAAGTCCACAGGCCATAAAGGGGCCATAGTTGTCCATCCTTATTGTAAGATGAACAATGCAGGGTCGGCTTTGTATAGCTCACTTAATGTACATGACAAAAGCTGTTCAAGATCTTGCCAGCGTTTATCTAACGTGAGAATGACTGTCTTATTTTACACAGCACCGATTTTGCTGGTGGCTCCGGAGACAACAGACACATGAATGTATGGGCTGGATGTATTGTGCAAGTTGGTATAATGGTTCTTACATCTGGAGGAAAAGAGGCAAACACTGGTGAGTCTCAGAGGCTTTTACACTGTGAATATACCCTCATGCACACACTTATATACACATGGACTCCTGTCTGTCCATGCATACTACACACTAGTTAAAAAAAGCAATCTCAAAAGATATACATGGATAGCACATAGCAGCTTACATCCAATTATGTACAAGGTTTCACAGTTAAGAGCTTTCTTTTGAAAAAGCTATTCCACAACTTCGGGACACATACCTACTCTTGATGTTTTTCTATAAATAATACCTTTACAAATTCAAAGTGGTCCATATTTGGGAACTTGATTATCTAGTCTCAGGAAATAAAGCCATGTATAAAACCTGTGGACCACTGAAGCTCAAAGGGCTTTAAAAAGCCTGATGCACTTTTATTCATTCCTGATTGTTTTTCTAACTCCGGTAGGAAAGGAAAGAGATGATGGCTGAAGGAACAGGCAGGGTCTCCACTTTTCTTGTAGGCATCACCCGTCTGACAGCCATCCGACACAAATGCTGGAGGCTGGGAATGTGTTTGGGAGAGGTCCAGAAATACACACTTCCGTCCTGTGTTCTGTGGGGGAGGAAAAAAAACCCATACAGAAATAAATTAAATGCCGTGCATTTGCTTTTTCTCCAAGGAATACTAGCTGTCATACAGAGTGCAATCCTCATCCTCAACTGGGGGGGATGGAATCCAATCTCTATAGAGCAATGTTTCTTGACTGTGGCAAGTTTAAGATGTTGGACTTCATCTCCCAGAATTCACCAGCCAGTATGAGCGCAAAGTGTGGCTATGTTGGATGCCCAAAGAAGGGCGCAATAACACCCTTGCTCTGTGAACTGCATTGGGTGCTGTTTTGCTTCCAGGTCTAATTCAAGATGTTGGACATCACCCATAAAGCCCTACATGGCATAGGGCCAGACTAATTATAAAACTGGCTTTGCCCTATTGTATCAGCCTGTCTCATTTAATAAGGCAGGGAGGGTATGTTGTAAACCAGTCAAAAAATCCAACTGGTGGGGTCTAGAAAGAGAGCCTTCCCCTATGGAATATCCTTTCCCCGGAGGTGAGCCAGCCTTCCCCCCCCCCTTCCTGGTTTTCCATTAAGGAGTCAAAATTTGGCTCTGCGGACTTGCGTGGGAGGCACAAAAGACCATCCAATCATGGGGCTGCTTGGTACCACGAGAGCCCTCCCTCTGTCTTTATTGATCAACTTTAACAGTTAGATTGCCTTCTTGGAATTTGGTGACCTTTTGAAATTGCTGTTGTTTTATAATCTTATAATTTTAAGTTTTTAAATCCGAAATGAACCTCAATATTTTAATTCTAATCTTATATGCTATTTTGTATTATACTGTAAACTATCCAGGGCTTCTCTTTGAGAAGGACGATCTAGAAATACAAAATATTACATACATAGATACATACATACATGGCTTCTTAACTCTTTCTAGAGGACAGTGAGTTGGATCCAGAAAAACCCATCTAACTCATCTGCTGCCAAGGTTATTAATACCCCCCAGCTAATGATTATGCAATTTCTGTGACACCAAAATACTTTTTTAAAAATAGCCAAATTCTGAGAGATTGCCAATCTTGGCTAACTGAGGGATGCCCTTCAAACTTGCAAGGGCACAACAGAGCCTGTTTGATTTTATGGGGTCAGAAAAGGACCTGGCAGGTAGGCATGCTTTGTATTCTGCGCTGGGTTCCCGGAGGGTATAAAGGTGGGATCTACAGCTAACAAATAAGTTAAAATCGTTGGTCCAGTCACTCACTCGCAACCCACTGAGTTGTTGTGATGGGGAAAGCAGGAACAGGAAGGAATATCATGTATGTTTCTCATCTTGAATTACTTGTAAATAAAAGCTGGATAAAAGTCAAATGAACAGACAGACAGACCAACAACAGAGTAAGTAATTGTAAATGTATAATATTTTCTCTTGCAAAGTCTCCTTACCCAGCAGCTAAAACACTGCCATCAGTAGAAAAGGCACAGCAAAGTCCATTCTTTAAAGGTGCAACTTGCACAGGGTAATCCTCATCAATTCTCCAGAACCGAACCAGCCTGAAAGAAACAGCAGCAGACAAATTAAGAGGCCTGATTGCGATATCTCTGGCAAACAGTTTTGCTTATCCCATGCCTCAGATGGCTTCCAGAGGATTCTCAAAGGAACTGAGGACCCATGAAGAAACATAAATACAGTTTGGGTGTGGCTTTGAATTAGCCAACTGGATGCAAACTGTAAAAATAGTTTTGAGTCCAGGCCAGAACTGTAACCCAAACAAGCGCCTCAGACAAGATCCTTCCTAGTTCTAATATAAAGATATAGAGAGGAAGGGAGGAAACACATTCAGATTTGCAAGATTTTGTTCATTAAAACCTTATAATGAAAGTGGAATTGGCTTATATACTTTGTTTTCCTGGTCTGGTCTACCTGGGAGGGCTGATGCCTGATATTTAAACCACAATAACTGGTTTATGCAAAATATCCATCCAAAGGCAGACAAACAACAATTGGCTTCCCATAAGGTGCAAATGCAACCATTGTAACTCAGCAGCAATCCAAAATAATGTACAACCTTTATAGGAGCAAAGGGGAAATTGTATTTCTTGCTGAAACAGAACATTCAGGCTCATTTTTGTTCCTGTGCATGAAGTCTCATGCTTCCACACAGTTTTAGAGGTGGCCAGGGGACTGTCCCCTTTGTACCTCAAACCCATTTAAGGGTCATTTTGTGAAGTATGCAACTACAATTGGCCACTCCCAAATTATGAGGTACCCAATTGTCTTATTTAAGAATAGCATTCTGGACTTCAGTATGTTCATGCCCAAATCTTGCCTTATCCATTTTATGCATTTTTTACTCAACCCTGAGTAAAAAGATCCTGTTGTTCCGCCAGGCCGGGCTATCAACATAATAATTTTAAATTGGGGTATTTTAAATTTTTGGGGTTTTAATCCGGCCAAATCTATTTAATTATTTTTAATCATTGTTGTGTCTTGTGTTTGTAAATTGGCTGTACACCGCCCTGAGTCCTTCGGGAGAAGGGCGGTATAGAAATAAAATTATTATTATTATTATTATTATTAACTGTCCCGGGGTGTCAAACAAAAGGCCCACAGACCAGATTTGGCCCACAATGTGGTCGGATCCAGTCCGCGGGGCCATCCTGGAAAGTGTAACAAGCCAACCCTGCGTCGTTTCGGCCTGGTCTACCCAATGTGGTTTCTACCCAGTGCGAAGAGGAAACATGGCAACCGTTTGGGGAGTGGTGTCAAGCTGGCCATTCCCACTCAGTTGGCCACAACCCCCCCCCCCACCCCACCCCCGAGGCCAACCACAGCCGATACGGCCCTCAATGAAATGGAGCTTGACACCCCTGGTCTAGACTCTATGGAGATTCTCAATCATTTAGGTCATGGTTGTCCCGAAGGCGCTTTTTTCAAAAGGCAACTGGATTTTCTTGGGTTTTTTTCTTTCTTGAAAACATTTTGCTCCTCATCCAAGAAGCTTCCTCAATTCTAAATGACAATCGGTTAGAACTGAAGAAGCTTGGATGAAACACAAAAAATTTTCAAGAAAGGAAAAAACTAAGAGAGTCCCATTGCCTTTTGGAAAAAAGCACCTTTGGGATTTCTATTCAGCTGTATCTCTGGAAAGCCTTAAAAGAAGACAAAAGGCTCGGACTTATCTTTCTTTCCCTGGAGACCATGAAATTGAGAGCATTCTCCCTGGCAAGCTCTAATCTAGCATATTGCCAACCAGCACAAATCCCAGTGAAAGATTGCAATTGTACTTTTAGGTGTGATGAACCAGATCTTTCAGGCCCTCATCTGCTCTTATTACAATGGCAGGTTATTTTATGGTTTCCTTACTAGCTGAACTCCAGAGGGCACCGACTATTATCTGTTAGCAGACAGAAATGTCCGACAGATATATATAAAGCTGCTACATTATGCGTTGCACTTCATTAACTTTTGACAGGTTTTTTTCTCTTTTCCTTTCTAATATGAATTAACCTTTGACACTTAATGATTACTCAGAGCTGACCATAGTCACTGAATCATCACAGTTCTATTTTATTTCCTGAATGGGCTGCACTTTCTGACAGAAAGCATGCTCAGGAATTCTGGGAGTTGAAGTTCAACAGGTCATAAAGGGGCCATGGTTCCCCACCCCTAATCTAGATTATCCCACAACTTTCCCAAGCATGGCTGATTAGGATACAAGGCGAATCCATTCTATGACAGCAAGGATCAACATTTATTAAATCCTGTCCTTGACATTCTTTCTTGATTTTTAAGAGAGCTTTAAAAGCATTTTTAAAATCTAACTTTGGCTTTTTTTTAAACAAAAAAATCATTTGAGATATTTGCCTTTCTTGCTGATTATACTTGACATTATCTTGCCTCTGGCTCAGTTACTGCTCAGGCAGCCGCTGTAGAAAATAAATTATAAATAAATGATTATATTTTAATCTGATTATCATGGATCATCTTTAATGGCAGTTAGGGCCGTATTTTTCTCATCCACTTAAATGAACCAATGCCGGGGTTTACCGAACAAGATTATTTTCTCGACCAGCAAGAACTAGCATAATCCAGCACGCTTCAATATATACGTACTTATCATCAGCAAGTGTTGCAATATGCAGTCCATCATGACTGAAAGATAGAGATCTGACCCAACGGTCATTGGCTCCTCCAGCAAATATTGGAGTTGGAGGGGGAAACAGATGCCTGTGGACAAAAATGAAACTTTATATCAAAGTTTTGGAAGCAGTTGCATTTTATTTCATCTTTAAGATCTACAACAGAGGTCCCTGGGATCTGTGACTAAGTGCTAGAGAATGAAGGAAGATCTATGAAGCTCTCCCAGCTTCAATTGCAGAATTGCATTTCCAAAATCTCTCCTTTTTCAATCTGCTTGGACAGAAGCCAACAGTTAAATTAACATTCTGTTTATTATTTTCAAAAAGGAAGATTTTTTTTTCAAAAGCATTTTAGGACTACTCAACAACCTACAAGGTGTAGACTAGCTTAAAGCAATGTGCCGAATGACACACAGGTAGTCCTTGACTTAGAAATAATTATTGAGCCCAAAATTTATGTTGCTAAGCGAGACATTTGTTAAGTGAGTTTTGCCCCATTTTACTTTTTTGCCACAGTTGTTAAGGGAATAACTGTCATTGTTAAATTAGCAGCACGGTTGTAAAGTGAATCTGGATTCCCCATTAACTTTCTTGTCAGAAGGTGATCACATGACCCAGGGACATTGCCACCGTCATAAATATGAGTCAGTTGCCAAGCATATTGATCATGAGATCATGGCCATACTGCAATGTTTATAAGAGTGAAAAATGGTCATAAGACAGGTTTTTTAGTATTGTTGTAACTTCAGTCACTAAACTGTTATACTTTGAGGATCACCTGTATTGATATTCAGAAGTCAATAAATTACCACAATAGTTTAACACTCTGTATTAGTACTTTAACAGTTCGCAGAATCCTAAGTCTCCAAGATGAGCCAGAGCTTTCCTATATTCTTTTGATCTCAAAAATGCTTCCCACTGCTGCCCCATAAGAAGCAGCCATCAGTGTTTATAAAGGTAAAGGTTCCCCTCGCACATGTGTACTAGTTGTTCCGGACTCTAGGGGGCGGTGCTCATCTTTGTTTCAAAGCCGAAGAGCCAGTGCTGTCCGAAGACGTCTCCATGGTCATGTGGCTGGCATGACTAAATGCCAAAGGCGCACAGAACGCTGTTCCCTTCCCACCAAAGGTGTTCCCTATTTTTCTACTTGCATTTTTTATGGGCTTTCGAACTGCTAGGTTGGCAGAAGCTGGGACAAGTAACGGGAGCTCACCCCATTACGCGGCACTAGGGATTCGAACTGCTGAACAGCCGACCTTTCGATAAGTTCAGTGTCTTAGCCACTGAGCCACCGCGTCCCTTCTATCAGTGTTTATAGGTGTTTCCAAATTGCCCAGAGAGAGGGGTGGGGTTTTTTTTTGTGTGTGTGTGTGTGTGTGTATGTGTGTCTGGGGTACAGAGAATCTCAAGATGGAAAAAGAAGGGGAAAATCCATTCTGCATGAATAAAATTGAACACACCCCTATTGTTCCCCTGCTGTCATTGTTTTGAGCCTACCCATGCTGATTGGGGAATTCTGGGAGTTGAAGTTCATACATCTTGAAGCTGCCAAAGTTAAGAAAGAGTGGACCAGACCAAGGCACAGGCTTACCCAAACTCCATCAATATTGCTCCAATATGGGGGTCCCAGATATAGACACGGGTGTCGTAAGATGCAGTAGCCAGCAAGGCTCCATCAGGGGAAAACTCACAGGCTACAACATCGTGATGATGCCCCTCCAGTTTTCGGATGAGGGTGTATTTATCCATATTCCAAAGCAATACCTGTAATCAAAACAAGGCCATGTTATAGTTCTGCTCAATTCCAGGGGAAGCATTTTCACCCAGCCCACCCCTCCCCCACCCCAGAACTTTGTACTAGTACTTGGAATTAAAATTAAAGGCCAAGCATGATGAACTACTAAAATTAAAGAATATGCTCAGTGTCGTATTCAGAATTACAGAAATTAAAGTACACATGCAATGCTAACATGTTAAGTGTTATTCGTATTGTAAACCAATAATATATAAAGATAAGTGTCAAGTGGAAATTTAACAGTGTAGGGTTCTTAACTGAAAGGCATGTAATATTTATCTACTTTTAAAATAACCGTAATAGGGTTAAAGTACTAACATCCCCATTCTGTTCAATTATCTACCCCAAATTTAAGAAATATACAGACAGAAAAAAAAAAGGAAGGTTAACATATTGTTACTCCCGTGGAATTCCCTGTGAGTTTAAGACCACTTGTTTACAAGAGGCTTGGATCGCCAACGACAGCCTAGGAAGAGAAACAGATACTGCAAGCAAAAACAGGTATTGTCACAGCCAAATGACATGACTTGGCAAAAACAAAAATTAATCCAAGTTATTAAAAGTATGGACATTTTAAGCTTACTTTTAAGCATAAAAATCAAACATTATTGCCAGGCTCTTTCCTTAAATAAGGTTTCAATAAATAAGCATTTCTACTGGCAGGCATGAGTCAAATACAGTTCACGTGCATTTAAATAATTTTTGTCACATTGCGGTGATTTTAAGCACGTCTGGGAGAATCTATCAAATTTATACTACACACTTCTGTGTATTATCAACAGTCTAGCAATGAAAACAAATCTGCACAGAAGATGGGTTGTGGTTGTTATTTTAATAACACAAAATAAATATATATTGTAAATCACTCTGAGCCTTAACACTAGGCAGAGTTTTTAAACATACGATCGCACAACATGAATTTGTGCATAATATGTAGAACAAGTAAGTTCTTTAAGTCTCTGTTATGTTACTATAACAAAACTTTGTTAAATCAGCTACAGTAAACTGACAATTGCCTCAAAGTTAATAGACTCCAACATTCCGTAGGAATGGAAAACTAAAACATTAAAGTTGATAGGGTTTTTTTTCTTTAAAAAGGAGTCAGTGGCTCTCACCAATGAGAAAATAAAAAAGAAAAGAAAGGGGGAAAAAAAGCAGAAGGTGGACATCAACCAGCACCTGCGTACGTACAGTACACCCTGCAGCCGAATGCAAGGTTACTTCGTCCTATGGTAAAGTTCGCCTCCAGCCTGGTAGCCGGAGGTGCCAATCTTTCTGCCCAGCTAACACCATTGTGCGCTTGTCTGAGTGGTGCCAGCTTACCCTCAATCACACCAATATTGCTGCCACCACCTGTGACAGGGAAAGCAAGAAGCTTATGGAAAACACACAGCCTAAAAGATCAAGGCATACATCCACATCTGTTCTGTTTAAGACTTTACTGACTAATCTGCCCTCTCTATGCCACTGCTTCATAATATTAAAATATGTTCTCCCCCAATCCCCCACCATGCTAACCTGGCTAAGCTGCTAAAATGAAGCCAGGATTCTTGCTAGCCCAGAGGATGGACAACTTGGTCAACGCTGAAGGCCACTGCAGAAGAATTTAAAAGTCGACTAACAGCCGCAGCACCCACCCAAAGCCAAAACATTCTTTTTGCAAGAATTTGGCTGGGGTAAGTCAAAGTAAGGGTAAGAGCTGTGCAATTATGCGATGGCATAAAATCAATTCTGAAGCGGTGGCTCTGAAGTAGGATACAAAACCACACCCCAAACTCTTTTTATATTTTTGTTTTAAACAGGATGTTTTTTTTAAAAAGAAACTTTTAACCCAAAAGCTTTACGAAAGTGAATCTGGGCCATCCTCCCAGTTCATTGCAAGCCTTGGATTTTACTCATTATTTTTCCAGGCTTACAGCCCACCATTCATTTTAGAAATTTTTAACTTTTTGCAGGAAATGTAGAATTCCTGATCCCAACAAAACTCTTGACACCATATAAATAAGCCTCAGGAGACACAAGTTGCCCACCCGTAAATGAGTTCAATCTGGAATTTATTATGGTATATATAAGAAACTAAGTCTCACATATGCTTCTCAAAACTTAGTCCCCCTGATTAAAACTAATGGCTTCCCTCCCAAGCTAGTTTCTACAACTTCCAGTCTTCAGAACCTGAGCCTCTCAAGATGTTTTTCCAATAGCATCACTGACCATTTGCCATCTTGACTGGACTATCCCACGTTAAAGAACATCTGGAGAGAATCAGGTTGGAGAAGGCCCCTTAATGTTGAAAATTAACTTAATTCTGAACTTTGAAGCAGGGCATTGCAGTTTTATTTAAAACATATCATACTAGCTCTTTACAAGGCACAAGGGTTGCTTGTAGTTAAATAACCAACCAACCAACCATAAACCAAGGAATGTTTATGTTTATGTTTGTTTAGGTTTAATTAAATTTATATACCGCCCTACTCCCGAAGGACTCAGGGCGGTGAACAGGCTATTGTATTATTAAATAGGAGAGCAGCCCAGGCTTTAGGAGGAAAATATAAGAGGCACCAAGAACAAAACATGTATTTCTATTAATATTAAAACCATTTCTTCTTAAATCGGAATTTGTATTTTATTTGTAAAAAATTATGGAACAGATGGAGACATGCAGAGATTCATTTTCTCTGAATCTAAAAGCAATGCAGTGTCAGCTCAGTAACACCTAACTGAGCAACCTTATGCTAATTACTGTAAATATTTTGGTCATGCAAATCCTCACATCATCATCAAAGCAGCATGACGCCAAGCACAAACATATTTTTATTTTAAGATTCCAAATTATTCTTTGCTCACAACTGAAATACACGCTGAAGATCATGAAACTTTGATACCTACTGTTTTATTGGTTCCCACAGAGCAGAGGATGGAAGAATCAGGAGAAAAAGCACAGCTATACACCCAGTTTGGGTGTCCTCTTAATACTTTCATCATATTTCCTGGAAAATTAGAGAAGAAAATGGATTGGTATCAATCGCTCTCTGAATTATAGTGATTTGGGGCTTTGTCTACGTAATTCCCACCGTTCTTTGCCTGCCCAAAGTTAAACTAAATTAAACTGCCCACTTAAAAAAATTCCAACACTACAACCAAGTAAAAATGATAAAAAAATCCAAAAAAAGTGTTATATTATTGGGGAATATAATATCTTGTATTATATTCATAATATATCTTAACTTATCGTGTTCCTGATGGTAGCAGGACATTGGTCATTCTTTAAAGTGAATAGAAAAAAAATTATCAGCTTTCCATCTTCTCACCAAGAAAGTGGTGCCATTTAATAAGGAGCAACGACTTTTAAAAATGAATTGTAGCAACTTCCCTACAAGTAGGGAGTCAAATTTCAATACATCTGAGGTTGAACCAGGGTGGGTTTCACAGGTGCAGAACATAATTTCAAAATTCCATTCAATTTATTTAGAACAGGGGTGTCAAACTCGTGACCCGCAGGCCAGATGCGTCACGTGCTGGCCCCGCCCCCGCGAAAGGGGAAAAAGTCCCGATACGTCATGTGATGACGTCGTGATGACATGAGTTTGGCACCCCTTGATTTAGAACATGCTGCTGTTACTGAATAAATGGCTCCCTGATCTTTTATTATCCCTTGTAGTAAAAGGATCTGTAATGTATTTCCTGCCAAGGACCACATGTAATCTTTAAGAAGCATGCTACAAGGTACAAACCAAAAAGGGCTAGGTGTTTTATGTGCCTTAATTTTAATTTAAGTTAGTATAGCAATTTGTGGTATATTTGTTGTATTACAACAGTAGTGACTTCTAGGAGAATTAGAACACCCAAGATTTTGGTGACTCTATAACACAGTTGTCCCTTTCCCGAAAACATACCATCATCCTTTAGGTCCCACACTCGTAATGTTTTATCTCTTGAGGCCGATACTAGTATCAGGCTGCCATCAGGGGCAAAAGTCAAGTGTCTGACAACTTCAGTATGATCCATTAAGTTAAGGAGGAGCTTCCCTGTTGGAAAAATGCATTTTACTCTTCAAATTGCACTTATGACTATGTGCTTGATATTCCATAGTTAAGGCAGAGGACAAAGATCATCCTATGAAATTATTGCAGCTCTTGAGACGGTTTTAAATTGAGACGCTGTAATAGTTTTCCTTTCTCTATTATTACTTTGAACATATAGAATAGAATTTTTTATTGGCCAAATGTGATTGGATACACAAGGAATTTATCTTGGTGCATATGCTCTCAGTGTACATAAAAGAAAAGATGCGTTCATCAAGAATCGTAAGGTACAACACTTAATAATAGTCATAGAGTACAAACAAGCAATCAGGAAACAATATCAGTATAAATCGTAAGGATACATGCAAGAAAGTTACAGTCATAAGTGGAAGGAGATGGGTGGTGGGAACGATGAGATTATTAATAGTAGTGCAGATTTAGTAAATAGTTTGACAGTGTTGAGGGAAATTATTTGTTTAGCGGAGTGATGGTGTTCGGGAAAAAACTGTTGTCTAGTTGTTCTGGTGTGCAGTGCTCTATAGCGTTGTTTTGAGGGTAGGAGTTGAAACAGTTTATGTCTACGGTATGAGGGGTCTAGAAATATTTTCACAGCCCTCTTTTTGACTCGTGCAGTACACAGGTCCTCAATGCAAGTCAGGTTGGTAGCCATTGTTTTTTCTGCAGTTCTAATTATCCTCTGAAGTCTGTGTCTGTCTTGTTGGGTTGCAGAACCAAACCAGACAGTTATAGAGGTGCAGATATATAATTCATATACATTTATAAATCTTGAAAAGTAATTGTAGCATCCAATGCCATGAGACCCAAATTTTTATATTGTCTCTGCCTGCAAACAATTGAGTGCTATTTTATGTTTTATAATATCAATATAGGAAGTTTTAAATGCATGTGAAGTTTTGGCTCAAGCGCCCTGTAAATTCTCTGTGACAAAAAAAAAGGAAGATTTTAGATGGTATAACTTTCTACATTCTTTAGCCAAAATAGGGAATAAATTATTGTACTGAGCCTTTGAGAAACAAAGTGTATCTATTTTACCCTCAGCCTCCAGATTCTCATTCTCCAAAATAAACCTAGAACCTTTGGAGAATTCCCAAAATTTTATAATTAAAATACAGACTTGACCCCCAAAAGACTGTCCATCCACGTTGCCACACAAGACAAGTTTGCTCCAGCAGGGATGGGTAGCCATTCTACATACACTTTGAGTTCTGTTAGCATGAGGTGGGCATTTTCACAAAATGGCTGCCTGAGAAAACTTGCTTATTCATAAAATGGCTGGCATGTTAGCCATAGCCAGTTACAAAACAGCCACTTATCAGAGGGTGAACTAGACCAGGGGTCTCCAATCTTGGCAACTTTAAGACTTGTGGACTTCAACTCCCAGAATTCCTCAGCCAACAAAGCTGGGAGTTGAAGTCCACAAGTCTTAAAGTTGCCAAGGTTGGAGACCCCTGAACTAGATGACCAAGATATTCTCTACTGTTATAATGGGATCTCTGTGGGCCCAACAACCCCACTCCCCAATAAATAGGAGGTTTTCCCTATTAGAAACAGTTTCCTATTTAAATAATCAGGAGGAGCAGAGAGATTGATGAGTAGAAAAACAAACATCAGAGAATTTAGTATCCCAGGGATGTATACAAAATGGAACAAATCATTTTAGGAAGTCCTGCCAAACCATTCAGGGGTGGCTATCATTCAGCATAAAAAAATGTTACTGTGGTTCCAGATTTGGACTGGGAAAATACTCACAGGAATCCCAGAATTATTTTCCAAAGTAGAAGACTGGTGCACCCATATGTCTCACTGGCTTATCCTCATCTCTAATTTTCCTATCATAATTTCTTTCCTCCACCATTTCGCAGCCTCCCACAACTTTGAGGTTACCTTGCTCTCTACCTGCCCCTATGAACACTCCCAACTGACAATTCCAGCTCAGTCTGTATCGGGAACAATCCCTTTCTCTCTTATCCAGACCAAACATGCTTATTACAGCTTTTACGTGAACCAACCACCCAAAACCAGCTGTGCTTGTACAGAACAGTTTGTGCACACATTATTTTGCACGCTTTCTCTGTGTTGCCTGTCCCTGACCTTTATGGCAGTCCTTCAAATATTTGAAGGCAGTTATTTTACCACCCCTGGTTGTCTTTTTCTGATGCTAAGCAAATCCTTTCGATATCCCTTTTGATCTCTAGGCCCTATATTTAACTAATGAGGTATTACACATAACTTATGTTTATTTTGTTTTTTTTAAAGAAACCTTTGATCCCAAACAGGCCTCTTTTAAGTCAATATACTTGAGTTATCTACTGGATAAACTTTATAAAAAAGTGCCAGGATAACTTATCTCCCAAGCAGTTTCAAGATTTTAATACAAAAGCCACTGGTTCAACATTTAAGGTTTATGCAGCACAATGCTGTTTATAGTTTAAGTTTGAAGAATTGGGCATCAACTTGTATTCAGATAAAATAAAAGTTAAACTGGACGAAAATTACAGTTGCACTTTTCAGGAAGTGAAATAATTTATACTAAATGAACACATACAACAGTGGCTCACAAGTAACAATAATTTTTTCACTTATGGTATACCATTCTTGCTTCTCTTCTAAATAAAAAATAGAAATCTTTCTCTCCAGATATCACTAGCTTCCTCTCAATTCCAACCAGCAAGTATTTTATTACTTATTTATTAAACAAATGTATAGCCACCCAATTCACATATAGGTGACTACCGGCAGCCTACAAAATGAAAAAAACCCATCATATAATAAAATCCATTGCCACCCACTCCCAATGGCAGCGACAACACAATCAAATTTGCCATTTGATTAGCTCCATCACCATTCACGATGCCCAGGCCTGCTAACAAATCTACGTTAAGGCCTTTCAGAAAAGCAGCAGAGTGGGATGGGCGCAAATGTACCTTGAGGAGAATGTTCCATAAAAAACGGGCCACCACCAAAAAGGCCCTTTATCATGGTCCCACCAGATGATAATCTCCAATCAATGGGACCTATAACATGCCCTGTCTTCCTGTTTTGGTGGGCTGAATAGAAGTAATAGGTATAACTGGTCAAATAACCTGGTCCCAACTCATGTAGGTGTAAGGCTGGTGGAAGCTGTACTATGGCAACATCTGAAGGGGGCTAACCTCATTGTTATTTTAGAAGGAAAGCAAGACACATGAGCTCTCTCAAAATGTCCTTCCTTACCTGTATAGGCATCCCATATTTTGATGCGTCCATTGGCTAAGCCTGTTGCTAACAGAAGCTGGTCTTGACCAAATCTGAACCGGTGCCATTCTATATTCACACATCGACTCTGTTTCTCAGGTACCGATGATCCAAATGCAAGACTCCAGACGATGTCGCCACAATCTATGACCTGCTCACAGGGCTTGTTTTTCTGGTCGCCATCACTGTTCTGCCTTGAAAGCTTGGAATGATTTAAGTTGGCAAAGTTCTTTACACCGTGCAATGAGCTGTGGGTGAAAAAATTAAGGGTAAACGTTCTGCAAGAACAAAGTCCTAAAGGCATGCCCATTTATTTAAATATCCTGTTATAAACCAGTATAACATTCCAGCCCTTTGGACTTTAAAGTCCCAAGAACATCAAGAAGGATCATCACTGACAAGGGATTGTGGTTTTCTAGTAAACTCATGTAAATACATTTCTTTATGGAGGTGTCAACAGTCAACACTAACATCAATCACCCCATAATATTGCAATCCAGTATTTAATACATGAAGAAAGATGATGGAATTTTAGCTAGAAGAAAGCATTTTCTCTCTATCCCTAAGAACCAGGCCACTGTTTTGGACAGAAACAAAGCAGAGGGCATATCGAGGCCAAGGTAGAATTAATCCATGTCTTCTAGATTCAAACCCAAATGTCAACCCACTGAGTTACAACTAGCTTGCTTCATCATGAGGCAGTATGATTAAGCCGAAGAACCAATCCTTTGAGGAACCACTCTCTAGGGCTTATTGGATTAGATCAGGGGTGTCAAATTTGCGGGCCGGATGCATGACGCACTGGCCATGCCCACCCGTTTTAGCAAAGGGGGGGGGAAGTCACGATATGTCACGTGGCCATGCGAGTTTGACACCCTTGTATTAGATACTCTCTTCTGTTTAGAACAGAGCAGCCTTTCCTAACATGAGGGATATGGGGAATTTATCCAATATTATTTAGAAGACCAAAAGGTGGGGAAGGTTAGAATGGGTAATCCCCATGAAGCCAACAAGAAAAGACACAACAAACTTAAAGCATATTTTTACTACTGTATAACACTGTGATAGTACATAACACAGCTGCTTGGTAAGTACAGTAATGTGTTATGCGGACTTAGATACTGTGGTTTTAAGTTACAGTTAATGTGTCATGACATATGCTATGTTTAAGCAAACCATAATCTAGCACTATATATATATATTCAGGCAAAATATAACTGAGTTCAATTTGCTATCTTTCCCTGATATTGTATTTAATTTAAATTTAAAAAAAAAATCCATAATAGGAAGACTGTAAAAAGGTCTCAGACAAATAAACAAATAGATTTTTCTAAGACAGCCATACTCACAAGTTCTTAAGGCACTGAGACCAGGGAACAAGCTTTACTAGGCGATGGCCTTGTGACCAAGCGAAGTAGGAGCCATCTGGAGCAAAAGCAACTGTCCAGTTTTCACGGCCACACTTCTTATCAAAAGGAGAAGCTGGAGCTAAGAGTTCTCCTACTGTCCGTGACCGTCCTAAAAAAATAAAGTTTATCATTTGTCAGACATTCAGCAGGTATAACTTCATACCAAAAGTTAAATGTTTTGAACAATTGGGCATGGGTAATCTGATTCCATTTTCAGGTTACACATTCACAATTCCCCACAACAGCAGAATATAAAAAAATATATATAAACCCACAATTTCATAGTCAGAAACATGATAAACAACATA
The DNA here is from genome assembly GCF_059756535.1 of Pantherophis guttatus. Lineage (NCBI taxonomy): Eukaryota > Metazoa > Chordata > Lepidosauria > Squamata > Colubridae > Pantherophis > Pantherophis guttatus. The sequence continues at coordinate 337,938,008 of NC_142063.1, forward strand.
AATCTGAATAGAATCGAAGTATATCAAAAAGAAAATGGCTTGCCATTTCAAAAATTACAAGGGACAAAAAGTTGCAATTCCTCCTGCTACCACATGCAGCACAAATTAGATAGTACAATTGAGGATCAGAAACTATGTGTGGGTTTTTTTTATTGTTGTTGCTGCTTTGAGTCAGATGAGACTTCTGATGACTACACAGTCAAATCCATGAAGGTTTTGGGTGCCATTTTTGGAAGTGGTTTCCCCTTGTCATCTTCCAAAGATAGAGCGAGTGGGACTGGCCCAATCACCCAGCCAGGTGGTTTCATGCCTAAGGCAGGACCTGAACCCAGGTTTCCCTGCTCCTAGACTACTAGCACCTTAACCATTGGACCAAATTAGATGTAGCAACTGGGAAGTAATTTATTACACTATTTATTCAACTGCTACAATTTAAACAACTTTAGTATCTAAAACAGTTAAGTCTCTTTTAATAATTTAAGCAATACAGTCAAAAGGAAAACTTTCGTATCAATGAAAAGCCATATCACTTTGCAGATCATTTTACAAAAGCAAACAATTTGCATTCTGTATGTGCCTGTGGTTTTCAAGCAGTCTTGAAAACTGCATGAACTTGTTCCGTCCAAGGACTTGTGAAATTGGATGCAGAAGTTTTAGTAACTGTTTCTATACTGAGATAATTCATCCCTACTCCCTGAAATTATGATTTGGCTGCTATAGCAGATCTAAAGTCTCTCTGGGTATCTTAAAGATTAACAAAATTATCAAAAAGCTAAACTACAATCAATTTATTCATCTTTGACATGTCACAATTTGCATTTCAGTTGAATTCTCATATGGAGTCTGTTACTTTAAACTGCACCCTCTGTTTTTATGTGTACTGTATGCTATAATTTCTTGAGAAGGGCCAACAGCATATTATAGAGAACACATAAATTGTTAGAAAAGGAAAATTGAAATCATACTCATGAAAGAACATCCATGATATATCAAATGTCTATGGAGAGTCTTAGTCATCCAGGTCATGGTTGTCCCAAAGGTGCCTTTCAATAGGTAACTGACTTCATTTTCTTCTTGGAAATGTTTCCCATCTCATCCAAGAAGCTTCTTCAGTTCTCTTCTTCAGAACTGAAGAAGCTTCTTGGATGAGAAGCAAAATGTCCTCAAGGAAAAAAACAAAGTCCAGTTACCTTTTGAAAACCACCTTCGGAACATGGTACAGCAAGCAAAGTATTACTGGCTATTACTGGCAGGCTGAAGGTAGCATTTTATGCCTTGCCATTCTCTATTGATGCAAGTACAGCCAAAGATAAAAACTCTTTAACCTTCTGATACTTATTCCCATTTGATCAAATCCCTGACACCAGCCTCTTCCTCTCCCTTACTTCCACTCCCATGTTTCTTGTCTTGTGATTGGACTCTAAGTCCACTCCCACACGCCTCCATTTCAATTTGGAACCCAAGTATAAACCACAGCTAATATTGTTTTCTTCAGCCTTGGTTTCTCCAGATGGCCTAAAAACCACCAATCCCTTCTTCCAATCCAAAAATAGGGCCACCAGAAACTCATTCTCCAGATGCCTCTTGCCAGCTAAAGAACTCCATTTGATAATTACATCTGCCCAACGGCCCGTCTCTTCTCCAGACGTGTTGGGACTACAGTCCACGTCATCTCCTTTTTAGTGTGCAAAGGGAGAATGGTGTGAACTACCTTCCTATAGCTGCAGACACTACAAGCCCTTGACTCTGACCACAAAGGCTCTACTGTCAATGTTCCCTTCAATCATCACACCCACCCACATCCTTCAAATAACTGAGGGGTCAGGAGGAGTCTCCTTAGCCACTATTTTTAGAATGGCCAGGGCTGCAATGGGCAAAGCAAAAGATTCTCTTACAGTGGAGCTATTAGGGTCACCATAACCTTCTCCCTATAAATGTAGGGCTGCTTCCAATATCCACCCAGATGCAATTCCTCTGAAATGGGTTGGATCATTCCTATCAAGGCAGAAGCAGCCCGACACCCCTGCAAGCCCACATCAAGTTCCTTCTTCTTTTGCTTGCAAACGGCTTGGCTTGGCTCTCTTTCCCTGTACCCGATTACAGGTAGTCCTCAACCTACGACCACAACGGAGCCCAACGTTTATGTTAAGCGAGAAATTTGTTAAGTGAGTTTTTGCCCCCATTTTGTGAAAGTGAACTACTGCGGTTGTAAAATTGGTAACATGATTGTGGTGGAAGTGAATCTGGTTTCCCCCATTGACTTCGGGACACTGCAACCGTCATAAATGTGAGTCAGTCATCAAGCATTCAAGGGTAAATCACATGACCACGAGGATACTACAACGGTTGTAAGTATGCAAAAACTGTCATGTCACTTTTTTTTTTTCAGTGGCGGCGTAACATTCGCACGGTGACGGAATTGTTATAAGTCGGGGACTACCTGTATTTCTTTTAAGACACACCGAAGTGCTGACATCTGCATTTATGCTATACAAATACACACACACCCCAACAATTCCTATTGCGCACCATTCTTCTTTCCAGAAAAAATGAAGCTTTTGTTCATATGGCAGCATATTCAGGCTTTTAAAATTTTGCTTTTTTAAAAAAAAAGGGCCATTAAGAGCTACCCTAGACAGACTGCCCTTCCCCAACCTGACACCCGCCAGACTTATTAGAGCAGGGATCCCCAAACCTGGCAGCTTTAAGACTTGTGGACTTCAACTCCCAGAATTCTCCAGCCAGCATAGCTGGCTGGAGAATTCTGGGAGTTGAAGTCCACAAGTCTTAAAGCTGCCAAGTTTGGGGACTTCTGTATTAGAGACTCTCATTATTTGTCTCCCCAGAGTCAAACCGAGACCAACATCAGCTGCAAACCAAATAATCGGGAAAATGCCAGACGGGAGAAAATCGACCTTACTTACCTGGGAGGAAGACCGTCCCCAATAAAAATTAATGAGATTTCGTTAAGCAAGCCTGCCCAACATGAAGCTACTTTCCCCCCCTCTTCAAACAGGTCGGTCGATCTATACATACCCAACGGATTTCTCCCAACCGTCCCGCCGTTTATTAACCATAACCCTGGCAACGAAACATTTTTTTTAAAAAAAAACAAAAACCGTGAACGGGCTCTTTCTTACCAATGAGCTTCTCGTTAACACTCGGAGGAAAGCTGGCCATCTACGGAGCGGCCCTTCACTCCGACTCTGAACAAGGGTTTTAAAAAAAAAAATTAAAATAAGAGGCAGATCCGCTAGCCTCTCCCACTCGCAGCCAAAAGAAAGACAGACAAAATGGCCGGCGCGGGGAGCATTATAAAGAGGGGGCGTGGCTTAGCGGATCCTCCGCCAAGCCACGCCCCCTGCGTGAAGGGCGTGAAGCGGGGAGTGGGGAGAAGACGCTCGTTCGGTCTTTTTTTTTCAGCCCCTTTTTCAACGGGGTGAAATCTCTTGTTTCTTTCAGGCTCCCCCTTTTATTAAGTTAGAATACGATAGGCCCACCAGGGAAGATGCTCCGTTGGGAGAATCCATTATGTGAAGGAAAGGGGGAATAGAGGCTATTACTAGGGTTAAAGCAGCTTCTTTTACTAGGGTTATAGCAGCCTTTTTCACGCATTGGGGCATTAATGTCCATTCTGATTGAACTCTGAGACGTTATCTCTCTAGGCAATAAAGCCTCTGAAGCTTGAAGTTTGTACCCATGCATGGGGAAAGATGGCTTATAAACTGTATTCAATCTAGGGACCGCCGGTTTTATATTGTGTATATACTTGTAAAGATAATTAAAATTAAATTTAAAATTAAATTTAAATTAAAAGCCACTTAAATAAAAGGAAATTAAAAGACGCTTGCTCCTGGGGAGGAAAGCTATGGCAAATCTAGACAGCATAGTAAAAAGCAGAGACATCACCCTGCCAACAAAAAGTGCATATAGTCAAGGCTGTGGTTTTCCCAGCTGCAATGTATGGCTGTGAAAGTTGGAAAAAGAAAGGCTGAGCACCAAAGAATTGAGGTCTTTGAACTCTGGTGCTGGAGAAGACTCCTGCAAGTCCCTTGGACTGCAAGGCGATCGAACCGGTCAGTCCTAGAAGAGATCAACCCTGACTGCTCTTTAGAAGGCCAGATCCTGAAGATGAAACTCAAATACTTTGGCCACCTAATGAGAAAGAAGGGCTCACTGGAGAAGCGCCTAATGCTGGGAAAGATTGAGGGCAAAAGAAGGGGACGACAGAGAACGCGGTGGCTGGATGGAGTGATTGAAGCAGTAGGCGTGAGATTAATTGGACTCCAGAGGATGGTAGAGGACAGGAAGGCCTGGAGGAACGTTGTCCATGGGGTCGCAATGGGTCGGACACGACTTCGCAACTAACAACAACAATATACTTGAATGCCTCTAAGTCAGTGCTGACTCCTCGTGACTGCCTGGACTAGTCCTTTAATCCTTTCGATAACATTTTTGGAAGTGGTTTGCCCTTGCTTTCTTCCTAGGGCTGAGAGAGAATGACTGACCCCAGCTGGCTTTGTGGCCAATGCAGAATTAGAATTCATGATCTTTTGGTTTTGAGCCCCGAGCCTTAACCACTGCACCAAACTGGCTCTCATAGTGGATTTAATTTCTCCCAAAATTCCATCACAGATGGGTTTGCACAACCCATGAAAGATGTGTTGGCTAAATTTTAAGACTGATCAGTTTCAATCTCAGATAGGCTGGTTTATGGCTTGTGTTTACTTACTCTAGGGTTTAACACAATGTTTCATAACCTTTACCTTTTTTAAGATGTGTGGACTTCATCTCCCACAATACCCCAGCCAGCCCAGCCACCAATGTTGAAGTCTATCATCTTAAAATTCCAACCCAATATACTTTTATTGAGATATGACTTGTTAAATTAAAGCTGTAGTAGTCAAATGACTTAAGATGGTTGTTGTGGGGGGCAAAAAGGAAAGAATGCTGTATATATGCTACCTTGAAAAGTATTAAAAGTGGATAACATTTAATCAATAAACCACTAATTTATTTGTATCTTCCTTTTCCTCTAAGAATGCAAGATAACTTATGTGGGATTTTGTAGAGAGATGTACTGTAATTTTCATATCCAAAAAATGAAAAATTCTTTAGATCAGTGGTGAAATCCAAATTTTTTTACTGCCGGATCTGTGGGCGTGGCTTAAACATGGTGTGGCTTGGTGGGCGTGGCTTGGTGGGCATGGCAGGGGAAGGATACTGCAAAATCTCCATTCCCACCCCACCCTGGGGACAGCCAGAGGTGGTATTTGCTGGTTCTCCGAACTACTCAAAATTTCCACTACCAGTTCTCCAGAACCTGCTGGATTTCACCCCTGCTTTAGATTCACACATTGCATACCTTCCCTTCCTTCATTTTATCCCAACAACAACCACAACCCTGTGAGGTTGGTTGGGCTGAGAGAGGGAAAGCCTGTCCCAAGGTCACCCAATAAATCTGCACTGGGAATATTAATATTTTAATCTATCAGTTGTGATCAAATGTTTCAGTCCGTGCTAACAGTTCTGAGATGAGACTTCCATTTTGACCAACACACAATTATCTGTTTCCTCCCACATATTTATTGTTCTGCTTTTAATGGAGACCTCCAAAGTCCCTTCTAGCCCTATTATTCTATGATTCTGATGTTTTGATCCTAACAGTAGAGGCCCAATGGGGGGGATGTGCCTCAAATGCCCTGAAATAACTTTTTCATTATGTCAAGATGGAGTTTAACCGCACCCTTTTCTTGGCATTTGCTAAATATAAAACTATCAGAGATCTGGAAACTTTTTCAATATGTCTCTGTTCGGTTAAGATTTATGGCTGTCAAAAAGTGCTCCAAATATGTACTCCCAGCCGTGGAGAAAGTTGCAGCAAGCAGATTTAGCTTTAGCTGCCTGACGACGAAAATGAGGCATGCAGCGGATTCTTGTGAAAAAGCAACTTCCGTCATTCTTAATTTCACAAGGCAAACCATTTCGAGAGCACACCAAATTATAACCTCAGGCTTCTATTGGGTTCTAAATTCCTAAATGAAATAGTTTAAACAGAAGTGGTGAAGTTTATTTGCTGACACTAATGTTGATTTGAGTAAGAAATGCTTATATGAAATGAAGATGAGCCTTAGCTATCCCAGAAACAAGCAGCACTGTTTTTAGAATTTAAGGCAGCCAAAACGTATGTGGGAACTGTGCAGGATGCTATCACAGGATGAGAGTTTGACTTTCAAGCCCATAAACTGGTTCTGCAGAATGGGTATCCTGACTGCTGAATCCAACAGGGCTTCTTGCTGTATTTAGAAATAAAATAAATAGCACATGCTTTCATTTAGGTGTCTTACTCTCTCCCAAAATCCTCAAACTCTGATTCCAAAATACTGTCTTGATATAGCACCTGTAATTACAGGTAGTCCTTGATTTATGACTACAATTAGGACCAGAATTTCCATTGCGAGGCAAAATAGTTGTTAAGTGAGTTACACCTGATTTTATGGACTTTTTGCCATGGTTGTTAAGCGAATCACTGCAGTCATTAAGCAAATTCAGCTTCTCCCATTAACTTTCCTTGTTTGGAAGCCAGCTGGGAAGGTTACAAATGATAATCCCACGAGCCAGGGACAGTATAACCATTGTAAATACAAGCTGATTGCCAAGTGCTTGAATTTTGATCACATATGCTGTAATGGTCGTAAATGCAAGGCTGGTCATAAGTCACTTTTTCAATGCTGTTATAACTTCGAACATCACTAAACAAATAGTTAAAGTCAAGGCGTAAGGACTACCTGTATGCCACACAGACAACAATTCCTCAAAATAAGGATGCATGACTGACTTGTTTCTCATTCTGATATTAGCTAAAAAGCCTTCCCCAATGAACTAGAATGGTTATTATTAAAATTCTTGACTATCAGCAGGAACATGCTTGGGAAATGATTCATCCCAGCCACTCAACAGTCATTCTCAAAAAGAGTCATGTGGAAGACAATATCCTTCAGCGCTGAATGACTTGATGCACGTTCTCACAAATATTTCAGGCCCAACAGAAAGAATATGCTTTTGCATTGAGTAACTAACCTCTTGATATTCCTTAAACAAACAAACAACAGCACCATCCTGGCTGTAATTCAGTGATTTTTTTTTCTTTTTCTTTTTGCATACAAAAGTAATGTTTCAATCTTTGGTATGCTGGCTGGGAAAAAATGCTCTTAGTTAGCAAGATTCGGAATGAACTGTAACAATCAGAAATTCAGTCCTACATTTGTTCAAAAGAGCGATTCAAAGATGTTTCTCCCTGCATAGATGGGGGAAATGACCCAGTTTGTGCTTTTGATTCTACCCTGGGAATTTCATGCTTTAATTTTAAAGCATGATTTAGGGGTGGGGAATTGTGGTGGGTGGGAGTGTGTTTGGGGATTGTTATGTGTGTTGGACCTGGTCTTTGGGTGATAAGTGAATTTCATTGAATGGGTATACTGTGTGTACACATACAATGACAATAAAGTTGTTGTTGTTATTATTATTATTATTATTATTTATATGCCGCCTTTCTCCGGAGACTCAGGGCGGCTTACAATGCGTTAAGCAATAGCCTTCATACTTTTGTATATTTATACAAAGTCAGCTTATTGCCCCCACAATCTGGGTCCTCATTTCAACTACCTTTGAAAGGATGGAAGGCTGAGTCAACCTTGAGCCTGGTGAGATTTGAACTTGGAGTAATTGCAAGCAGCTGTTGTTAATAACAGTGCTTTAGCCCACTGTACTACAGGCTCTTATTGGTTAATCTTTGGTGAGATTCACAGCCTTTGAGGCTGGTTAATAACTCAGCAGCTCGAGTCCTAACCAAGGACCTAGGAACTGTTAAAGTATCGTCGGAGGATGTAAGCTGTTCTGAGTAAAGTGGTTTTTTGTAGAGTCAAAATGTTAAAGTCCGGTAAATTTAGAATTATAAATTTATTGTTGTTATTGTTGTTGTTGTTGTTTTTATTATTATTATTATTATTATTTAGAAATAAGAGGTAAAAGTGTGAAACATTCATGCTTGACACATGAAACAACACATCACTGGGCACGCTGTCATCATGGCTACTCTAGAGAAAAGAAGGACTGGGGGGGATATGATAGCAGTATTCCAGTATTTGAGAGGCTGCCACAAAGAGGAGGGGCTCAACTTATTTTCCCAAACACCAGAAGACAAGAAACAATGGATGGAAACTAATCAAGGAGAGAAGCAACCTGGAATTAAGGAGAAACTTCCTAACAGTGAGGACAATTAACCAGTGGAACAGCTTGTGGGTGTGGGTGCTTCATCACTGGAGATTTTTAAGAAGAGACTGGACAGTCACTTGTCTGAAATGGCCTAGAGCAGGAGGTTGGACTAGAAGACCTCCAAGGTCCCTTCCAGCTCTTCTGATTGATTGAATCAGTCGTGAAAATAGATTGTCACAGCAGTTGGAAGGTACAACACACTTAAAAAAACAGGCAGCACTTTGATCAGGGGTGAAATCCAGCAGGTTCTGACAGGTTCTGGAGAACCGGTAGCGGAAATTTTGAGTAGTTCGGAGAACCTGCAAATACCACCTCTGGCTGGCCTGAGTGGGGTGGGAATGGAGATTTTGCAATATCCTTCCCCCAGGAGAGGGGAAGGAATGGGGATTTTGCAGTATCCTTCCCCTGGAGTGGGGCAGGAATGGGGATTTTGCAGTATCCTTCCCCTGCCCTGCCCACCAAGCCACGCCTACGAAGCCACACCACACCTGCCAAGCCACGCCCACAGAACCGGTAGTAAAAAAAATTGGATTTCACCGCTGACTTTGATCATACCGCTGGAGCTACCATTTTGACTTTTGTTGACCTGTGGACACTTCAGGTACACTTTTCTGTACATTTCAGATACAGATTCAGATCCATTTGGGTTGGAATAGGGCTATAATAGTCCCCCTATATATGAAAGAAAAAAATGGAAGGTCCTATCAATTGTATGCCCTTTAGTTTGTTATCTGTCCTGGGAAAACTTTATGCTAGACATTAAAATGAAGAATTAACCTCTTCCTTCAAGGAACGTTTTGTTTTAATCAATGCTCTGGCTGCTTTTAGAAAAGGCAGATCCACAATTGTGGAAATTGGGCGTCACAATTGATGAGAAGCTCAAACTACGTCTAGCTCAGATGGAAAAGTAACAGAAGCTTCCTGCAGGACTTTTATTTTTATGGACACTGATGGGGTAACTTATCATTTGCAGGAGGAGACGAGGAAGCATAAGAGGGCACCAGAAGGGCCATCGGCTCATTTATCTTTCTAATGATGTAATGGGTACGTGGGAATAACCTTGAGAGAGACTGGAGGAAGAGCTGCTCCAGACTAAGAGAACTGATAAGTAAAACTTCCACATTGGTTGAATTTTAATGACCGTGAAAAATTAAATCAGTTTTTCTTTCAGACTGTTATTGTTGGCATACAATAACATTGTTTTGCTTTCAAGTACAGATTGGCCAACGCAGCCCTAAAATGCTTTGGCCATAAGATAATGAAAGTCGATGTCACGTTATTCAAGCACATTATGCCAAAAAAGGAAATAAAAATATAATTGACAATGATCTGCCATTAGCAAGTACAGGTAGTCTTCTATTTACAACCATTTATTTTATTTATTTATTTATTAAATTTATATCCCGCCCTTCTCCCCGTAGGGACTCAGGGCAGTGAACAGCCGAGAATTAAAATGACATACAATATAAAAGTTAAAATAATTAAAAATAAATTAAATTAAACGGCCGTCCCAATTAAAAACTAACTCATAAAACCTATTCAGGCCAGGCCGGCTTGCTGAAATAAAAACGTCTTCAGGGCCTTACGGAAAGTGCGGAGATCCGGAATCAGCCATATTCCGGGAGGTAGCTCGTTCCACAGGACGGGTGCTCCCACAGAGAAGGCTCTCCCCCTGGGGGACGCCAGCCGACATTGCTTGACCGACGGCACCCTGAGGAGGCCCTCTCTGTGAGAGCGTATTGGCCAGTGGGAGGTTATCGGTAGCAGAAGGCGGTCCCGTAAATACCCTGGCCCTAAGCCATGGAGCGCTTTAAAGGTGAGAACCAACACCTTGAAGAGCACCCGGAAGAGCACCGGGAGCCAGTGCAGCTCGCGCAGGAGAGATGTTATATGGGAGCGCCATGTCGCTCCCGTAATCACCCACGCGGCCGCATTCTGGACCAGTTGGAGCCTCCGGGTGCTTGTCAACGGGAGCCCCATGTAGAGAGCGTTAGCGTAGTCCAGGCGAGAAGCGACGAGAGCATGAGTGACTGTGCATAAGGAATCCCGACTCAGAAAGGGGCGCAACTGGCGTATCAGGCGAACCTGATAAAAAGCCCCTCTGGCCATGGCCATCATATGCTCTTCTAAAGACAGCCGTGTGTCCAGGAGGATGCCCAAGTTGCGAACCCCCTCTGTGGGGGTCAATGACTCGCCCCCAATAGCCAGCGATGGCGCCAGCTGGCTATATCGGGATGCCGGCATCCACAGCCACTCGGTCTTGGAAGGGTTGAGTCGAAGCCTGTTCTTCCCCATCCAGACCCGCACGGCCTCCAGACACTGGGACATCACTTCAAGGTGATGTTTAGTGACCATTCGAAATTACAGCAGCATGGAGAAAAGTGACTTACGACTGTTTTTCACATGGCTGTTGTAGCCTCCTCATGGTCACATGATCAAAATTCAGACGCTTGGCAATTGGCATGTATTTATGACGATTGCAGTGTCCTGGGGTCACGTGATCACCTTTTGCAACTTTACCTTCTGACAAGCAAAGTCAGCGGGGACGCCAGATTCATTTAGCAACCATATTACTAACTTAACAACTGCAGTGGTTCACTTAACAACTGTGGCAAGGAAGGTCGTAAAGTGGGGCAAAACTCACTCAACAACTGCCTTGCTTAGCAATGGAAATTTTGAGCTGAATTGTGGTTGTAAGTTGAGGACTACCTGAAAATTACAATTTTGCGATTCTGTTGCAAACCGGTAGTAAAGGTAAGTAGAACCCACCCCTGCACATAGTCTTGGTCTTTTTGGAAGGTAGCATCCCAGAAAGAAGCAACAGCAACCAACATTTGTATTATTTCCAAAAAAACTGAACAGCCTCGACCAAGTAGTCATTAGGTATCAAGCTCAAATAAAAAGAGAATTTGTTAATGTTGTGAAACCACAGTCATATGTCCTGTAGTAATCATGTGGTTAAAAGATAAACGGTTACAAAACTTCCCCATATATGCTAAATATCTTTCTGTCACTGTTTTTGTAAAGGGAACTGGTAATGCAGTTTAAAAAAATTTTTTTTTTAATTTTTTAAGACAGACAAACATTTAGTACATCAGTCATCTCTCCCCGTGACATCTCGATGTTATCTTCTTCGATTCTTTTTGTTCTTCTTCCAAAAGTTTCTTCTATCTTGATCTTCATCCAAACCACTATAACAATTCATTACTATAACCATATCCTAGTCATCACGTTTTTATACATAATTATGAAATTAATCATTTATATCTCTTTTCCAACCAACAATAAAAATAATTCCATATCTTAAAATATTCTGACTCTTCCCTATTCTTAATCATCAAAGTTAATCTATTCATTTCTGCACAATCTAATTTTTTATTATTATTATAAAAATAATAATAATTTTATTATTATTTCTTCCAAAGGTATTTTCTCTGCTTTCCAATTTTGAGCATAAACAATCCTTGCAGCTATTATTACATGTATAATCAAGTAGGTATTTTCCTTACTAATTTTTTCAGGCAGGATACCCAATAGGAACAAATCTGGTTTAAGTTCAATACGTAGCTGTATCATTTCTTCCAACCAGGTTTTAATTTTATTCCAATAGTTTTTTGAGAAGCTGGAAAAGTTGAGCAGTAAGCAGAAATTAACTTGATACAGAGCCTAAGAGGGCTTCACCTTGAAGATTAGGAAGAGAATGAAATTATGAGAAAACTGACCTGTATAAAAAACCAAACATTGGACCTTACAATCTTAAAATAAGCACATTGCAACAAAGGAGAGAAAATTAAGGATTAAAGCCACAACTGCAGTCCCTCCCTCCCTCCCTCCCTCCCTCCCTCCTTCCTCAGTATTTTGGATCCATAGCCTAAACCTGTTAATGGTTAACAAATTTCTGTTTGTTTTGATGGAGACTGAGAAAATTTGTTGGAGGATTCACAGAAACAGAAGCTTACAGCCTGGGAAAATCAGGGCATCCTGGAGGATGATTTTGGAGCAATGATGAGTCGCATGATTAGCATGGAACAATTGTAATACCTATACTGCCTGGTCTGGAATGTTATAAATGACTAGAGATCTGCAGCTTGGCTTAAATCCACAAGCAGCGTTAGAATTTTCTTATCCCATGATTCTGTCTTGCCTGAACTTTTTCTCCTTCACCCATTGGTAAGCCTCAACATACAGCTATTTATTTAATGACCACTTGAAGTTGCAACAGTGCTGAAAGAAGTGACTTATGACCAGTCAAAATTTGAGTGCTTTGAAACCAGCTTGTATTTAGGATGATTGCAGAGTCCCAAGGTCACATAATCAACATTTGTGAACTTCCCAGTGGCTTTTCAATAAAGTTAGTGGGGCAAATCAGATTTGCTTAATGACTGTTTTGATTTGTTTAATGTTGACAACAACAACAACAAAAAAGGTCGTAAGATTAGGTGCAACTCATTTAACAACCACATTGCTTAGTGATGGACAATCCAGTCCCAATTATAGTTATAAATTAAGGACTGCCTATAAAGTATCTCAGGCTGCTATATCTGGGCTGCAAAACTCTTGCGTCACTGCAAGGGTTGAGCCTTTCTGTGTCTTTCTGTTGCCCTCTGATGGCAATCCATATTTTTGCAGTTGAGGAATGGTTTTCTATATTTATTTAGTTATTTATTTCCTATAGCTGCTCATCACAGTTAATGACTCTGGGTGGCTTACAGTTCAAACAGAAAAAAATAATAATTAAAAATACTAAAAACATTTTTAAACAATAAAATATTAAATATTTTAACTAGGCCTAGGAGCAAGATACTTCACCAGTTAGCAATATAGTTAAGAAACAGGCCCTTAATACATTCAGTACAGAGGTGGGTTTCAGCAGGTTCTGACCAGTTCTGGAGAACTAGTAGCGGAAATTTTGAGTAGTTCGGAGAACCGGTAGTAAAAATTCTGACTGGCCCCGCCCCCATCTATTCTCTGCCTCTCAAGTCCCAGCTGATCGGGAGGAAATGGGGATTTTGCAGTAACCTTCCCCTGGAGTGGGGTGGGAACGGAGATTTTATAGTATCTTTTCCCTGCCACACCCACCAAGCCATGCCACGCCTACCAAGCCACACCCAGAGAACCGGTAGTAAAAAATTTTGAAACCCACCACTGATTCAGTACCCCAGACAAGGGAGGAAAAAGTCAGGTTTTTAGGGCCTTATGAAAGGCTAACAGGATTGGAGCCATTCTGATATCCAAAGGGAGGATGTTCCATAGAGCAGGGCCCACTGCAGAAAAAAAACTTGTTTGCTGCTTACTGCCAGCCGACACTGTTTGGCTGATGGGATCTGTGGCCTCCCCATTCAGCTTGACCTGGTTGGATGGATAGAAAACTCTTGGGAAAAGGCAATCCCTCAGGTACTCCAGTCCCAAGCCATGTAGGGCTTTTAAGGTAATCCCTAGCAATAGCACTAAGACTAATATACCGCTTCACAGTGCTGCCCCCAACAATCTGGATCCTCACTTTACTGACTTTGGAAGGATAGAAGGCTCAACCCTGAGCCAGTGAGAATGGAACTGCTGACAGTCGGCAGAATTGGCCTGCAATACTGCATGCTAACCACTAGGACAGTGATGGCTAACCTTTTTGCTGTCATGTGCCAAAAGCGGGGGGAGCGGGGGGGGTCTTGCGTGCGCATGCCCACACCCATAATTCAATGCCCCCCACACTCCCCCCGCTTTTGGCACACGACAGCAAAAAGGTTACCGGTAGGCCCATTTTTCACCCTCCCCAGGCTCCAGAGGCTTTCTTGGAGCCTGGGGAAGGTGAAACAGCCTTCCCCACTCCCCAGAGGCCCTTCAGAGGCCGGAAACGGCCCGTTTCCTGACTTCCAGTAGGCCTGGAAGGCCTGAAAATCAGCTGACCAGCTCTCAGATCCATGCTGGAGCTGAGCTAGGGCAACGCTCGTGTGCCTACAGATATGGCTCCGCGTGCCACCTGTGGCACACATGCCATAGGTTTGCCATCACGGCACTAGGATCTTGAATTGCACCCGGAAACACACTGTTGGCAATAGCATAGTAGTAATAGCATTTAGACTTATATACTGCCCCATAACACTTTAGAGCACTATCTGGGCAGTTTACATGGTAGAAGAATAATATGTATATTGCCCCATACAATCTGGGTCTTCGTCTTATCAACGTTAGAAGGATGGAAGGCTGAGTCGACCTTGAGCCAGTCAGAATCAAACTCCAGGCTGAGGGCAGAGTTTGACTGCAATACTGCTCTTTAACCATAGTGCCACCAGGGCTCTAATCAATGTTACTTTGGTAACCAATGCAGCTCATTCAGAAATAGTGTCAGGTGTGCCATGTATCTGGCATCATTTACTATCCGTGTGATATTTTCAGTGCTGGTCACAGTGTTCCCTATTGCCACATGATCAAAATTCTGGCACTTGGCAACTGGCATGTATTTATGACAGTTGCAACGTGCTGGAGTCACAAGGTCACCATTTGCAACCTTCCCAAAATGCTTCTGACAAGCAATGTCAATGGGGAAGATATATTCACATAACAACCATATGATTCACTGAATGACCATGGTCATTAATGATGATGGCAAAAAAGTTTGTAAAATCAGGCTCAGTTGACTTATGACCACATTGCTTAGCGACAGAAATTCTGATTCCAGTTGTGGTTGTAAGTTGAGACTACCTGTACCAATGCAGGACTTCTCCATTTCTATAGGTGTTGTGGCCTGTATGCGACCTGTGCAGCTGGTGGCTGATTCGGACAGGGAGGAGGCTGGTGTGGTGCTGCGCCAGCAGCCTGTGCAGCTGGCACTCGAGTCGGACAGTGAGGAGGCTGGAGAAGATGTAGTGCCAGAGACAGGGATTCAGCCAGGGCCTTCAGAACCTCCAGAAGCTCCCTTAAGTGAAGAGGACGAAGAGGAGGAGCCTCTTCTCGGTGCACGGCCACGCAGAGCTGCCAAAAGGCAGGAGTGGCTCCTCAGGAGGAGGTCTCCTCAAGAGTAAGGCTTGGGGCTAATTGGCTGCTCCCTTGGCCTATTTAAGGAAGGACGACAACTGAAGCAATTTGCAGGGAACAACTTCATTCACTCTTCTTCGCGTCTTGATCTTAGTTCTCTTATCAGTTTTCTGCAAATTGCTTCTGGGCTTTCTGCCAACCATAGTAAGATTAAGATTATTTATTCTTTGGATTCTTACAGGCTGTTAAGAAAGTTAATTAACAGCCTTTGTTTGAAAAAAAAAACCCTGATTTTATTTTAGTAAACTAAGGTTTGTACAGACTTGGTGTGTGCTGCATTCTTTGGGGTCCATAGCTGGGGAAGAACAATAGGGGAAGAACAGGATGTAGATCCTTTAATAGAAATCAAGTTTTTCTAGGAAAGTTTTTCAACAGCAGAAGCAGCCCAAGACGAGTCATTTCTTTCAGAGGGAGAACTGAAATTAAAATTTTTAAACGGAAAGGAAAACAATCCTGTTAACAAATGTTTCCAATGCTAGAAAGATCACACGTGTCCGCTCATGTTTGCAAATTATAGTATTCAGAAGATATTAATCAGCAGGTCGACATATCAGTTACAAAATATTTACATCTGCAAAGCACTAACATTTTTGTGATTGGGTTAAAATGAAAATGACTGTTTGGTTTGTTGGTTGAGGTCAAATACTAACCCACCCCCTAGCTAAAGTAGCAATTCTCCTCTTTCCAAATAACATGGGCAGAATGGAAAATCACTGGATTTGTTCCCAGCCAATTTTTCCATCCACCCTCAACCCCTCAGTTTACAAGCTCTTTGCCCTGGATCTAGAATTGTAGCTGGTCATTTATTAACAATAGGAAAGATGGGAGATTGTAAAATGTTCATATCTCCCCTCCCCCTCACTCCGGATTTGTGACTTCCAATGAAATGTCAGTTTGAAAAATGGAGCTCTCAAAACTGACGTTTTCCCCCTCTGGGGGGAAAAATGCAGTCTGAAATTTGAAAAATTGTACTAGCGGATTTATTTTAATTGGAAAGCTAAAATGTTTTTCAGTTCTGAGGTTCATTCTGAATCTGAACCTCATTCTGATAAGTAAATCGATCAGCTGCCCTTTGCAGCTTTACCTAGAATTCAGCAACTGTGTTCCAAGAGATTTTAATAGATATTTTTTAAGTGAGTGTTTTGTTTTAATTCCCTTCTCACTCAAGATTACATAAATTTGCCAATTCCCAAGGCTTTTTATAGCAGCCCTGCCAAGAAGTGTGAAATGCTGTGCAGCTGTAATAAACAGCTGTTTTTTTTAAAAAAGAAAGAAATCCTTTATTTCTGTTTGTATTTCACAGGCTGCTTTAGCAGAGAACTGTGGCTATGTTTGTCTCCCAAACACATAGATTAAACTTTATCTGCAGTGACCTTTGGCTGATTAATCTATGATATCTCTTTTGTAAAAAGCTATTATGCAGGAACAGTTTGAAAGCAATACAGTTGGAATATGTAGACAATAAATCCTGTGAAGAGGCACTAAGGAACTGAATACAGATAGTCCTCACTTACGACGGTAAATGAGCTCTGAAGTATGGCAGTAAGTCATGGCAGTTGTGAAGCACCTCACCATGGGACCGCACCCGATTTTATCTTTTTTTGCAATTATGTGAATGTTGAGGTAGTTAAGCAAACCCATTGTACTCAAGCACATTTTTTGGTGGCAATTCATACAATTTGCAACTTCCTCATTCTGTGCATGTGAGTAGTATGTGTGTATGTGTGTATTCACCCCTTTGTTTTGTTCAGTATGCATTGGAAGAGGAGGAACCAAATATTCCCATTTTTGTAAATCCTGAGGTTTCTAAAAATTATTTAAATGATTACGGGCCCCGAGGCTAAAACATACAATAAACAGTTGCAGGAACTGGGTATTGTCTAGTCCAGTGATGGCTAACCTCTTTGCTGTCGCGTGCCAAAAGCGGGGGGAGCATGGGGAGGTTGCCCACGTGTGTGCCCACATCCATAATTCAATGCGCTCCGCCCCTGCGCATGTGTGCACCCCCCCCTGCTTTTAGCACATGATGGCCCCGTGGGCCTGGTAGACCCGTTTTTCACCCTCCCCAGACTGCAGAGGCTTTCTAGGAGCCTGGGGAGGGCGAAAACGGCCTTCCCCATTCCCCCAGAGGCCCTCTGGAGGCCGGAAACAATCCATTTCCCAACTTCTGGTGGGACCAAAAGGCCCCAAAATCAGCTGGCCGGCGCACACATGCGTGCTGGAGCTGAGCTACAGCAACGCTCGCATGCCCACTGAGCTAATAAAAGTGTTAGACTCTACTGCGTGTCCTGTCCTTTCTTGCGCCCACAACTTAACACTGGTGAAGGTGGGATCCTAGGACAGAGAATGAAGCACTAAACCTCCACAGCAATCATCAGCCACCCCGATCAACGGCCACGAGAATCGGTCAGATCACCGGCTATCACTATGCCTTCAATCAGCCCACCCACACCATTCAACCCGGCTGGAGAAGACTGAGAATCTTACATGGAAAAAGCAACCGTTTGGAAGAAGTTGCAGAAGCGAGGACTCTGGATCGGAGCGAGGCGAGACCCATCAAACATTAATAGTGGGTCATGCGAGCGCGGGAAAGTCCAACAAGATGGCGGCGACCGTACTCATAGAGGGGAGACCCTGCAAAATGGAGGTCGATTTGGGGTCCTGCCTATCCATGGTTTCCTGGACAACGATCCAGCAGCTGGTTCCAGGCATCAAACCCAGAGCACTCAAGCAACAAAAGCTGACCCTCGTAGACTACCAAGGGAACCGAATCCCAGTAGTTGGCACGGGAAGATTCAACATTGCCTACAAAACCTTCAAGGCAAAGTTAACCCTCACCATCGTGGACCGGGACAGACCTAGTCTATTGGGTCTGGAGTGGTTTGAGCCATTAGGACTGGTGGTAACAGGCATCGACCACATCAACGATTGCGGCTGGGAAGAACTGATGACAGAATTTGCAGAAGTATTCAATGGTGAATTAGGCAAGTACACGGGGTCCCCAATATCCTTTAATCTAGACCCCCAAATTGCCCCTGTCTGGATTAAACCCAGGAGGGTCCCTTTTGCTCTAAGGCCCAAAATAGATGAGCAACTAGACAAGCTAGTTGCTCAAGGAGTATTAGAGCCTACAGACCATGCGAAGTGGGAGACACCCATAGTCACCCCAGTTAAGCCAGATGGGTCGGTGCGCATCTTGGTGACTACAAAAGTACAGTAAATAAGGCCCTACAACAGAGCGCTTACCCGGTGCCAGTGGTGCAACATCTGCTCCACTCGTTGGGCCGCGGGAAGATATTCGCAAAACTAGATCTGGCACAAGCATATCAGCAGCTTCCTGTAGATGATGCCACAGCCGAAGCCCAAACAATCGGAACGCACAGGGGTGCCTTCAAGTGCAAGCGATTACAATTTGGAGTCAGTGTAGCCCCAGGATTGTTCCAAAGCCTGATGGAACAATTGTTACAAGGGATTGAGGGAGTTGTCCCATATTTCGACGACGTACTCATCTCAGCAAAGAATTTAGACCAGCTAAAGCAACACCTAAGAGAAGTGCTATCTAGATTCCGAAAAGTGAGAAGCTTAAAGTGAAAAAGAATAAATGCAACTTGGCAGAAAAGTGAGTAGAATTCCTGGGGTACTTAATTGATGAATCAGGAATACGACCCACTCCTGGAAAGCTGAGGGCAATCAAAGAGGCACCCACACCAAAAAACAAAACGGAGCTGCAAGCTTTCTTAGGATTACTGAACTTTTATAATATCTTCCTATCACAGAAAGCTACAACTGCTGAACCGCTCCACCGGCTACTGGATAAGACAACAGAATGGAAGTGGG
The DNA here is from genome assembly GCF_059756535.1 of Pantherophis guttatus. Lineage (NCBI taxonomy): Eukaryota > Metazoa > Chordata > Lepidosauria > Squamata > Colubridae > Pantherophis > Pantherophis guttatus. The sequence goes on from NC_142063.1 coordinate 337,957,148, forward strand.
GGAAGAAGGAAGGAACGGCATTCGAAGAAATAAAAAAATTACTAACATTGGACAGAGTATTAGTCCAGTACAGCGGAACCCTGCCAATCCGTTTGACTTGCGACACATCACCTTTTGGCATCGGAGCTGTACTGAGCCATTGCATGCCAAACGGAAGAGAGGCCCCCATAGCATTTTACTCCAGAACACTGTCCAAGCCAGAGAGGAACTACAGCCAACTAGATAAAGAGGCATTGGCTGCGGTAGCCAGAATAAAAAGATTCCATGAGTATTTGTATGGCCGAAGATTCGAACTCATCACCGACCATAAACCATTACTGGGCATCATCGCCGGAGACAAACCCCCCCCCCATTCTATCGCCAAGAATGCTTCGCTGGGTAGAGTTCTTAACAGCCTACGACTACCATCTGAACTACAAGCCGGGCAAAACAATCGACCACGCTGACGCCCTCAGCAGATGCCTGCTTCCAGAAATAGAAGAATATCCAGCTCCAGTATCAACCACAATGCTCATTGAGACTATGGAAAGTGCTCAAATCTCCGCTGCAGACATCGCGAGAGCCACCGCGAAAGACAAAACCCTGGCACACGTTTTGAATTGGGTCTGGAAGGGCTGGCCGGAAGCGAATGTGGACACGGAATTTCAACCATTTAAATCCAGACAAACCGAACTGTCGGGACTCAAGGGGTGCATTTTGTGGGGGGACAGTGTCATAATTCCTGGGGTGTTGAGACAGGACATTCTAAACTTATTACATGAGGGGCATCCGGGAATAGTGAAGATGAAGGCATTGGCAAGAAGCTATGTATGGTGGCCCGGAATGGATAAGGAGATAGACGCCTGGGTAGCAACATGCACACCCTGCCAAGGATCATGACCGGCACCACACACTGCACCCACACACGATTGGGGGAACCCGGGGACACCCTGGGCGAGGATACATATAGACTTTGCGAGGCCATGCCAGGGCAACATGTTCCTAATCGTAGTGGATGCATTTTCAAAATGGTTAGAAGTATTCCTGATGCCCTCAACAACCTCGGAAGCCGTTATTCGAGTATTGAGAAGACTATTTGCAACGCATGGGTTGCCAGACTTGCTGGTATCTGATAATGGGCCCCAATTTACCGCTAACACATTCGAGATGTTCCTGGCCAACCAGGGAATCCGACACGCATTATCAGTGCTGGGAAAGCCGTCCACTAACGGGCTTGCCGAACGAATGGTGAGAACGACCAAAGAAACGTTGGCCGTGCCAACGTTCTATTTTGACATCCAAGCCAAAATAGACAAGCTGCTCATGATCCAGCACATCACGCCGAGCGCATCCACACACCGAAGCCTAGCGGAATTGTTGATGGGGAGAAAGCTGTGATCCCCATTAGACAGGTTGCACCCACAATACAGCACCGAGAAACCCACTGACTCCACGAGCAAAATCTGAAAATTCCAAGTGGGGGACAAGGTTTACGCTAAAAATTTCAGCGGCAACCCCCTCTGGATACCGGGAGAAATAACCTAAATCACAGGACCACTGTTGTACAGACTGCAGACCGAGGATGGCCGACAGTGGAAACGCCACATCGACCAGATCAGAGGCAGAGTGACAAGGAACAAACTTGGCCCACCAGACAGAGGTATTGAAAGAGACCAGGACCTACCACAGGCACAAGCACCAAACACCATTAGGAAAGATTCAACCCCGAATAGAGGCAATGGACACTTACCTGAAGTCCAGGAGAAGGAACCGAACGTCAGCTACAATCCACCATGTCGTCCGAGGGAGGAAGGAAGTAACACCCAAGAAAATAATTCCACACCGGCGAACGAGTTCGAGAGAGTTCCAGAGGCAGAGCCAGCAGAGCCACGGAACTCGACATCTCACTCCAAGAACGCCGGAACGACTGAACTGCTCAGGTCAAGTCGCGAATCAAAACGACCCGCCTACCTGCATGACTACGTTGCCTAGGGACTTCAGGATTGGTTATGCTAACCAGAGGGGAGGGGTGTTGAGTATTGAATGGCAGATTTGAACCGACCAATCAGGGACAAGAGCGGGAAATTCATAGGACCGTCAGTGGCTGAAGCCGCGGACAGCTCCTAGCTATAAAAGGAGCTGCCGCGGCTAGGATTGCCATTGCGATTTACGGAGCTAATAAAAGTGTTAGACTCTACTGCGTGTCCTGTTGTTTCTTGCGCCCACGACTTAATAATTTATACCCTCTGTTGTGATTTGAATTTGAGCTTGAATTCTGATTGGTTGTCAGACTCCCATGGGGCCATGCAGGGGTAACTTTGTAGGTTGTGTTTTTGAGTCCCAGGCTTGGTTGATTCTTGCTGGGTGATGATGTAATGAAAGGGCTTTGGGCAATTCCTACTATGGCTCTGCCTGAAGGAGGTAGATCTTTCTTATGTAGATTAGACTGGCCCAGGCCTGAATGGCCCATTGACAAAGGTGGGGGGCTGAGTTTCTGCCTCCCTTTTAGGAGAAATATTCTGCCCTTTTAATATTTCCTAATATATTTCATTTTCCTAGGGGAGGGTGCTAACTTCCTTCAGTCTGGAATGGTATAGATTTCCTGCTTGAGCAGTGGTTGAACGAAGACCTCCTCCAAGGTCCCTTCCAACTATGTTATTCTGTATTCTATATTCTTTTACCCTGTAACAGCAGGTCTGTTATCTGCTATAAGAAAACCGGGATAAAACACAAGATTATTTAGGTTAAGGGTTAAGCACTTGTATGCAAATTACATTAAAAAAAAAAGTTAGAAGTCTATGTGGCTGCGATATCCCTTAGTCATATCATTGTAATGCTTTGGCCTGGAATTAATTGTTAAAGAGTCATTTGCTGAAATGGGTGCCTATGGAAATCAAATAACTAATAAATAAATACAAAAGAATAGTTGTATTGGAACTTGGAAACTGTGGCAATCTCAAAGTAATAATGTTTTCTCCTTTGTATTGGAAGGAGGAAGGTAGATTTTCGTAATAACTTATTGCAAAAACAGCTGACATCAATACCATGCTATCTCTTTGTTTATATTTTTCATTTTAGTGATCTTACCTAAAAAGAGTAACCCAAAATCAGAGTAAAATGCAGATAAGACAAAACAAATTATGGAAGAATGAGCTGCATAAAAGTGCTTAAGACTTGATAATACCTATAATAAGCGATTCAATATTTCATACTCAGATGTTGGAACTCCATACATATATAGCTAGTCATGGACTTACAACCATAACTGAGCCCAAAATTTCTGTTGCTAAGTGAGACATTTGTTAAGTGAGTTTTGCCCCATTTTACGATCTTCCTTGCCACAGTTGTTAAGTGAATCACTGCAGTTGATTAGTTAGTAAACCAGTTGTTAAGTGAATCTGGCTTCCGAATTGTTTTTGCTTGTCAGAAGGTCACAAAAGGTGATCACATGACCCCAGGGACACTGACACGTAAATATGAGTCAGTTAGCAAGCAACCGAATTTTGATCACCTGACCATGGGGCGTCTACAACGGTTGTAAGTGTGAAAAATCATCATGTCACCTTTTCCAGTGCTGTTGTAACTTTGAATGGTCACTAAACAAACTATTGTAAGTCAAGGACTACCTGTATCTGAGGAGGAAGGGAAGATGGTTGTTCTTTGAACATAGAACATAGAATTGTAGGATTGGACGGGACCTTGAAGGTCTTCTAGTCCAATCCCCTGCTCAAGCAGGAGACCCTATATAATTCGGGACAAATGGCTGTCCAGTCCCTTCTGGAAAACTTCCAATGATGTATTTACAACTTCCAGAGGTAAGCCATTCCATTGAATAATTGTTCTTAGCTTTTGTCCCACTTAGTTGCAACACCTGCATATTTGCATTCTGCTTGCATAATTCACATGGGGAAGACATCAAAATTCAACAAGGAGTTGGTTTTTCAGTTGCTTGAGAAAGAGGAACTGGACCAAAGTCACCCAGAGGCCTTCTGTGCCAAAGGAAAAAAAACCTAGAATCTGGGTCTCCCTCCTTTTAGCCGAGCACCTTCCCCAGTAGATCACATTGAATCTCCCACTAATAGACTGTTCTGCCCCAACTACGGACCCCAAAGAACGCAGCACACACGAAGTCTGTACGAACCTTAATTTACTAAATTAAATCAGTCTTTTTCAAACAAAGGCTGTTAATTAACTTTCTTAACAGCCTACAAGAATCCAAAGAATAAATAATCGTAATCTTACTATGGTTGGCAGAAAGCCCAGAAGCAATTTGCAGGAAACTGATAAGAGAACTAAGATCAAGACGCGAAGAAGAGTGAACGAAGTTGTTCTCTGCAAATTGCTTCAGTCGTCGTCCTTCCTTAAATAGGCTAAGGGAGCAGCCAATTAGCCCCAAGCCTTACTCTCGAGGAGACCTCCTCCTCCTGAGTAGCCACTCCTGCCTTTTGGCAGCTCTGTGCGCCCGTGCATCAAGAAGAGGCTCCTCCACTTCTTCCTCTTCACCTATGGAAGCTTCTGGAGGTTCCGAAGGCCCTGGCTGAATCCCCGCCTCTGGCACCATATCTTCTCCAGCCTCCTCATTGTCTGACTCGAGTGCCAGCTGCACAGGCTGCTGGCGCAGCACCACACCAGCCTCCTCGCTGTCGGAATCAGCTACTAGCTGCACAGGCCGCTGACGGGCCACAACACAGACATACGCATAGAGAAATGTTGAAAATGATCTCAATATCTGTGTTGGTAATACTGTATGCTGACAAATGCCGTCTTTGATACTTCATAGTTTTAAGGTACAGATAGTCCTCAATTTAAGACCACAATTGGAAGCCGAATTTTTGTTGTTAAGCAAGGTGGTTGTTAAGTGGGTTTTCTGCCCAGTTGTTAAGTGAATCCTTGCATTTTTTTAAAGTGAATCATGTGGTTGTTAAACGAATCCGGCTTCCCCCACTGATTTTGTTTGTCGGAAGCTGGCAGGGAAGGTCACAAATGACAATCACGTGACCCCAGGATGCTGCAACCATTGTCAATACATGCCGGTTGCCAAGGCCCCAAATTTTGATCATGTGACCATGGGGATGCTGCAACAGTCATAGATGCAAGGGGCTGGTTTTAAGTCATTTTTTTCCAGTATTATTTAATTTTGAATGGTTGATAAACGAATTACTATAAGTTGAGGACTACCTGGACTTTTAATGAAAAAAAAAAGCAAAACCTGGCACCTTGTAAAACAAAAAAATATATGTACTACCATCATAACCCCATATAGAAGTTCCTGGGATTGTACAAAACAAAAGCAGGGTTTTGAAATGTGTTCACTTGCTCAGAAAAAGAAAAGAAACAAGTTAGCTGGGGTATTAGATGATATTCTAGAATTGTGCAGTCTTTGGTGCCCTCTGAGTTTGACTGCTTGTGCAGATGTTTCATGACCCAAGTACAGTGGTGGGTTGCTTCCGGTTTGCACCGGTTCTATAGAACTGGTAGTAAAACCGGCGGGAGGCTCTGTCCACTGATCCTGTGTGCATGCGGCCCCGTTGCGAATCGATAGTAAAGATAAGTAGAACCCACCCCTGCCCAAGTAAGTAACATCATCAGTCTGTACTCAATCATAAGGATCAGTGCACAATCAATGGCACTGATGATGTTATACCTATTTGGGTCTTGAAACATTCGTTAGCGATAGTGATAGCAATAGCATGTAAACTTACATACAATTCCAATTCTTTACAACACTCTATGGGCAGTTTGCAGTGTCAGTATACTGCCCCCAACAATCTGGGCTCTCGTTTTACCGACCTCAGAAGGAGGGAAGGCCGAGTCAACCTTGAGCCCTGTCAGGATCGAACTCCAGACTGTGGACAGAGTTTGCCTGCAATACTGCACTTTAACTGCTGCACCAGGGCAAACAACTTAAGATTGGAGCGCCAAAAACTCCGGGTTCAACCCTGAACTACAAATACAGTGGTACCTTGGTACTCAATTGCTTTGAAACTCATTGAATTTGGTATTCAATGCATTTTGATGCAAAAATTTTGTCCCGGTACTCATCATTTGTTTGGTACTCAACGCATAAGCTAAAACTTGTTGATGTCGGCTGCCTAGTGACTCACTACCATGTTTCCCTGAAAATAAGACCCTGTCTTATATTTTTTTTGAACCCTGACATAAGCGCTTGGCCTTATTGCCATGTGCTCAAAAGCCCGATTGGGCTTATTATCAGGGGATGTCTTATTTTGGGGGAAACAGGGTACATTATTCCTTATCAGAAAAAATTGTTTGATATTCATCATTTTTGGTACTTATCGCACCTCCTGGAACCAATTAATGATGAGTACTGAGGTACCACTGTACTCTGCATTGTATATCCTAGAGGTTTAGACTGAATGGCGGGGTATCCCCTCACCGGTTTATTTTCTATTCAATGTTTTTTGTCCCCTGGGCCCTGCTCATTCTGGCAACCATTTTGTGAACCTCGCATTGGCCTCATGGCAGCCATTTTATTTATTATTTATTTATGGAAGAAATTTATATAGCTGCCCAACTCACTCACAATGACTCACAAGGGATATTTGGAAAGCGTAGCCACAAGCGCTCTCAATATTCCAAGTTGTGCCCATTGGCTCAAATTTTGCATAACCGGATCCAGAGTGACATCATAGTTGATGTCAGAGGAATGCCGCCAAAGGACAGGTGAGTCTTTTATGCAAACGGGATGAACTACAAGAAAAGTCTCTGTGTCTTGTTTATCACCTTCTATCTAATTTCAGACAAACAAGGAAAGAAGAAAAGAAGAATGTATCAGATGACATACTTGTGCAATGTTGCATGATACAAGCAAGGAGAATATTGTCCAATGAAGTTATGAAGTTATGCAAAGTGTGGTTTGACATAAACGAATCCTTGACTTACAGACTAAATTACATTTAGTGATTGTTCAAAGTTACAATGGCCCTGGAAAAGAAGTGATCCCTTTTTTTTAGAACCGATCCTTGCATTGCGATTGTTACAGCATCGCCATAATCACGTGATCAAAATCTGTGTGCATGGCAAGTGGCATCAGAGGTGGGTTTCAGCAGGTTCTGACCAGTTCTGGAGAACCTGTAGCGGAAATTTTGAATAGTTTGGAGAACCGGTAGTAAAAATTCTGATTGGACCCGCCTCCATCTATTCTCTGCCTCTCAAGTCCCAACTGATCAGGAGGAAATGGGAATTTTGCAGTAACCTTCCCCTGGAGTGGGGAGGGAATGGAGATTTTACAGTATCCTTCCCCTGCCATGCCCACCAAGCCACGCCCACAGAACCGGTAGTAAAAAAATTTGAAACCCACCACTGCGTCACAGCCACCAATGTGTGACACCCGCTGGCACGCGATTTATTGAGCTTTTCAACCCCCGGTAGGCCAACCATGGATAAATCCAGGAAAAGAAAAGTTTCAGAAGAAAACAGAACATTCAATTCAACTACATATGCTAGTTTTGTGGCCGCTCAAGAAATAGTCAGGCACAGGAAGGGTTTTGTGGCTCCCGGTGTTTTCTTTTCTGTGGGAAACGGGTCCAAATGGCTCTTTTGAGTGTTTAAGGTTGCAGACCCCTGACCTATACTATAATGCAGGGGTCTCCAGAGTTGGCAACTTTAAGACTTGTGGACTTCAACTCCCAGAATTCCCCAGCCAGTCCACGAGTGATCAAGTTGCCAAGTTTTGGAGACCTCCTGCTATAATGGATCCAAGGCTATGTGTTGGTGAGTCCAAATATGGGAGGATGAATACCGTGCTCTATTCTTAGTTATAGTTGAGCTTTAGAGCACTTTTCTGACCCACTGAAGTAGGACTGCTGTTTTCCAACCAATGATATAACAAAACAAAATGTTTTTATTTTTATTTTTATTGTTCTGGCAGACTAGACCAAGAAGAAAATAGCAATAATTCACTACGGAAACACAGAGATCTAGCCAGAGTTAGATCAGTTGTTGTTTTGAGGTTTTTGTAAATTGAAGGTGCCAGGCCTTCTAAGTGAACAAAAATAAGTTTAGTAGAAGATGTACCAGAATTCAAGGTCCTTTAGGGTGAGTTCGGTGGAGTGTGTCGGCTGAATGTACATAATCTAGATAAAGTTGCTACTTGAAACCTCCCACTGTGCAAGCCCTCTGAATCTTGTTTTCTAGTTCATTCTCTGTTCTTTGCAATGGGAAGATGGGCTAATGTGATGCCATTTCAGCTGCTATTACAGCAACTGTTCTGAAGAGCGAAGTACAGATAGACCTCATCTTACAACAGTTCATTTAGTGACCATTCAAACTTACAATGGTACTGACAAAAGTGACTGACAACCATTTTTCACGCTTATAACCTTTGTAGCATCCCCATGATCAAAACTCAAATGTACTTACAACTCTACTTATGACGGTTGCAGTGTCCCAGGGTCATGTGATCCAGTGATGGGTTTCAAATTTTTTTACTACCATTCTGTGGGCGTGGCTTGGTGGGCGTGGCATGGCTTGGTGGGCGTGGCAGGGGAAAGATACTGTAAAATCTCCATTCCCTCCCCAATCCAGGGGAAGGAAACTGCAAAATCCCCATTTCCTCTCAATCAGCTGGGACTCGGGAGGCAGAGAATAGATGGGGGCGGGGCCAGTCAAAATTTTTACTACCGGTTCTCTGGACTACTCAAAATTTTTGCTACCGGTTCTCCAGAACTGGTCAGAACCTGCTGAAACCCACCTCTGATGTGATCGATCACCTTTTGCAAGCTTTTGACAAGCAAAGTCAATGGGGAAGCCAGATTCCCTTAACAACCGTATTACTAACTTATCTGCTGAAGTGATTCATTTAATAGCTATGGCAGGAAAGGTCGTAGAATGGGGCAAAATTCACTTAACAAATGTCTCACTTAGCAACAGAAATTTTGGGCTCAATTGTGGTCGTAAGTCAAAGACTACCTGTATATTTTCCATAATTATTGACCCTTGATTCCTTATCTAGGTTTGTTTGGGCTATGGTTTTACAAACCTGGGACTCTAGGGTTTTGCAAAAGCTTGCCACAAAAAAAAAAAAAAAAAAGGCTAGGAATAAGAAAAGAAGAAAAAAAACGAACTTGACTATAGACATTTTTTTTAATCAATAGGTTCCATGGAGAGAGGCTTTTCTGCAGACTGGAGGGGCAGGGTTTTGTCTGCTGCCTGCATCCCGCAGGTGAGGCTTTGCTTGTTTGCGTGGCCCCATTTCTGGCATGCCGTGATGCGGTACTGCTCCACGGACCAGAGATTGGGGACCCCTGTTGTAAAGCAAAGCCCCAATCCACATCATCTTTCCAAAAATGTTTCTAAAATTTGAAATGGCTTCAGTACTTGCTTAAAGACTGTCAGGTGCAATCCAACACTTTGTTGTGCTTAACTATTCAAAGAAAGGCCAAAGATAAGCAAGAATAGTCCTGATCTCCCATCCTAAAGGTAGGAGATAGAATAGTGGGTTGAAGAGACCAGAACCATTGATTGTTCTCTCTGAGCCAATTTGATTTTTGTTGTTTTTAGTTGCGAAGTCGTGTCTGATCCACCGCAACCCCATGGACAACGTTCCTCCAGGCCTTCCTGTCCTCTGGAGTCCATTTAACCTCACGCCGACTGCTTCAGTGACTCCATCCAGCCACCTCATTCTCCGTCGTCCCCTTCTTCTTTTGCCCTCAATCTTTCCCAGCATTAGGCTCTTCTCCAGCGAGTCCTTCTTTCTCATTAGGTGGCCAAAGTATTTAGTTTCCTTTTCAGGATCTGGCCTTCTAAAGAACAGTCAGGGTTGATCTCCTCTAGGACTAACCGGTTTGATCGCCTTGCAGTCCAAGGGACTCGCAGGAGTCTTCTCCAGCACCATCGTTCAAAGGCCTCAATTCTTTGGCGCTCAGCGTTCCTTATTTAATTTTAATTTAATTTAATATTTAAATTTATATACTGCCCTTCTCCTGAAGGACTCAGGGCGGTGAGCAGCCATAGGTAAAAAACATAGAATACAAAATTTAAAAACAATTTAAAAATATATTAAACAATTTGGCCCGACAGTTAAAATCCCCCATTTAAAATTCAAATTAAAATTACACCATTGGAGTTAGGCCAGCCCGGCTTGATGAAATAAAAAAGTTTTGAGGGCCTGACGGAAAGTACGTAGATCCATACTTGGTCCAACTTTCACAGCCATACATTGAACAACATTTGGGAGGCCACAGATTCTGTAATTTCTCTATCACAGAGATCATAGATGCACATGGACATATAAATATATATCGACAGAGCCACACCCACACCATTACATGCACACAAGCACGTATTTGGAAAAGTATGCAAGATATATTGTCTTGCAAAACCTTGCAAAGACTTCAAAGAAAACCCTCAGTCTGTGATGGAGCAATAAAAACCTTTCTGTTTGCAATAACCATTTCAGTGTAAGTATGTAAGATGCTGGCAGCTGTCTGGCGCTCCACCCTGCCCAAGTCTCTGATGAATAACAACTGTTATCAATGTGAGATCTGAGGCAGTTAAAACAGGAGATGCTACAAAAGTCAACTTTGTACACCTTTTCTAGGGTGCTAAGCAGGTCTGAAATCCAAATTTTTTTACTACTGGTTCTGAGGGCGTGGCTTGGATACTGCAAAATCTCCATTCCCACCCCACTCCAGGGGAAGGATACTGCAAAATCTCCATTCCCACCCCACTCCAGGGGAAGGATACTGCAAAATCTCCATTCCCACCCCACTCTGGGGCCAGCCAGAGGTGGTCTTTGCTGGTTCTCCAAACTGCTCAAAATTTCTGCAACCGGTTCTCCAGAACCTGTCAGAACCTGCTGGATTTCGCCCCTGGTGCTAAGTTAACAAGTTCGAGAATCTGTGGAAAAACAAGCTCTTGTGTTTAGAGGATGTTGTTCCTGCTTAGGAAACCCAGAATCCCGTGATGGTTATTTCATGTTTTGATTTTCAGGGCAACAGTCACAGACCTGTCTGGACTTTGCAACCTGCTTGGCAGAGAGTCTGCCATACCCTCCAGCAGAATGTATGGAATGCAATGTGGGATCCAGTCTGGAAGTATATAAAAATGCCAGACAGGTTTGGTGAGAAAAAGTAGGAAGGAAAAAGAGGCTACTGTGGACACAGATACACCTGCAAGTTACCAGCTGTATTCACACGCCTTTCAACAGATCAGTGAAGGCTGTACTGGGTGGGTGGTTAGGCAGCCATTAACTTTGTCGGATATATGTGTGTGTGTGTCTGTGTGTGTTGGCAGTGGTGGCTAGCAGTGGTGGGTTTCAAATTTTTTGACTACTGGTTTGCGGGTGTCGCTTGGTAGGTGTGGCTTGGTGGGCATGGCAGGAGAAGGATACTGTAATACCACCTCGTTCTCTGTCGTCCCCTTCTTCTTTTGCCCTCCATCATTCCCAGCATGAGGCTCTTCTCCAGTGAGTCCTTCCTTCTCATTAGGTGGCCAAAGTATTTGAGTTTCACCTTCAGGATCTGGCCTTCTAAAGAGCAGTCAGGGTTGATCTCCTCTAGGACTGACCGGTTTGATCGCCTTGCAGTCCAAGGGACTCGCAGGAGTCTTCTCCAGCACCATCGTTCAAAGGCCTCAATTCTTTGACTCTCAACCTTTCTTATGGTCCAACTTTCACAACCATACATTGCAACTGGGAAAACCATAGCCTTGACTATAATACAATATAATAATTCCAGAATCAGTGGGTTCATGGATGAATTGAAATTCAATCTTGTTCAAGTTGGATCTAAGGCTGTTCCTCAGATCCTAAGAGCCTCCAAACATGGGATGAGGGCTTTCATTACATTCTCTATTCAGTTCATGATGGCTTTTAATTGGATGCCAGCCAATTGGCAGTAGTGGGATTCAAATCCCGTCGCTACCGGTTTGCTCGTGGGCGTGCCTGCGCTTGCTTGCACGGGTGTTTCTTCTGATACTAAATAGGATATTAGATACAAGCTAAGCTTTTTCTCCTGTAAAATATATAGCATGTTACATAATAGCAATATAATTATACCATTTAATATCATATTACATAATTATATGTAATGCCTTTCAAGTGATGTTAATTGCAGTGGTTTTAATATTTAATAAAATCATACGCGTAATCCTTGTTTTAAAATTGTAATTGAGCCTCTAATTATGATCATAGGTCATGATGGTCATTAAATCTGACACCAATTTTATGACTCCTTTTGCAGCAGCCATAAAGCAAATGCAGGGGTTCACTATGGGGCAATTTTTCTAGAAACTGGAAGTAAATGCCTGTTTTCTGACAAAAACCTCATAAATTGGGGTCCCATGACCACAGAACACTGCAAACAGGCGTAAATGCAGGCCAGTTAATGACCGGCCAAAATGTGGTCACATGACTGGGGGGGGGGAAAATCAGATCTCTGAATCCAAAGTCACTTTTTCAGGGTTCGTCATAACTTAAAATGGTTACTAAGTGACCGGTCATAAGTCAAGAACTATCTGTATTGGAAAAAATGCTGTTCCTACATTGATCCAAGCAGATGATGTCAGGATGCTTATAAGCAAGATCTCTTGTCTAAGTTTTGCACCTACCGGTATTCAGAATGCAATGGATTTCTGTCAAAATTATAACAAAAAAAAAAAAAAAGAACAAAAGGAACAAAATACAAGTATACATTCTATAAAAAGATACAAAATGCATTTGTTGTTGTTGTTAGTTGCGAAGTCGTGTCTGACCTATTGCGATCTCATGGACAACGTTCTTCCAGGCCTTCCTTTCCTCTACCATCCTCTGGAGTCCATTTAATCTCACGCCGCCCGCTTCAGTGACTCCATCCAGCCACCTCATTCTCTGTCGTCCCATTCTTCTTTTGCCCTCAATCATTCCCAGCATTAGGCTCTTCTCCAGTGAGTCCTTCCTTCTCATTAGGTGACCAAAATATTTGAGTTTCATCTTCAGGATCAAAAATAAATAAAAAACACAACAGAAAGAAGAAAATCAAAATATAAAATAAAACGTTTATATTAAAAAAAAAGAATGTAATGAGGATCTCTTTGTTATCTATCTAGCATCTTCAAATCCAGGAGGATCACAGTGTTATTTATCGTAATGTGAATACACAATGAATCGACTTCATCATTATGGAATGTCCAAGTCCATAGAATGGGGTTGGCTGGTCTAGAAAAAAGAAAGACTGGGGGGGACATAAGAGCAGTATTCCAGAATATAAGAGGTTGCCACAAAGAGGAGGGGGTCAACTTATTTTTCAAAGCACCAGAAGGCAAGACAAGAAACAATGGATGGAAACTAATCAAAGAGAGAAGCAACCTGGAATTAAGGAGAAACTTCCTAACAGTGAGGACAATTAACCAGTGGAAGAGCTTGCCATCAGAAGTTGTGGGTGCTTCATCACTGGAGTTTTTTAAGAAGAGACTGGGCAGCTATTTATCTGAAATGGTATAGGTTTCCTGCTTGAGCAGGGGGTTGGTCTAGAAGACCTCAAATATTCCTTCCAGCTCTATTCTGATTGTATTGTAAATCACAAGAGTCTTAATCACACAACCTGTCTGGTTTCCAAATTCTTTCCTTCCTGTAATTGTTCTTAGCTTATACCTGAATTTTGCATCATACTGAATGTACAGGTAGTCCGGAACTTTTGATGACAATTGAGCAAAACATTTCCATTGCTAAGCAAGACAGTTGTTAAGTGAACTGTGCTTCATTTTATGAACTTGTTGCCAGACTCGTTAAATGAATCACTGCAGTTATTAAGTTAACAACATGGTTGCTAATCGAATCTGGCTTTTTTCCCCATTGACTTTCCTTGTCAGAAGTTCGCAAAAGGGGATCACCTGACCCCAGGACACTGTTGCCAAGCACCCAAATTGTGATCACCTGACCAACAGTTGTCAATGTGAAAATGGTCTTCACTTTTTTCAGTGCCATTGTAACTTTGAATGGCCAGTAAATGAATAGTTGTAGCTATACAGGATCCACATTGACACATATACAAATGTTTTCCTATCTTAATCCTAACAAAACTTGTAATCTCAGGTTACAATATATTTGAGGCAGTGGTGGGATTCAGCCGGTTCTGGTGAACTGGTAGAGGCTCTGCCCACCCGCCCGGATGTAACGCACAAGCAAAGAGCATGCATGGAAGGCCATCCGCATGCGCAGAGGAGGCGCATACGCTCACATTTGCAAACCGGTAGGGAAGGTAAGTGAATCCCACCTCTGATTTGAGGGAGGGTGGCTTATATATTTGAGGGGCTTTTAGTTGACTTTTGAGGATTACGTGGAGCCCTGCAATTTTATTAGTAAAATTTCAGAAGTGATTTGCCCTACCTTTTTTCTGAAGGCCTAAGTGTCCTGCCAAAGTCACCTACCTGCTTTCATGCCTAAATCTTGTTTTCTAGGCTGATGCCCCAAACCACTACATCAGGTAGCTCTTTAGATTACATTACATTATTTTACATGACATTATACTATACTGTACTACCAGAACAACTAGACACAAGGACAGTTTTTCCCCGAATGCCATCACTCTGCTTAACAACTAATTCCTACAACACTGTCAAATAATTTACTAAGACTGTATTACTATTCTTCTTCTCTTCCTTACTAGTACCTATCTCTTCCCACTTATTACTATAACCATGTTGCTTGTATTTTTCAATTTATATTGTTTTTATTTGTTTCCTAGTACAATGTGATAGCTTATTAGTAACCTTGACTATCACTAAGTGTTGTATCTTTTTATTCTTGAGGAATGTATTTTACTCTCCTTATGTACACAGAGAACATATGCACCGAAGACAAATTCCTTGTGTGTCCAATCACACTTAGCCAATAAAGAATTCAATTCAATTCAATTCAATTCAATTCAATTCAATTCTAATTCTATTCTATATCTACAAGTAGAAATAATGATAAGAACAGAAAAGTCTGTACAGTTATACTTTGTTTGCAGAACATGACTTGTAGCACCAATGCTGAAATACAGAATAGGTAATACCATGATTTGAAATGTTAAACATCTTAAAGTTGCCAAGGTTGAGAACCACTGATGTAGACAGACATTCTCCAGGATGATCTGTCACAGGGTCTGGTCCTTCAGGTCTCCTAACTGGGTGCAGTGATGATGTTACCTAATTTGGTAATGAAATATCTGCAAGAAAACCACTAAGCTCAGAGAACACCAAGCCTTCATTTCAACCCTAAGGTACAAATATTCTCTCTTATGAGTCAGTCCACTTTGCTGCTGCTCATTCTCCCATTCTCTTTCCTTTCAGGTTTCCCAGAGAGAAAAGTCCTCGACTTACCATAGTTTATTTAGTGACTGTTCAAAGTTACAACGGCACTGAAAAAAGTGACTTATGACATTTTTCATACTTGTAGGAAGTTAGCACCCACCCCTTTCCTAGAAGAATGAAATATTTTAGGAAATATTAAAAAGGCAGAATATTATGTTTCCCTGGATGAGAAATGGAGAAGCATGTTTTAAAGACGAAGCAGCTCCCACCTTCTTGCCCCCCCCCCTTTGTCAATGGGCCAGAGGCAGAAACTCAATTCCCTCCCATCTTTGTCAATGGACCATTACCTGCAACACAATAGGACCCATCTAGCAACAGAAACTAACACAATAGGACCCATCTAGCAACAGAAACTCACCACATGGCACCTAGGAAGATTACATCAGGCAGCAAGGCTAGCTAAGACCCCCACCCCCTGGGAGTCTGACAACCAATCAGGATACTCTTTCTGGGCCCCAGGAAGTTCAAAGCCAGATAGGGCATAAAACCCGGGGACTTGCAGCATCTCCCTGCTTTTCTTTTTCAGGAACTCGAACCATGTGATCCTGTCCACCATTAAACCATCTTTCCAAGCAGTCTCCATGTTTCCAGTGTCTTTTTCCCCACTTGGAACTGAACCCAGAAGGGTATTTCTTCCAACATACTTATGACTATAACAGCATCCTCATGGTCATGTGATCAAAATTCAGATGCTTGGCAACCTACTCATATTTATGGTGGTTGCAGTGTCCTGGGGTCAAGCAAAGTCAATGGGGAAGCCAGATTCACTTAACAACCAACCATGTTACTAACTTGACAACTGCAATAATTCACTTAGCAACCGTGGTAAGAAAAGTTGTAGAATGTGGCAAAACTCACCTAACAAATGTCTCACTTAGCAACAGAAATTTTGGGCTCAATTGTGGTTGCAAGTCAAGAATCATCTGTAATGAATTCAAAATATAATTTATGACTCAAGTAAGATGTCCAGGTTGATTTATTTGATAATCAATTTGTTTTCAAGGCTATTCATGGTATTCTCCAGATTGTTTTCCAGCAGCCAATTGGAGAAAGTTTGAGACTTAGATTTAGATTTCTTATTGGTTAAATCATCTGGATTAAAAAGATCCAAGTTGGCAGCCATTATGAGTTCAAACAACAGAGTATGCCAAAACATTGTATAAAACAAGGATCAAAAATAATATTGCATAGGCTTGTTATCTAGATTTTTTTTAACTCAATGTAATGAGATCTTGTCTTTTTTGTTCTTTTTTACTTCTTTATTATCTATTTCTGCATATGAGTCCACAAATGGAAAGGAAGCAAATTTTCATGGAGAATAGTTCTCCTTTTAGTCTGCTTCTCAGCTTTACATTTTACATTTCTTTTTAATGGTGATTTCCACAATACAACCCAATTGCAATTCATGGCTTAGAAAGACGGGATACACATTTGCATTAAGCAATAAGGTTGCCTCAGAGCAGAAGGATGAACAACACGAAGGAAACTTAAAAAATGCAGCATTCCAGTACTTTTAAACAGATAAAATACATTTTTTTCCCAGGGTTCTTCCTCATTATTTCCAGGGTGAAAAAAGTTTTGGTGACCTCTAGTGGACAAAGTCACTACAGAAATTTGCTGTAAAGTTGAAGTTTTGAAATTGGAATGATTGCCTATTCAAAAACTAGGCACTTGGAAGAACTTTGAAATAAATGTTCAGTTTCAGTTTAAAATTCTGTTTGTGGTTGTAAATGGGAACAGTTTCCATCTCCTGCATAAAACAAGCAGGATAAAATGGTGTTGTTTTTAGGATACTCTTCCATCTAAGGCAGGAAGAAGCTTCACAGGTCAAAATCTAGTCAGAGTTGGGCCTGGCTAGCATTTGGCTAAGAACCCATTAGGAAATTTCAAGGTTGTAGGCTAGATTAGGAAATATGTATATGCATATGAAGGCAGTTACAAAGCTCTTCAATGTACCCAAGCATAGGACCTGGGTATTTGCGGGACCGCCTGCTGCCGCCGATAGCCTCCCACCGACCAGTACATTCCCACAGAGAGGGACTCCTCAGGGTGCCATCAGCCAGGCAATGTCAGCTGGCGACTCCCAGGGGGAGGGCCTTCTCTGTGGCAGCTCCTGCCCTCTGGAACGATTTGCCCGCGGAGATACGAAGGATATCGGATCTCCGGGTCTTTCGCCATGCCCTAAAAACTTTTCTTTTCCATCAAGCAGGGCTGGCGTGACACTGCCCCCCCCCTTTTTTAGCCTTTTAAATTGTCAATGGGTTTTAGTTTGAATGTTTAAAATTTTGGGCCAAAGTCATATAATTCTTTTTAAAAAATTTAAATTTTGTATTGGTATGTGTTTTAGTTCTGGCTGTGCACCACCCTGAGTCCACTAGAAGAAAGACGGGATACAAATTGAATAAAATAAAATAAAATAAAATAAATAAATAAATAAATAAATGTTGTGTTCAAAAAATTACATAGACATATTTGTTATAGTTGGAGACCCAAATTAGTCTGATAGCGAAACATCAGGAGCCTCATACCATCTTTTCTAATTAATAAATTTCATCAACAGGCATAACCTTTTGTGACCTGCAGCGCCTGCATCATCTGTCTTTATATTATGCAACCTTCTGAGTTTTTGGGAACTGGGGCAGGCAAAATGGTAAGCAAATCGGAACATGAGGAAGGAGGAAACTATCTGATGTAACAATGGAGATTTGAATGCAGTACAAAGCAAGTTCAGTACTCAGTGGAGTATCTGCTACCTCCTATTCCATTTCTTAAAAACAAAACAACCCCCCCCCAAATGAAGTATATAATACCAAAAGGTCAACGAGTTTTATCATTACATAAGTTTCCAAGGATCCTTGTCTACTTCTAAATCAACTGATTGGAACGTAGCCCATAGTTTTGATAAAGCAGCCTTAATGAATTGTGGGTTAGTATTTGAATCATCTGAACATTTATTTTTTTTTGCTGTTAATCAGGTTTTGGAAGCTATTGCATTTTTTAAAGACACTAATAAAATGCAAAATCCATTATTCCAAATCTATCTTGTTTTTACTCAACTGAGAATATATTTAGAAAAATGCAGAAGCCTTCCGTTTTCTGTCCTTGAGCTGGTTTATTTTATTTATTTATTTATTTATTTGATTTGATTTATATGCCGCCCTTCTCCGGAGACTCAGGGCGGCTTACAATGCATTAAGCAATAGCCTTTTAATTAAGATCGTATAACCATAACATGCATTATATATTCGATATATCTTTTATTTATCCTAGAACCTGCGGAGCAGCTTAAATAATTTCTCCCCCAATGTTATTTCATTTCTGCAGAAATATGTGAGTTAACTAATTTAATATTCCCGGGATTGTTAACACCTGGAAGGCACCTCTTGGCTTCTGCGCGTGCGCAGTACTTCTACACCTGGCTGCCTACGAGCGAGTCAACGCGTGTGCAGTGGCTGTCATCGCCTTTCTCCGGGACGGGCGCAGCTCATTGGCTTTTTCCTCCGTATTTCTTTCAACTTCCGGGTCTCGCCTCGTTTATTGCACATGCGCGGTTCTGACGCTTTCGCGCGAGCCGATGCCGTACTACCCGCGGGCATGCCTCGAACCTGGCGCCGCCTTTTTTTTTTTTTTTTCTTTTCCTAGCCCGTTGCGCAAGCGCCACTCCTCCCCTTCATGCTCATGCGCATTGCTGGCCGAGAGTTTCCTTAAGCCTCCGTGCACCGGCGCGCGTGCGCGTGGCCTCTCGTCTGCCCGTCTTTTTTTTTTTTCTCCCCCAAAGCTCGTCACGCATGCGCCTTTTGCTCTTTTCGTCCCCCCACCCCTCCATCCCTTCCCACTTGTCTCTCCCCTTTGGCGGCCCGGGCTGGTGTTGGGGGCGGACTCGGTTTCCCGCTTCCGGTGTGGTGTCATGGTGGCCGGTGGGCTTTGATGGCTGAGAAGGCGGCGGAGGAGGAGGAGGGGAGCTGAGAGCTCGGCGGCTGCACGGAGCCGAAGGGCAGGGGGCGCCGGCCGGACCCTTCTTGTCCCCGTCTCCCCTCTCGGCCTGGCGGGCGGCGGGAGATGGCGGCCCACAAGCCGGTGGAATGGGTGCAGGCTGTGGTGAACCGCTTCGACGAGCAGGTAAACTGCCCTGGGCTGTGTGAGGAGGAGCCCGCAGGGGTAAATGGGCTTCTCTGGAGTGAGGGGGGGAGGAAAGAAGCTAGGGTGGGGGGTCGCCGCCTTTCCTCAGCCGAAGCGGCGGAAGGATGGATAGCTTGCAGGCCGGCTCTGGTGAGGACGACGAGCCCCAACCAGGCTCTTTAGCTCGGCTTGGGGAGAGGTAGGAAGGAGCTGGGCGGGGAAGGAAGGCCTCCGTGTGGGTGTGTTCGTTCACCTCTTGCGGGCTCTTCATGGGAGGAAAGGGGGCCCGACTTTCACGCCTGCGAGGGAGGGAGGGTGTAAAAGAGAGGGGGGCTCTTTAAATGTAATTTTGATGGGGGTTATTACTAGGTTTGCTGTGGCAAATCTAGACAGCGTACTAAAAAGCAGAGAGAGCACCCTGCCAACAAAAGTGTGTATACTTCAAGGCTATGGTTTTCCCAGTTGCAATGGATGGCTGTGAAAGTTGGACCATAAGGAAGGCTGAGCGCCAAAGAATTGAGGCCTTTGAACTCTGGTGCTGGAGAAGACTCCTGCGAGTCCCTTGGACTGCAAGGCGATCAAACCGGTCAGTCCTAGAGGAGATCAACCCTGACTGCTCTTTAGAAGGCCAGATCCTGAAGATGAAACTCAAAATACTTTGGCCACTGAATGAGAAGGAAGGACTCGCTGGAGAAGAGCCTAATGCTGGGAAAGATTGAGGGCAAAAGAAGAAGGGGATGGTGAAGAATGAGGTGGCTGGATGGAGTTACTGAAGCAGTCGGCGTGAGGTTAAATGGACTCCAGAGGATGGTAGAGGACAGGAAGACCTGGAGGAACGTTGTCCATGGGGTCGGGATGGGTCGGACACGACTTCGCAACTAACAACATGGGAGGAAAGTGGGGCTGACTTTCATGCCTGGGAGGGAGGAGGGTGTAAAAGAGAGAGGGCTGTTTAAATGTAATTTTGATGGGGATTATTCCTAGGATGGACGAGCAGGATTTCCCAAGCTGGAGCTCTGCAGACTGGTTGGAGAATAACTACGACAGGGTAGTCCTCGAATGTGCGATCCCCAGCATTTCTGTTGTTGCTGAGTGAGATGTTTATTTAGTGAATTTTGTCCTATTTTTACGACCTTTCTTGGCTCCCTTGTTAAGTGAACCACTGCGGTTGTTGAATTAGTAATTGCGGCTGTTAAGTGAATATGGCTTTCCCTATTGAGTTTGCTTGTCAGAAGGTCGCAAAAGGGGATCGCATGACCCTGGGACGCATCAAAGGTCATAAATATGAGTCAGTTGCCAAGCATCTGAATTTTGATCACGTGACCATGGGGGAGGATGCTGCAACGGTCATGTGTGAAAAATGGTCATAAGTCACTTTTTTCAGTGCAGTTGTAACTTTGAACAGTCACTAAATGAACTGTTGTAAGTCGAGGATTACCTGTACTCCAATGTTCCGTTGATCAGAGGCATCAGGTTGAGGGAAAGGTGTACCCAACCTGCACCAACTTGCACAGGAATGGCTGCACTCACGTTTGGAGAAGGTTGCTTGGCATATTTCATTTTCTGTCTTTTTGAGGCAAGGAGAGAACCAACCTAGAACTAAGGAGAAATTTTCTGACAGAACAATAAATTGGTGGAATAACTTGACTCCAGAAATTGTGGATGCTCCAGTACTGGAGGTTTTTAAGACAAGTTTGAATAGCTATTTGTCTGAAATGGCATAGGTTTTCCTGTTGAGCAGGGGGTTGGACTAGAAGACCTTTAAGGTCTCTTTCAACTCTGTATACAGTAATAGCATGGCTAAAATAGGTTGAGTTTACCTCAACAGGACAAAAAAAAACACCATTAAGTTTTGAATAGAGGTGAAAAGAGCTGAAAGATATTTTTTGGTTCTTTTCTAGTTAGGATGAAATTAGCTAACTTGTGTAATGACTATGTATGTGATAGAGTCTTCATCTCCTGCGGGGAAAAATAAATATTGTATAAGTTTTAGTTATATAGGAATGTGCCATTCTTTCATGAGAATAGGCTATTAAAACGTGGACTGAAGGGGATCTTAATTTCCAAAGTGATGATCCCACTCTTCTCTTTTTAATAGCATGCTGTCATTCTTGCTTGAGGGATGCATGGGATGGCATAGAAAAAAACAAATGATCTGGTAGTTTTTTTCTTCATGAAGTTTTGAGATGGCCTGTGGGTAGCTGAGTGATGTTCTACAGTCCTTTCTATGAGGAAGACACTAGAGAGGAAAGCTTTGTTGAAAATGTTAACCGTGTTGGTTACTTTAAGTCTCCTGATGTCACTTGAACTATTTTTTTTTTTTTGAAATAGTCTGGGATAGGTGTTTGCTGAATTCCACAGAAAGGGGCTTCTCAAAATGAGTCTCTGTGTGGGAAAGCCAAAGAAATATTGGATACAATTCTTTTGAGTGAGATGGAAAAATACCTGGATGTAATACAGTTCCTGCTACTGTGGTGGTGATGGTAGTTGTAGTTGTTCCTCCTTCTCTTCCTCTTCCTCCTCCTCACAATGAGAGGAGTATAGGCAGTCCTATGGACTTAACAGTTTGCTGAGGCGTGCTTCAAGTTACAGTGGCACTGAAAAAACTGACTTATGACTGTTTTTCACAGGTACGATCATTGCAGCAGCCCGATGGTCACATGAACAAAATTCAGACACTTGACAACTTACTCATGTTTACAATGGTTGCAAATGTCCCAGGGGTCATTTGATCACCTTTTGACAAGCAAAGCCAATGGGGAAGGCCAGATTCACTTA
Source organism: Pantherophis guttatus (assembly GCF_059756535.1). Lineage (NCBI taxonomy): Eukaryota > Metazoa > Chordata > Lepidosauria > Squamata > Colubridae > Pantherophis > Pantherophis guttatus. The sequence goes on from NC_142063.1 coordinate 337,979,318, forward strand.
ACTGTGTTACTAACTTAAACTGGTGATTCACTTAACAACTGTGGCAAGAAAGGTTGTAGAATCGGGCAAACCTCAACTGTCTTGCTTAGCAACAAATGTTGGGCTCAGCTATAGTCATATTTGTCTTTTGGGTATGGTAGAGTTGATAAAGAGTTGAAGATTCTTCTGGACTCTCATTATAGGGAATGTATTAAAAAAGTAAATATAATCTGTCTTAAATTTGGTAGGTTTCGAACATAGAAATCTGTTGGTCAAATTTGGAGTCTCCATAGATAACATGGGGAAAGGCGTTGCCACTATTTTCCTATGGGATACAGGAATTCTCTGTGGAATAAATTTATAATTGTGGATGTGTTTGAATTCCATTCTTGTAGTATGTCAGTGCAGTTTCCTTGTATAAAGAAGAAGAAAATACGAAGTGTCTAAAGTGGGATTGGAAGAAACAAATTGTCTATGCTAACCATTCTAGGGATCCTTTAAATAGGGGAGATTGAGGAATTTCCCCCACCTATCACAAGAGAGGGTTTTTAAAATAACTTTTAAAGATTTAGAAAGAAGTGATCCTAACAATATTAGGAGTGATATTGTTAGCCTATAAGAGAACTGGGGAACTATTTTTTCAGTCAACTTAATTTGTACTTATCTTTCTTTTAAGAAATATTGAAATTATATTAACTAGTCTCACCGACCAGTTTGCTCCCATAGAGAGGGACTCCTCAGGGTGCCGTCGGCCAAACAATGTCGACTGACGGCCCCCAGGGGGAGAGCCTTTTCTGTGGGGGCACCTACAATCTGGAACGGGCTTCCCCCGGAGTTACGAAACATCCAAGACTTACGCATTTTCCGCCGAGCCCTGAAAACATTTCTATTCCAACAAGCTGGTCTGGCCTAACTCTCCCTTTTTAATTGGCTTTTAAACTGTCTTTTAAATTGGGTTTTAAACCTCTTTAGATAAATTTGGATGTTTTTTAATCTTTGAGCCTAAATTACTTAATCTGTTTCTTAATAGTTTTTAACTTCTATATGTATTTGTATTTATTATGGCTGTTCACCACCCTGAGTCCTTCGGGAGTAGGGCGGTATACAAATATGAAAAATAAATAAATAAATAAAATAAATTTGCTTGGTCTTTTTTACTTTTGGGAGAGATGCAGGAAACTTTTCTGGGTCTCTGATTGTGGAAAGCTAAAAACTGCCTTGGAAGGAAAATAGGTGCTTAGATTGTTCCCCTCTCCTATTCCATGGAGACCCTCAATTAATCTCATATTTTCTGAGGAGAAATGTGACACATCTTATTTCATTTTCCTGTAATGGGTGGATCTATAGAGTTTATGCACAGAAACAGATACAGATTAGACTCTGCCATATGCTCAAGCAAATTTAGAAACTATCTATCTATCTGTCTATCTATCTATCTATCTATCTATCTATCTATCTATCTATCTGTATATACACACACACACACACACACACACACACACACACAAATATATATACACACACATGTATATGTGTGTGTGTGTGTTTAAATAGAGAGCAGATTTTATTTATCCTAAATAAGATTATTATTATTATTATTATTATTATTATTATTATTATTATTATTATTATTATTATTATTTTATTTCTATACCGCCCTTCTCCTGTGGGACTCAGGGCGGTGTACAGCCAAGATAAAACATTGCATATAAAAATTAAAAACAATTTAAAAAACAAATAATTTCGGCCCAAGATATTAAAAACAACCCAATTAAAATCAAATTCAATTAAAACTGAGAGGATGGGATCAAGCCAGCCCAGCTAGATGGAATAGGTGTGTCTTCAGGGCCCGACGAAAAGTCCGGAGGTCTGATATCATGCGTATCTCAGGGGGTAGGTCATTCCAGAGGGTGGGTGCTGCCACAGAGAAGGCTCTCCCCCTGGGGGTCGCCAGCCGACACTGTCTGGCCGACAGCACCCTGAGGAGGCCCTCTCTGTGCGAGCGAACCGGTCGGTGGGAGGCTATTGGCGGCAGAAGGCGGTCTCGCAGATAACACGGCCCTAAGCCATGGAGCGCTTTAAAGGTGGTCACCAACAGATCACAGACTTCTAAAAATGGAGGCAATCAATATTCTAAATAAGGAGGATGCTGAGTACCATACTGCATGTATAGGCTTACAATTGTTCACTTGAGTTGAAATGTTTTTGGTCAACTATTTTCCTTGTTAATGTAAGAAAAATTAAAATTAACATTTATGTTGGGTGAGGAGGAGGATGACAGACACCAAGGCAGGATTCAGAAAAACTTTTAGATGCACTTAAATTATTCAGACAAGATAGAACACTAATAGGGCATGGTTTATTTATTTAACTATCTGCAGCAGTCAAAATTAAATGTAATAATGCTCTGGATAATATAGATGTATTTTGTAAGTGTAATGTAACACTTTTAAGCTAAGTCATGGTTTAATATATCAGTTACCTGTTACCCAAGTAACAAATCATTATAAATCATGTATAGTAACTTATTTCTGACATGACGCAAAGCATATTATGACATTACACTATGTGAATCCATTCTCTTACTGACTGAGCAATCCAACCTTTTTTCCCCCCAACATTAATTCTTGTTAAAATGGGAATTGTTCCTGTGAATATGGAAGAAGAAACAATACAGCTTTTCTGAGTGATGATATAGATTCAATTGTTTAATTACAGACCCTGTGAAATGATTGGGGAGCAAGATGTTTTTACCGCCTTTGTTTATAATAGATTGGTTTAATTGTTGCTCATTTGGAAAATAGGCTTAAATTGATATTTTTTTTAAAAAATAATAGCCTTTTGCCCTAGATGTTCTAATGAAATGTACATTGTGTACAATGGTAGATTATGACTATTGAGGCTGTCTTTGGAAGTACCTCCTTGTTGCTTCCCCCAAATTAAAAATCTGATTTGCTTGTGTTTTGTAACAACAGTGAGAATATTTAGAGGCCACTCTTATTTGCTCAATGAATTTTTATGCCACTGTTTGGTGTGAAAGTACAGTCAATGGGAATAAGACATTCCCTATTCATAGGTTTACTATAAAAAAAACCCAGAACCCAAAAGAGGAAAAAAGGATGGGAAAGATGAAAAATATCAGTTCTAGGCACAAATTTTCAAAGTGAAATAAACTTCGTATTGCACAGCTAAAAAACATTGAGGGAGAGGGAGAGTTCAATAGAATAGGACTTTTAGCTGAGCAGAGGGAATGGCTGGTTTGTCCAATGTCTGTCTTCTGAATTCTGCTAGAAGGACTTGAGGCTTGTCTTTCTGAGAGGTAAAATCTATGCTCCCAAGTTGGGTTGCAAAATGCCAGAATTTTTAACTTGTCTAATGATCAACATAGTTGGGGTTTGTTTGTTTGCCAGATTCCAATTTTCTGACTTACCTGATCTTCAACCATTTAGGGTTATGTTTCTCCTCATTTCTAAGTGACATAAAAATTAAATCTCAGCCTAATTTTAGGCAGGAAGGATTTTGTAGACAATGTATGTATAGCAGTTTAGAAAGCATTTCTACTTCATTTCTAGGAATAATTAATAAAATACGTCTTTCCTTTGGAGTTTAAAAATGAATTGGTCAGCATTTCTTGGCCTAAATGTATATTCCAGATTTCATATCTCTTGCTCGTCTTGAAGAGGAAGGCCCATTCTTAGCATCCAGAGTTACATTTAGCCCTTGGAAACCTTAGATGAAGCTATCTGTGATCTCCAGAGTTTACCAAATTACTGTTTTTGATACGATAGAAAGTCAATATTATGAACATTATTAACTATATTGCTAGAATATAACCATGTTGCCTATATTTAATTGTAGTTCAGTTAAAAATAAATGAAATCAAACGTATCATTTGTTCTGGTCCCGCATCTGTTTTTGAAATGCGGTACCTGCTGGTTGATCCAACATTGCTTGTTGATATGAAATCCAATCAGAATTTCATCAAAAATATTTTACATACTTGATTTAGAAGTAACTCTCTCCCAGAGCCCCCCTTTTCTGGTACTGAGTTTTGGGTGAAACTTACCCAGATGTTTAGTTTTTGTAGGAACATTTGTAAATAGGTGATTTTACGTGTTTATAGGGTGTTGGTATCTCAACATGTTGAGTCAATGAACCTGAGCATCTTGTTTTAACAAAATACGTATTATTCATTAGTTTTGTATCCCATCTTTATTACTTTGTCAGTTATTCAAGATGGTGAACATACATAGTATTCCTTCCTTCTCTTATTTTCCCCACAACAACAACCTTATGAATTGGTTGGGCTAAGATAGTGTGACTGGCCGAAAGTTACCCAGCTGTTTTTCATGCCTAAGGCGGGACTAGGATTCAGAGTCTCCTGGTGATTGGCCCAAAGTCACCCAGCTGGCTTTCATGCCTAAAGTGGGACTAGAACTCAGTGTCTCCTGTAGTAGCCACTACACCAAACTTGACCCTATGTTACATTATTGTTGTGTTTTATTGTGTTGTACACACAAAGAGACAGACACGCAAAAAAGATGGTCAAGAGTTCTTGTGTACCATCTCCTGATGAAGAAAACAAAACAGAATGAGGGAGAGAGGGGTAAAGAGCAGCACAGTTTAAGAAATTATGCAGGGTTTTCTGAAATTCTGGCTTATAGCTTCATCTGAATGCAATTAGTTTGCCTCATCTGTCTTATTTGTAATATATATATCTGTGGAGGTGCAATAGTGCTTATGGTTTGCAAGCAAACAGGCCCCAGGTGTAATCTCTGACATTTTCATGTTTTTTTTTTTCCTAAAGCCATGATTAAGAAGAAAGTCATTTGTCAGAACTTTTGAAGGCTGGTTAAATCAGGTCATCTGGTTCAGATGGACAAAGGTGTGTCTTGGTATAAGGAACATATGCTAGCTAATTTACAAAAAATGGCAATTTAACTATAGGTAGTCTGACTCACAACTATTTGTTTAGCAGCCATTCAAAGTTACAATGTCACTGAAAAAAGTGACTTACAAGCGGTTCTCACATTTATGACTGTTGCAGCATCCCCATGGTCATTTTTGATCAACATTTGGCAACTGGCATGTATTTATGATGATTGCAGCATTGTGGAGTCACATGATTGCCATTTGTGACATTCACAGCTGGCTTCCAACAAACAAAGTCAATGAGGGACACTTAACAACTGTGGCAAAAAAAAGTTGTAAAGTTGAATGTGACTCCCTTAACAACAACCATCTTGCTTAGCAGTGGAAATTCTGCTCTCAACTGTGATCGTAAGTTGGGCTGTAGATAGCTGGATTGGCATGGTTTGGTTTAATAAAATGATATGTGGGTGATTTGGGAGAAAAACTGAGATTTCCTAGTAGAATTTATAGGTGGTAGAGGAAAACTATTTCTCCTGGCCCATATAAATATGCATATCAGTGAAACAGGAGTGTTAGCTGAGTTGATCGTTGACTGTCTAACTAAAATTATGCCACAATCGAGGTAGTCCTCGATTTACGACCAAAATTGAGGCCACAATGTATGTTACTAAGCAAGACATTTGTTAAGTGAGTTTTGCCCCATTTTACAATCTTTCTCGCCACAGTTGTTAAGTGAATCACTGCACTTGTTAAGTTAGTAACATGGTTATAAAGTGAGCCTGCCTTCCCCACTGATTTTGCTTGTTAGAATGTTGCAAAAGGAGATCACATAACCCCGGAACACTGCAACTGTCATAACTATGAGTCAATTGCTAAGTGTTTGAATTTTGTTCATGTGATCATGAGGAGGCTGCAATGGCTGTAAGGGTGAAAAATGGTCATAAGTCACTTTTTTCAGTAACGTTGTAACTTTGAACAGTCACTAACAGTCCTTGTTGTAAGTCAAGGACTGCCTGTGCTTCTGAGTCTTAACAGTTGAACATAATTGCTTTGTTCAATGGCACAGAGTTCCTGTGTGTACACTCAAATATTCAGAATGTTTGTTAAGGAGTGAGAGGAAAGTAATGCCACAAGGTTCCTGCCACTAAAAAGCATCCATATTTCCTGTCAAATATGTTTTGTGTGTGCATGCTAAGTACATATGGGTCATATATTGCTCTGATCCAAAGCTGTTGACTTTAATCCAAAATCCAACTTCCTCAAAGTGGACTTTTCAAAAGAATTTTATTACAGAGTTGGAGGTTACTTATAACCAACTGACTGGTACATGACGCATAAGGGAAATGATTGGTCTGTGACCTTTTTAAGAATGTGTGGATGTAGCTTGGAACAAAGTGACTAGTGTTCACGGAAGAGGATTAGTGTCTTGGGTCTGTGGCAGGGTGGATAAAAATCAATGATTTTTTTTAAAAAAATCAAAAAATCGGATTTTTTTGATTTAAATCGGATTTTTTAATTTAAATCAGATTTTTTTTATTTTTATTGAATTTATTTTAATAAAAAACTTGGGGTAAAAATCTATCATAAGATAGTTTTCTATTTAAGATACATAAATAATTTAGTTTATTCAGTATGAAATGGAGCTTAGTTATGTAGCACAAGGCTGTATATTCTGCAACACTGGGACTATCGGTGAGTCAACAGTGGGTCAAAGGAGTAGCAGAGATGACAGTTGCTCTTTAAAAATTATGATTTAAATTGAGTTGATTTAAATCAAGTCTTTTTACTAGTGATTTAAATCATGATTTAAATCATGATTTAAATCGACTCAATTTAAATCAAATCCACCCTGGTCTGTGGAACCATTACATATCTTATCTCTACTACCACAGACTTTTCCAAACTTCGAATTTTGACACACGAGGTTCATAGAGAATTCTTTCGTGAATCACAGGATTGGATTTTTTTTAAAAAAAACTGAACAGTTCTACAATTTCTTGTATGAAAGATAGATGATGAATATAGCTTGAGTTAAATTTCAGGCATTCCAGGTTTGAAAGGTTCTAACAATGATAGTCTCTTTGCTTAGATGCCATAGAGTGTAGTCTGATTTTATAAAATTTGTTTTGTTTTAGTAGCATGGTGTTTGTGCAAACCCAACCAAATGTAGTTGATTCACTAAACCAGGCCTGAATAATCTGTACATCCATGTAGCGCTCAGTCCACCTTTTGCACTCTCCAAAATTGTGCTCCTGAAATTTGATGGCAAATTGCTCATTTTTGCAACTGTTTTGCTTTTATTTTTACTGATGCAATACTCAAAATCGATGTCCCGAGTCTCTGGCAAGTTAAAAGCAGTTATTTTGAATGAATTGCCTCCCAACATCCCAAAAATAATTTCCAAAAAGGTTGCAGATTTGTTCCTGCCCATGTGGGCTCTGGAGCCTTCCTGTTCCCCAAGAGAACAGGAAAAAAAATGTACAGCTGAAGAAAAAATATCACTATCTTTGTATTAAACCATGGTAAAAATGTAAAAGAGAATCTGGAATTGAGATTTGGCTGTGTGTACTCTTTGGAGCTGTGGAAGTCCCAAAGGTGTTGCAGATTGGCTGTTTATGTCATTAAGGTCACGATTTTTTGCTTCCTTGCACTAAATTATAGTTTTGGTTTAAGCCTCCATTTAATTTTCAAACTGTGGTTTTAAGGGAGGTTATAGCAAACAAACTGTAATTTGAAATTTGCTTACCTAAGTTTCAGTTAGGCAAAAACTGAAGTTAAAACCTTGCGAAGTCTCTTCATAGTTATGATCATAGGGAAGACAGGAGTGCTTCTATATAAGTTTAAGGTCTTCCTGGACTCATTTCTTATACAGGTAGTCCTCGACTTACAACAGTTCATTTAGTGACCAAAGTTACAACAGCACTGAAAAATGTGACTTCTGACTGTTTTTCAAAGTTACGACCTTTGCAGTATCCCCATGATCCTGTGATCAAAATTCAGGTGCTTAGCAGTTCGTTCATATTTATGACGGTTGCAGTGTCCCAGGGTCACGTGATCCCCTTTTGCAAACTTCTGACAAGCAAAGACAATGGGGAAGCCAGATTCACTTAATTGGGTTACTAACTTAACAACTGCAGTGATTTGCTTAACAACTGTAGCAAGAAAGGTCATAAAATGGGGCAAAACTCACTTAACAAATGTCTCATTTAACAACAGACATGTTGGGCTCAATTGTGGTTGTAAGTCGAGGACTACCTGTACTGAATTGGGCCACAAAGCTTCAGGGGCTTGTGGGCCATCTGCAATTCAGTGGCATCTCTTCATCATCCTTGAGGTTGGGTAATTTTAGATTGAAATGCCCTCTTTTTCTCTGCATCTTGAATTTTGCAACAGATTCACCGTTTAGGTGCAGGATTTGAGATGTAGAACAAGGATGTGTTGGCCTGGAGATAGCAGCCATTAGCAGTTTCTGCATCTTTCCAAACTAGCAGAACTTGAGAAAAACAAATTTTGTGTCACCAGGTAGTTTTCCAGGAATATGTTAAATGCACCATCCTCATCCTGCACTGAATTCATGAACTCTTTGAACATTTTCCCTTAAAAACAGTCAAGGATGCTACCACTCGTCTGGAGATCTTTTAGAGAACATTTACTGTCATCCTTACTCCTAGTACACAGTTATGGAGATATATGACTATTCCCAATAGAAAATCAGGAGAGGAATGTAGGAGTTGTATGTTTTCCATTCCTTTCTGCACATAAGATGGTGAATATATCACATGGGGATATGGAGTAAGGTAAATTAACATTCAGTTTCAGTACATGTAGTCCTTGACTTCAAACAGTCCATTTAGTGACTGTTCGTAGTTACAATGGTACTGAAAAAAAATATTTTATGATCATTTTTCACACTTATGACTGTTGCAGCATCCCCTTGGTCACGCGATCAAAATTCAGATGCTTGGCAGCTGACTCATATTTATGACGGTTGCAGTGTCCCCTGGGTCATGTGATCCCATTTTGTGACCTTCTGACAAGCAAAGTCAATGGGGAAGCCAGATTCACTTAACAACTGTGTTACTAACTTAACAAATGCAGTGATTCACTTAACAAATGTGGCAAGAAAGGTCAAAATGGGGAAACTCATTTTATAAATGTCTCATTTAGCAACAGAAATTTTTGGTTCAATTGTAGTTGTAAGTTGAGGACTACCTATATTGCTTTACGCTCAAGAGACAGAAGGTGGAAAGCCAAGGCCGCCTGCAATCTTGCTGCAGGTGAATAAGAATTTCATATCCAGTAAGCCCAGTGCAAAAATTTTCAAAACATTAATGATGATTGGTTACTTCCACAGCAGACAAGAGATCAGATTTTCTTCAACTTGGTATTTCCAGGTGTGTTAGACCAGGAGTCTCCAATCTTGGCAACTTTAAGATTTGTGGATTTCAACTCTGGGAGTTGAAGTCCACAAGTCTTAAAGTTGCCAAAGTTGGAGACCCCTGTGTTAGAATACAGGTGCCAACTCCCCCTTGGCTAGTATGTTGACATGCTACATCTTAGAAGCCTTTATTTTTAGTATATTTACATGACAGCTCATCTATGGAAGGCAGCAAAGAAGAGAAAACAAAATCAATTTCCCAATCCATTTAATTAGGTTGAAACCCATAAAGAATCACATTAACAACATGTCAAGGACAGCTGCATCCAAGTCAGAATTCCATTAACACTCTGGCCCCACCCTGAGAAAATCTTCTCAGTCTTCAGGAAGGCCAGCATGGGAGGGGGGTGGGGTGGGAGAGGGCAGGATGGTAACAAGACAGGTAGCACAATACAGGTAGTCCTCAACTTATGACCAAAATTGACCCTAACATTTATGTTGCTAAATGATAATGTTATTAAGTGAGTTTTGTCCCCTTTTTCTCGCTGCATTTATTAAGTGAATCCCTGCAGTTGCTCAGTTAATAACATGGTTATTAAGTGAATCTGGCTTCCCCATTGACTTCGCTTGTCAGAAAGTTGCAAAAGGTGATCACTGCTGGGGCATAGAAGTGGTCATAATTATGAACCAGTTGCCATCATAAATGTGACTCAGTTGTCAAGCATCCAAATGTAAGTCAAATGACCATGGGGATGCTGCAATGGTTCTAAGTGTGAAAAATGGTCATATCTCACTTTTTTTAGCGCTGTTGTAACTTCAAATGGTCACTAAGCAAACTATTGTAAATTGAGGACTACCTATAGAGAATAATGTTTCCTGGAACCCACTATGTGACATTCTTCACTGATAGGATCCGAAACTTGCTCATTCATCTGGGATAGGCAGTAACTATCATTGTGACTCTAGAAGGACCCTAGATTGCATACTATCTCTCTGAGAGTACTACTCCATCCAGAGTCGGTGATGGAAAAATACTAGTTATAAATTCCACAGTTATTTAGTCTTGTCAAGGTTGAGCTGAAGTCAATTTTTCCCCATCCAGAACCCAAATATTTGGGCATTGGGAAAGCATTTAGATGGGATCATTTAGTGACCTGCGGCAGAGATAGTAATGATACCTAACCTGATGTTAATGGGTTATGTCACCCAATAGCTTTATATAGATCAGTGGCCCCCAATCTTTTGGGCACCAGGAATTGGTTCCGTGGTTTTTCCGTGGACCGGAGGGGGCGTGGTTTCACATGCTGCCTCGCAGATGGCTGTTGGCTGCTGGCTTGCTGTGCCCCTGTGCCGGTCCACGGTCCGTGAGTTCGGAACCCCTGAGGTAGATGATAAATAGAGGTGGGAAAGAGTAGAATCCTGTGAAATTGATAAGGTACACGCAACTTGTTGGTTGTCTGCTTCTACTGTATATATTTGTTCAAAAGTCCCGTTGAGTTCAATAAGCTTATTTTTGGGTGGGAGTTAAATATTAGATATATTTAAATCAAGGTTCTTCATTTTTTTTTTAAAAAAAATAGTCATTGGTTACTAAAATAAATCTTGGAGTGGCTGTGGTCCCCTGCCACTATGTTAGATTATAATTTAACTGTTGTCTGGCTGTGACAAAGGGGTCAAATATTCATTAGAATTGCCTTTACTCTTAAGAGAAATCAGTATAGCAGTCCTTGGTGGGACTCCAAAGATGGAGGGGAGACCTGGGACTTGCTTGTTCAGAGCTGTGATAATTTAAATAAAAGTTACACCATGTTAATTTAAAACTAAAATAAAATGTCTTTGAAGTTGAAATTGATTTTTGGTGCAATGTGGAAATGCCTGTTTTGTTTCTGGCCAGTCTGGAAGTGATTACTGCTGCCTTCTTCTGAGATGCTTTGATTTTTACAAAATTTTAAGAAAATGAAAATGGTGGTGACAGTCAGAAAATGCTGGTTGTTGATCTATTATGCATTTATTTTATTGATAGATTGGTTTGATTTTTTATCCTGCCCTTATTACTTTGTAAGTAACTCAGGGCAGTGAACTTACATAATACTCCTTCCTTTTCCTATTTTCCCCACGAAAAACCCTGTGAAATGGGTTGGCCCAAAGTCACCCATCCGGCTTTCATGCCTCAGGCAGGACTAGAACTCCCAGTCTCCTGGTTTCTAGGACAGCACCTTAGACATTAGGCCAAACTGGCTCTCTAATCCTTGCATAATAAACACTACTATACTGTAAATTTTCTTCTGTATAACAGTTTTTCAAACTTCCTTTTATTACAGCTTCCGATCAAAACCAGCCAGCAGAATACTCACACCAAAGTCAGCACGGAACATAACAAGGAATGTCTCATCAACATTTCCAAGTATAAGTTCTCTCTGGTTATCAGTGGCCTCACAAATATCTTAAAAAATGTTAACAACATGGTAAGTGATGTTTTCTCATTGACTTAGTCTTCTTTGGATGTGGAGCAACAGAAAGATTTTTTTTTAAGTCTACATAGGTAGATAAATATTTATTGTGTTGTTCTATCTTTAACGAGAATTGGATGCCTATTATAATTTGCAGCTCTGAGAAAATACAACACATTCATTTCCTATCTGTAAAGTTACATGACAAAGATCCTCCCACCCATCAAGACAAGTTAAATACAGATCAATTCTATCCTTAGTAAAACCAGGATAAATCACATTGTTCATGTCTGTATAATGGAACTTTACATAAAGCAAAAAAGCAAAAAACTCATAAAGTGTAATTTGACATAAAACATTGGAGACCTGAAGTGTATGTGACATAGAATAAGATGGCTGCGATTTGTGATTAAAACCAGTGTAAATGGTTATTTGATGTATTATTATTATTATTTAAATATTTTATTAGATTATAGAATAAGATACAAAAATACAAAAGCAAATAGGAAAACACAGTGAGGTGGGGGGGAGAGGAAAGAGAAATGGGGAGGGAAAAAAGAAGAAAAAAATTGTTGATTTCCGACTCCTCTGTTGCAGTAAAATAAAGAATTAACATCGAACCTCAACTTTTTACTTTTCCATAATAATATAAACTAGTCATTTCTACAAAAACAAATCCGTGTAATCAGTAAAACCCAAAATCAAAGTTTCATTTTTTTCCCACCTCAAGCACGAAGTCCAGAAGTGGTCTCCATGTGGCAACAAAAAAGTACTTTTCTTTGATCAAAACAGTCAATTTAGGCATTTCTGCCAACTCCATCAGCTTCTATAGCCTTGGTGGAAAAATGGTTAAATATTTGATTCTGTAACAAGTGTTTCTTTTGGGAAAAGAACTGCTTGTGTATATGAAATATATGTCTTATTTTGTCATCCTGTCTCTGTCCATTCCTGAGGAAAAATACTTGATTTTAACTGAAATTAGGGTCTTCTTGCTGGGAACAGTAGGTCTCTCTAGACTTTGGCATTTAATGTTAGGGGAATAATAGCACCATGTTTTGAAGGTTACATAAGGATCTAGTGTGTGTTAGTTTGTCGGAGGATTGGAATGGGACAGGACAGAAGAGAAACCATAATATGCTCTTGAAAAGAAATAACATTTAAAGGCTACAGGCCCATCTGTATTGTAACTTCTGTAATCTCGCATCTCATAATAAGTTTCTAACACCCCCTCATTAGGAAACTTCCTGGATAACCAGAAGAATTTTATGTAAAACACTGGCAGACAAAGATGCTAAAACAACACAAAGTTGTCATTAAATTTTCTTTCGCAGTCTGCAGAAATTGTACTTTGGGATTGGTTACTGATTATTGTGCAGAGGATAGATTGTTCTTACTTTATTTTGCTTTATATTTTATCTTATTGTTTTTATTGTGTTATGTTTGAAGGATCTATGAAGTGTAATAAAGTTGCTCGTTCAAAAGCTATAGAGCAGGGGTGTCAAACTCAAGGCCCGTGGGCCATATCCAGCCCATGGAGTGCTTAAATCTAGCCCGGAGGGCCACCCTGGGAACACCGAAGGACCGGCCCATGGTGCCTCTGCCGGCGAAAACAGAGCTTGGGAGACTGTGATGGTCTCCTGTAACCCTCTACCAGCAAAAACGGAGCTCAGGTGAGCTCCGTTTTCGCTGGCAGAGGTTTGAAGGAGGCTATCACAGCCTCCCGGGCTCCGTTTTTGCTGGCAGAGGCACTGTGGGCCGCCACAGGCGCCCCCGACACAAGTGACATCGAGCTGGCCATGTTCACCTGGCCCCCAAGGTCAAACACAACCCTGATGCGGCCCTTAATGACATCAAGTTTGCTATAGAGGGTATTAGGGAAATTATGTTCTTTTCGAAGTAGCATCCTGATCAGGTGGGTGACAGTATAAGTCAACTTCGTTACTAAAACCTTTTAATGTTTTTTTTTTCTTATAGAGAATATTTAGTGAAGCTGCTGAAAAGAACTTGTATCTTTCTCAGTTGATTATTTTGGATACACTGGAAAAGTGTCTCGCTGGGGTGAGTAGCCTGTTTAATTTTCTTAACAAAATTTTTACATAGACACCAGTTAGCTTATGCAAATAATGTTTTTTTTATTGTTTTAGTACAACATTGGCCAACTAGGTGCCCTCCAGATATGTTTGGCTGTGACTTCTAAAGTGCATTTCTGTGAATGCTGAGAATTGTAATTGAATTGTGGGAATTCTGAGAATTGTAGCTGAACAAATCCGGAGGTTACTTTTAGTAACTTGCAATCTTGTTGCGTTGTTGCTTTCCTGAAGTTGAAGTACAAAGTTGCTTGTAAAAAGTGAGGATTTTAAAATATGGAACAAAAATCTGTTAAATAAATAAACAAATCTGCTATATACCTCAGCTTAGTTGTGAAGCATTGTGGATTTATTTTCAGTGTCTGTGTGGCTCGGCTCTACATGGGTTTTCTTATGCCCTTTAAATGGAATAATTTTTTCCTTTGTGTGTGTGTGTGTGTGTGTGTAAATTGGGAATCGACACTTCAAGCCTCTGATATGCCTCAGATGGATACAAAAAAATTACACTTGACTAGTATTAGAGAAACTTCGAACTGACAATGCTCCCAGATAGTATTACCAAAATTTATTTGAATTGTAGCTGCCTGTGCTGACAGAGCGTGATAGGTATTGTAATACGGTAGTCCTTGAATTGCAACCGTTGGTTTAGCAACTGTTCTAATTTACAGTGGCACTGAAAAAAGTGACTTACAATGGTCCTCACACATATAACTGTTGCAGCATCTCCACAGTCACATGATCACAATTCAGGGTGCATGACAATGGGCGTGTACCATGTTTTCCCGAAAATAAGACCCTGTCTTATATTTTTTTGAACCCTGAAATAAGCGCTTGGCCTTATTGCCATGCACTCAAAAGCCCGATTGGGCTTATTATCAGGGGATGTCTTATTTGGGGGAAACAGGGTATTTATGATGGTTGCAGAGTCATGTGATTGCAATTTTTGATCTCCTTGGCCAGTTTCCGACAAAGTCAGTGGGGGCAGCTGCATTTGCTTAATGACCTCATGATTCACTTAACAATTAGATGATTCACTTCATTGCGGCAAAAAGGTCATAAAATCGGACATGACTTCTTAACAACTACTCTACTTAGCGGTGGAAATTCCAGATCCAATTCTGATTGTAAATCGAGGGTCACGTGTACCGTAGTAATGTATCAGGAGCACTCCAGTGTAGCGATAGCAAAATAAGTTTAGTGTTCCCCTTTGACTTTCTGCTTTTATTTCGGGTTGATTCAGTTCTACATTATAATCGTGAAACATCTGTCCCATTGCTAAAGATGACTTTTGCAGGTGCTTCTTAATTTATATTTCTTTGGTTTGTTAAACTTCCAGAGGGAATGTCATCTTGTACTTTCTGGGGGTGGGTGGTAGGTGAAGAATCCAATTTTTATTTGGTTCTGTTCTCGGAGACAGTCAGCTCTCACTCCCCTCACCCCCACCCTTGTTACTTTGGGAATGTCACTTATCGGTTAGTGTCTTGTATGAAACAAACTCTAAAGTTAAACCTGGGTTTTGTGAAATTGAAGAATATATGTTTATTCCTGAAGGTTTCCTCAATGCAGTTCCAAGTTTAATGTAATCAGATCTTCCATAAGCTGCCTGTGATTCTCCACAAATGGTTTTGAAAGATTGATTTCCAAACCATGGCAGACAAAAGACTCGGGTTATTTGACACTTATATAAACAACATTCTACATTACCTCTTTCTGATCTCATTGTATATGTTGGACACAACTTCCCATCATTCCCTTGTGAAGTGAATTCTAGCCCAACACATCTGGAGCATTCATATTTGGGTAAATGTCTTCCCAGTGGCGCTGAAGATGAGGCACTGAAGAGAACAGATGCAGAGAGGCTGAGTATCACTAATGATTCTTATTGCTTTGCTGCCAAAAATCCAGAATCTGAACCCAAGCCCATCTACCCTCCTTACAGGAACGTCACCATCGTCATAAACTACTAGTAGGGAAGGATATGTAGGTTGGCATGGCTGCATGTCAAAGCACCTGGAGTAGGTTGGTCCAGTTGAGAATATTTGCACATTGATTAAACTGGCAGTAAGAATCAGGTGACCTGTATTGGCTCTGTTCTGATGGTCTAGAGCAACCTTGGCAACTTTAGGACTTGTGGACTTCAACTCCTAGAATTCCCCAGCCAGAATACTGGGGGAAAAATAATAATAATAATAATAATAATAATAATAATAATAATAATAATAATAATAATAATAATAATAATAATAATTTTATTTCTATACCGCCCTTCTCCCGAAGGACTCAGGGCAGTGTACAGCCTATTAAAAGCACAAGACAAACATCAATTAAAATAATTTAAAATTATTAAATAATTCAGCTCAATTAAAAACCCCAGAAATTTAAAACACCCAATTTAAAATTATTATGTTGATAGCCCGGCCTGGCGGAACAACAGGGTCTTGAGTGCACAGCTAAATACCCGGAGGTTGGAGATCTTACGCATTTCCGGGGGCAGTTCATTCCACAGGGCTGGGGCTCTCACAGAGAAGGCCCTCCCCCTGGGTGTCGCCAGCCGACATAACTTGGCCGATGGCACCCTGAGGAGACCCTCTCTGTGGGAGCAAACTGGCCGGAGGGAGGCTATTGGTGGCAGAAGTCGGTCTTGAAGGTACCCGGGCCCTATGCCATGGAGCGCTTTAGAGGTGGTGACCAACACCTTGAATCGCACCCGGAAGGCTGCTGGGAGACAGTGCAGCTCATGCAGGAGGGGTGTCATGTGGGCACAATGAGTTGCGCCCATAACCACCCGCACGGCCGCATTCTGGACCAGTTGGAGCCTCTTGAGTGCTCTTCAAGGGGAGCCCCATGTAGAGAGCATTACAATAGTCCAGCCAGGAGGTGACAAGGGTGTGAGTGACCGTGCGCAAGGCATCCTGGTCCAGAAAGGGCTGCAATTTGTAAACAAATTGAAGTTTACAAGTCTTAAAAGTTGCCAAGGTTGGACACCCTTGGTCTAGAGTTTCTTCTGGGTGTAGGCTCTGCTTTCCTTTTTCCTTTGTGAAGTCTGCTCTTTCTTTACCATCAGGTGACTGCTAAGCCCCACTTTATCCTGATGTTGCTTCCAGTCTTATGAGGCCAACTATTTTGACACTAAGGAGACCCTGGAAGAATTCATTGTTTCCCACAGATAAAGAAAACAAATCCTTCATTTGGCTTATTGAAAGCCCATTAGCTGAACATTTAGGTATAGAATTTTATACTGAATCCTAGATAGATTTCATTGGCCAGGAAGAACCAAGGAGGTCAGCCAATATTGTTGGACTTGTCCTGAATGACAACTACTTAGAAGTTGTCAAAACCCACAGCTGTGTTAATTACAGAAAATCAAGAAAAAAAAGGAAATCAAAACTGCTGATGCAATATTATTTAAACTGAAAGGATGAAAGGAACTGGTTCAGTATATACAGATAGTTCTCTAATTCCAACCATTTGTTTAGTGACCGAAGTTACAATGGAAAAGGTGACTTAACGACCGTTGCAGCATCCCCATGTGATGTGACCATCACATGACCAAAATTCAAAAGCTTGGCAACTGGCATGTATTCATATGCTTGGCAACTCACATGATCACATTTTACAATCCTCTGGTAAGCAAAGTCAATGGGGAAGCCAGATTCATTTAACAACCATGTTACTAACTGAACCACAGTGATTCACTTAACAACTGTGGCAAGAAAGATTGTAAATTGGGGCAAAACTCACTTAATTCACTTGCTTGGCAAAGGAAATTTTGGGCTCAATTTGTGATCATAAGTCAAGAACTACCGGTAATGCCTTTTTTCAAGCCTTCAAAAGTTTGTTGGCAAGTAGTTCTTCACTGTTTCCAGGACATCCCCGTGGGCCAGATGTAAGCACCCTGTGGGCCGAAATCAGCCCGCGGCCCTTGAATTTGACACCCCTGATTTAGAGAATACCTCTTAACACTCACCGGAAGTAGTGAGAGAATAATGGACAAAGTTAGAGGGTTTAGGAAGAAAGTGATTAAAATCAGAAACGCATAGTGTTTGATGAAGTTGTATTAGCAGTCTTGGGAAATGGCAAATGTGAAAGACCACCAGATGAGAGACTGTTGTGGCTTTTATTATACGAAAAGCTTAACAAATTTATCTAAATTAACTTATTACATATCCGTGCTACACTTATATTAATGTCTATACTTACAGCTATGAACAATTCTGTTCTCCTTTGTTGCCCAAGCTCATGACCAAGCCTTGAGCCATTGTTTAGTCATCTTCAAGTTAGTTGGCCTCTCTTGCTATTGGATGATGTTCTGACCTGCTGCTGAAGCATTTGGCTTTGTACGGTCCCTCAGTCTGTTACTTTTTTGGGGAGGTGGTGGTTGAAGGAAGGTGCTTTACCAGCAGCTGGGCATAGCTGCCAGCATCTCTTCAGGAGTGCTGAAGTTGAGGGGCTCTGCTTCGCTTTTCAACTCATCTGCAGGCATCCTGAAGACCACATGTCTGCTCTTCCCTCACTGTCAGTTGGTCATTGAGTTGCACGTTATCCTACAGACTACAGAATCCGCACTTTCCTTTCCTCTATTCCCTTTCCCTTTTGCTTCCCCTTCCCCTTTCTTCCCTTTCTCTTTCCCCTTTCTTCCTTTTCCCTTCCTCTTTCTTCCCTTTCCCTTCCCCTCCTTTTGCTTTCCCTTCCCCTTTCCCCTTTCTTCCCTTTCTCTTTCCCTTCCCCTCCTTTTGCTTTCCCTTTCCCTTTCCCTTCCTTCCCTTTCTCTTTCCCCTTTCTTCCTTTTCCCTTCCTCTTTCTTCCCTTTCCCTTCCCCTCCTTTTGCTTACCCTTCCTCCCCTTCCCTTCCTTCCCTTTCTCTTTTCCCTTTCTTCCTTTTCCCTTCCTCTTTCTTCCCTTTCCCTTCCTCTCCTTTTGCTTTCCCTTTCCCTTTCCCTTCCTTCCCTTTCTCTTTCCCTTCCCCTCCTTTTGCTTACTCTTCCTCCCCTTCCCCTTTCCTCTTTCTTCCCTTTCTCTTTCCCTTCCTCTCCTTTTGCTTTCCCTTTCCCTTCCCCTTTCTCCTTTCTTCCTCTTCCCTTTCCCTTCCCCTTCCTCTTTCTTCCCTTTCCTTTCCCCTCCTTTTGCTTTCCCTTTCCCCTTCCTTTTCCCCTTTCCCTTTCCCTTCCCCTTTCTTCCTTTTCCCTTTTCTTTCTTTTCCCTTTCCTCTTCTCTTCTTTCTCTCTCCCTCTCTCCCACACACAACATTTCCCTTTTATAATTGGAAGCCAGGTATGGTTCAGTGCTCTTTGACTGTCCTTGAACCCCCAGGGGAGAAAAAAGAAAGGGAAGGAAGCACTCCTGCTGGCCACTGCCAGCTTTCCCTTCCACACTACTTAATGACTCACCCAAATATGATGCTGCAAATGCCCAAATCTGAGTCCTTTGTTTTGTGTTTGGAGCCCTACACATCTTTTCAGAAACCTCAACTCTTTTTCTCAAACCGATGATGATGCTAAATGTATTGCCAACAATTTTGCTTCATTTCTGCTTGGACTGCAATAAGACTTTTTCAGCCCTTTCTTTCTGGTGAGTTTTATTTCTGCGGAATGATTCCACAGAAGTTCCAATTTACTTCTGCGGATGATTCTCTTAACTAGGTTGCTATTTAATTTGGGAGGAGGGGAAGGAGGCCAGGACAGAAAGGGTGCTACCTCCAATCGTAAATAGTGTTGTGAAACTCAATTGCATGTTTCTGTGAAGAACAGAGCAACCTAGCAGGCCCGTTTCTAGTCCTTTAATTGGATTACACTTTTCCACCCGGCTTCAGCCTGGCTCCACCCGGCGTGCTGCAAAGGGCTTGAATTAATTATTTACACTAGAATTTTCAAAGGTGGGGAAAAAAAAAATAAAACCACAGTAAAAGAACCCAAGTGCAAGTAGAATTGATGTGAAGCATTAAATTTCCATAAAAAGGAAGCACTTTGAAAATCTGGGCACGCAGAAGCTCAGTCTTCTGTCCAGACTTGGCATTAACTGAGTGCCCCTGGGGAAGGTGTTCTGCTGGGAAGGGGCTGCCATTGAAAAGCCTTTTGTTTGCTTTAGCTACCGTTGACCCGCTCTCTGGCCCTGTAGGGTAGCACCCCCTAGGAGCCTTCTGACACTTTTTTCAGTGTTGTTGTAACTTTGAACGGTCACTAAATGAACGGTTGTAAGTCAAGGACTACCTAAGGTTCAACATTGCCTTATTTTAGCCTGCAAATTCGAGGTGAATAAACTTAAATATAAAAAACTGGTGACTGGAGCGGTGTGGTTGCATCGGCGTTGAGCTGATGACAGGTAGTTCTTGACTTATAACCATAATTGAGCCTGGTAATTAAGGTTGTAAATTTGATGGCCATAAAGTGGGTCGTCACGTGATCACCCTCAATTTTACAATCTTTTTTAACAGCATTTAAGTTTACAATGGGGCATCTCCTCTCTCCCCCCCCCCGAAAATGAACATAAACACCAGTTTCTGGGTCTCACACACACTAATTGTCATGTGACCATGGGGCACTGCAAATGGCCTTAAAGGGAGGCTAGCTGACATGTGCCGAAAATGCAGTCATGTGACCAACATTAGGCAGATGATGTAACTTTGGAACTGCGTCGTAAGTACTTTTTTGGGAGGCTGGTTGCAACTTCAGGCAGTCGCTAAGCTATCGGTCGCAAGTCGAGGACTATCTGTATTCTCTTGCTTGTCAGTGTCTCTGTCAGTCTTGTTCCCTCCCACAAGAAGCAGAAATGCCTCCAGGCAGACAGATGTTCTAAATCAGGTTGGCAACTATGGTATGGGAACTTTGCAACCTGTGGACTTCAACTCCCAGAATTCCTGGCTGGCTCAGGAATTCTGGGAGTTGAAGTCCACATGTCGTTAAGTAGCCATAGTTGCCCACTCCTGCTCTAAATACTATGCTTCATTTTGCTGTTATCCTTTCTGATCAATCTTTTTTCTCTCAAAAGAGATTGCAAAGCTGATTGAAAGAAAGGCACTGTGCAGATAATTTTATCTACTTTGGCCAGCTAGAAAGAAGGATCATAATTTAGGGATACAACCAGCATCTGAAGGGAATTGAGATAACATCTATTTTTAGATCATAGCTTTAAGGATTCCTACAAGCCTAGACAACATTATTAATCCTATGCTGTAAATATATATAGAAGTCACTATTGCTTTCACATAAGATGTTACGCCCCTTAGTTTAACTATGTTTTGTTTTAGCACAGTAGTCTGGTTCACACAGCATGCTAAGGAAGTGAATGAGTGTTCATGGGGGATGCTCAAATCTGGCCCATGGTGCCTCTGGCAGCCAAAACAGGGCGGGGGGGAGGCTCACTCCCCCCTCACCGTTTTCTGCCTGCACAGCCTCCTGCAGCACTCTGCTGGCCAAAATGGGGCGTGGGGGGGCGTAACCCTAACCCCCGCATCCTGTTTTGGCCGGCAGGGTGCTGCAGGAGGAGGCCAGCTCGGCCGGCCCGTAGAGGAGAACTACAATGCTGATCCAGCCCTCAAAGAAATCCAATTTGACAGCCCTGAGCTAGCTGATTCCATTTTAGCTCAGCCTGACTTGCTGTAGAAGAATAGTTCTTATGCAGATAAAGAGAGAAATGCTCAGTTTCCTGTACAGTGGAATGCTGTGTTAAAAGGATCACAGTGTCTTGTCTTGTTTTGCTTTCCTCAGCCGTCTTAGGAATTTCTGAAGAGACAGCATCAATCCCTGCAGCAAATTAGCCTGGCTCTGAGGGTGGCCAGGGTACTGTATTTTTCCACAATTAACTAAGACATTTCCCAATATTTCAGACATAGGGTGGCCTTATTCATATATCATGCTTAATTGGTGCGTGCCGGATGTGGCCAGCACATTGTGTGAATAAAGAAACAAGGTCAGTTGAGCCAGTCAACTAATCTTAATTTAGATTTAGCTTCAGAGAGCTCCAGCTGTGTTTGCAATGAACCCAAAGGTGCTGTTCAAAAGACAACTGGATTTTCTTGGGGTTTTTTTTCCCCCTTGAAAATGTTTTGCTTCACATCCAAGAAGCTTTGTGAAACACTTTAAAGGGGGGGAAAAAAACCTCAAGAAAGTCCAGTTGCCTTTTAAACAGCACCTTTGATCTGGATGGTTGAAAATCTCCATAGATGTGTGTGATTAAAATATTTCTCCCAATCAATGATCCCCCTAGTCTGAAACAGTGTACAATTTGTGCCCAAGTAAGTAAGCAAATGAATTAACTGTGTCAATGAAACAGCTGACTGGAGATTTAAATGACCTCTTCCTAGAATCCTGTCTAGGAACTGTCTCTGTAAGCAATTCCAGTTTTCATCCACTTAACATCCTCCATGAGAAGTATTGAGGTTTCATCCTCTTTTGTGGTGTGTGGAAAGGCTGTTAACATGGCTACACCACATGTTTAACAGAGACATTCCCAATTGGGTCCTAGAAGCACACACAGTTGAGGTAAATAACTGGAAGAGTGGAGGTTTTAATCAGCTGTGCTTTTGAACGTTTCTGTAGTTTTCTTACAGAAAAATACTTCAGGGGTCTCCAACCTTGGCAACGCTAAGCCTGGCAGACTTCAACTCCCAGAATTCCCCAGCCAGCTTTGCTTGAAGTCCGCCAGGCTTAAAGTTGCCAAGGTTGGAGACCCCTCAAATACTTGGACGCCTAATGAGTAAAGGACACTTCTTTGGTCTCTGGAGTATCAGAGCAATGGAAAATACCTCAAGGCAATTCCACCTCAACTTTTGTCTTCCAGCAACCCAAAGACACCATGCGGCTGGATGAGACAATGTTGGTCAAGCAACTGTTGCCAGAGATCTGCCATTTCATCCACACCTACCGTGAAGGGAATCAACATGCTACGGAGCTACGCAATTCTGCCTCTGGGGTTCTCTTTTCTCTCAGCTGCAACAATTTTAATGCGGTATTCAGCCGTATCTCTACCAGGTGAGTGCTTGAGGAGGTCTTTACCTCCGGGTCATTCTTAAAAACGTCACTGAAGTTGTGCTGGCACCCTCTGACTGTAGTCAAATAGGATGAAGACTTTGTTGAAGGAAATATTGCTGTCCAAGATAGCCTGTCTCCTGTGCCCTTGTAATCTATTTATAGTATGCTGCTTGCTTGGATTTCAGTTATCAGTGAAGGTTTACATTAATTTTGTCATTTGAAAGGGCGCACATGAAGATGGGTAGAAAGAATTGAAAAGCGCAGCAATGAAAACAATAGATCTCACAAGCATAGTTTGATTTTTGTCACAGAGACCATTGATACTTCGATCCCAGTTCTATTCCATACTCTGTATCCTTGAAAAAGTCTTGACAGCCTTTAGGCTTTGTATGGCCCATTCCAAAATTGCACCATTGAGATCTGATGGTCAATAGACACATTTTGGTGTGATTTCTTTTCTCTTTCTAAAATAAAAGTAGAAATGCTCCCAAAAGGCCAGCTTAAAAGTCTCCTTCAAACTCGCCCATAGGAATACATTGATTTGCTTAATGATTGCTGCAGAAAGAAATCAAAATAGGGTCTGGTCATATGGGTGCCTCGACTAATGACTGTCATGTGGTTTATGATCGAAATTCCAAGCTCCATAATGATCATAAGTCAAGAACTTCCTGTATTTGAACGCCGTAGTTAAATTAGAGGATCCTGACAGACAAGCTTCCTGATTTGAGGAAGACTGCTTTCTTGTATCTTTGTTGATGGTGTTGAGTTGGAGATTATTAATAAAATTGAATATCCACTCTAGAATTCCATTTAAACTATTATTAATATAGAAAATGCACAAACAGGTCTGAAAATTTAGCTGAAAATTATGTGGTAAATTGCCAGCCTCTTAAAATTTATATTTAATACATTAAATAAACTACTGCTGAGAATAGTTCTACACTTACGTTCTTCCTAAAGAAATTTAAAATGGTTGGTGATCGCAAGGCAATCCTTTCTTTCTTTTTTTTGCATAATTTTTTTTATTTTTATTTCTCATAAACATATTTAAGTGTACAGTCTCTTATCCATCATTAATCATTGATCATTCATCTTATCGTTTAACTTTCATTTTTATTTGTTCGGG
Organism: Pantherophis guttatus; assembly: GCF_059756535.1. Taxonomy (NCBI): domain Eukaryota; kingdom Metazoa; phylum Chordata; class Lepidosauria; order Squamata; family Colubridae; genus Pantherophis; species Pantherophis guttatus. Next base: position 338,003,176 of record NC_142063.1, read on the forward strand.
GCTGCTCTTTTACCATTTCCTCTTCTTTGTTTTACCACAACCTTTCCTCTTCTCCTTCTCTCCTCTTCCTTCTTCTGTCCCTTTCTACTTTCTTCATTCCTCCTCTCCTCTCCTCCCCTTCTACTTCCCCTCCCCTTCCTCCCTTTCTAACCCTCTCTCCTTCTCTTCTTTCCCCTCCCTTTTCTTCCTCTCTTCTATCCCTCTCTCTCCTTTCCTCTCTTCTCCCCTCCTTCCCTCTCTAAGGCAATCCTTTCTTTGAAAGTATGCCTATCTGCCTACGACAGCAAAAAAGGAAATGTTGACTGGGCCTCCTAGGTTATAGATATGATGGTGAGAAGCATCCTCACTAGTATTTTCTCTAAAATATAAGCTTTCATGACCAAATGCATCCAAAACTGATGCCACTTGTGGGAAAGCTCCTTCCACATTTTGTATCTACACAATTGGCCATGTTGACTGAAAATTCTGGGTCTAGTGCACCCAAAAGGCATGGGATTAGGCAAAGTTTTTGTGTGGAAATAACGTTCTGGGTAGGAACAGCTTCAGGCCCCAGTCACCACAGTGACAGAGCTATGATTAAAAGCTAGGTCAGCTAAACTCCGAAAACCTTTTGTAACATCTGTTCCAAAGAGTTGTTTCACACATCTAGCTTTGAAGGAAGTGGCCTTTGTCTTTTATACTAAATGTCTTAATGGCAACAGCTTCTGTCTAGGATAGTTGACGCTGCATTCAGAATAACAGAATTGGAAGGGGCCTTGGAAGTCCTCTACTCCAATCATCTGCTCAGGCAGGAGACCCTATATACCATTTCAGACAAATGGTTGTCCAATCTCTTCTTAAAAACCTCCAGTGAGGAAGGCACCCACAACATCTGGAGGCAAGCTGTCCCACTGATTAATTGTTCTAACTTGTCAGGAAATTCCCCCTTAGTTCTAGGTTGCTTTTCTCCTTGATTAGTTTCCATCGGTTGCTTCTTGTTCTGCTTTCAGGTACTTTTGGGCAATAGGTTGACCCTTTGTTCTTTGTGGCAGCCCCTTAGATATTGGAACACTGCTATCATGTCACCCCATATTCATAGGAGGGGGCCAAAGAGACATAAATACCCTTCTTGAACCATGTCGTCAGCATCCTCTTTCCTAGTCTTAGCTGTATTGGTTGGGAAGATGGATAGGGGTTGATTTCAATTGATGTTTTCAATTTGTGATCTCAGTTGCACAGACATTAAAGAGGTGGCCATTTGGCTCCCATCTGCGTGTGTAATGTTGCTGCTGCTTCTCTAGAGAACCCTGCTTTTGCTTTAAGATCTGCAGTGGGATTTCCATCACATTCCCATGTCAGACTGGAGTAATTAAATATTTTTGTGCCTGGATGAAATGAACAACTTCCTTAGTGTTTCTGTTTTCAGATATGCCTCTGTAGATTTGAAACTTAGGGAACCGGGTTTTTCCCCCTCCCAACTTACACTGAATACCTGAATCAGTGATGTGTAGCTCCCTGGCCAGAACACCGGTCATTTAGAAAATGAGACAAGAAAATACACATGTAAATTTAATTATACAATTAATTGAATTGGGGTCAAGGCATGAACGGTTGGGAGTTTTGTTTTTTGGCAGGCTTTATTCTGGAGCTGTGAATGATATCAAGGAACTGTACTCATGGAAAATTCATTAGTGAGTTGGGGTTTATTGCATATAAATTAATAGCACATACTTAGCACTGTAGGGGATGCAATCACTGAGGGGATGCTCAGCGTTTAAAGATGCTGATGCGTTTAAAGTCAACAGCCCAGGTTCCAGACCTGAGTGCTGCATGATATTAACGTGCTCCAGCTTTTGCCAACCTAGCAGTTTGAAAGCATGTAATGCAAGTAGATAAATAAGTGGGAAGGAAATAGCATTCTGTGCGCCTTGGTGTATAGTCATGCTGCCACAAGACCACGGAAACTTCTTTGGAAACGCTGGCTCCCTCAGTTAAGAAGTGGAGATGAGCACCACCTCCTAGAGTCAAACACAACTGGGCAGGAGAAACCTTTACCTTTATTTTAACACTGTATTGCTGTCGGCCTTACTGGGTTAACCAGATAGGAATCATTACCAGATGAGCTAATTCTACTTTATTGTAAGGCTACATTAAAGCTAGTCTGAAAGTACAATTCCCTTTCTGTCTTCTTTACAAGCTGAGAAGTTAGGGAGGGTCTCTTCTGAGCTTCTTGCCCCATCCACTATGCAGCTGTGGGCTAAGCTTCCTTTTATCTGACCATTCCCTTGGGATCATCCCTTCATCCTCTCTCCCCAAGTCTTTCCCACATGCCATTACAATTTCTGTTAATTGATTATACTCTTACTCTTCATATTGATAGAACAAAGGTTTGATTCAGGCACTTCATTGTATGGTGAAGTAGTGGGTCTATGCCACAGGCCAAAGTGTTGGTCTAGTTGCCCTTGTATGTCAAAAAGTATATAGTATTTTCTATACAGCACATAGTCTGTGCAGCAGGAGAGCATAGCATACATACACATCTCCTACATAGGAGTAGTGGACACAGTAAAATTTCTCACTAGGCTTTATAAAATTGGTGGGGTTAAAATAACTTTATAGAAACATTACCAGTTTTTAATCAAGATATGGTTTTATGGTAGAGTGGCTTAAAGTCAAATCAATAGGCAATTCCACTCAAGTAGGAGTGTATGCTCAGCAGCTTTATAGAACAAGGAAATACAATCAGTCTCCAAGTTAAGCAAGTCTGACTTAAGGACAACCCCTAAATACAACTGAATGGCCTATTACTAAAAATGGTGGATGGCATTCTTGTTTCTCAAGGTGATGAACTTTCAGGAGTTGCTGAAAGGAGTTGCTGCGTGTTTTTGATATATAGCCTATTTTCAATGGTTCCTGAAAGCATTGGGGGGGGGGGGTGTTCAGTGGTTTGTTGGCTCGCAGAAGGACAATCCCAGTTGCCATTTTTAAGAGCAGGCAGTTCATTTGTCAGTACACGTTCTGACTTACATAAAAATTCAAGTTAAAGACAGAGTTAGCAATATGGAGACTGCCTGTATTGAATCATTTCAAAGGTAACAAATCCTGAGTCCCTAATTCTGTTGCATTGTCTGTACATTTTCAACATAACATAATTCTACAAATTGAAGAATTATCCTTAATTCCTTTGCATTCATGGATTCAAACCCACTTTATATATCCCTCCCCACTTTACCACCCAAGCTTTATCCTCTATTTTAAGAAGGATGTTTATTTTTGCAGATTGCAGGAATTGACAGTGTGCTCTGAAGACAACGCTGATGTCCATGATATTGAGTTATTGCAGTACATCAGTGTGGACTGTACTAAATTAAAGCGGATACTACAAGGTATGCAGCAAAGCTCTTGACAGTTTAAAGTTTAAAGCTGTAGATCTGATTATATATTTTGAAAAGACTGTTGAAATTGGAAATCCACGTGTATAAAAGCAAATGGCTTTTTTTGTTTTTATTTACCATGGTCTAAGTTTTCCCTCAGTTAACTCTTTCCATATATGCTTGGCTGTAAATTATTTCATCCCCTCCAAATCTAACATTGCTACCTTCAGATGATGGGGACTATAGTCTAACACATTTAAGGATACCAGATCAGTGAAGTTTGATTTACAATATGAACTCCACATTTTCTGATTTTTACAGAGACGGTCTTTAAGTTCAAAACTCTCAAGAAAGCAGCACAGCTGGCAGTTATCAATAGTCTTGAAAAGGTATGTTATTTCCCTGGCTTGTAACTTTTTCAGGTTGTCTTTGCAGAAACTTGAGTAGAGAAGTAGACAACGGAGTTAGACAAGCCTATGGATGTGTTTACATGTTTCTGTCATCTTCAATGCCTGCTCAATTTTGTTTTATGCCCAGAAATGGAAGGGCCAAATTGAGTAAGTATATAGTAAGAAAAAAAAATCCCAAGGATTTAGGTATGCTGGATTAAAGGAGTCTGAGTCCAGTATTCTGTCCTGCAGTGGCAAGCTAGAGAAGGATGGAAAAATAATAGCATCCTTCTGCTTGACCAAATGATATTAAATGGTAAACTGCTTTCATTATTTATTTATTGGTTCAATTTATATGCCGCCCTTCTCTGGAGACTCAGGGCGGCTTACAATGCATTAAGCAATAGTCTTCATACTTTTGTATATACCTGCTTAGTAGGGCTTTCGCCCCCCCCCACCAAGCGGTGTTCTTTTTTATACAAAGTCAGCTTATCGCCCCCACAATCCGGGTCCTCATTTTACCTACCTCGGAAGGATGGAAGGCTGAGTCAACCTTGAGCCTGGTGAGATTTGAACTTGCAGTAATTGCAGGCAGCTGGTGGTAGTTAACAGCACTTTAGTCTGCTGCGCCACCAAGGCTCTTTTTACTCTACATTAAAATAATGTAGAGCTCTCTTGATTAGTTGCTGTGGATTGAGCCACGGTGGCACAGTGGTTAGAGTGCAGTACTGCAGGCTACTTCTGCTGACTGCCGGCTGCCTGCAATTTGGCAGTTCAGATCTCACCAGGCTGAAGGTTGACTCAGCCTTTCATCCTTCTGAGGTTGGTAAAATGAGGATCCAAATTGTTGGGGGCAATATGCTGACTCTGTAAACTGCTTAGAGAGGGCTGTAATGCACTGTAAAGCGGTATCATAAGTCTGGATCCAGTCAGAGCTGAAAAAGCTTCTTGGATGAGAAGCGAAACCTCTTCAAAAGAAAAACAAGAAAGTCCAGTTGCCTTCTGAAAAAGCACCTTTGGGACACTGGAATAATTGCCTGAATTAAGTGGCTCCTAGTGGACACCTCTGTGCAGCTTTTTGGCAACATTTTCAGAAGTGGTTTGCCATTGCCTTTTTTCCAAGAGCTGAGAGGGAATGACTGGCCCAAAGTCATTCAGCTGGCCTCAGTACCTAAGATACAGTCTCCCTGTTTGTTTGTTTGTTTGTTTGTTTGTTTGTTTATTTATTTATTTATTTATTTATTTATTTATTTATTTAATTTGTATACCGCCCTTCTCCCAGAAGGGACTCAGGGCGGTGAACAGCCAAAATTAAAAAACATACAAATACAAAAATTAAGATAATTAAAAAGAATTAAATCATTAGCTTCCCAGTTTAAAACCCCCAACTCCATAAAAATTTAAAATCCCAATTAAGAACCATTTAGGCCGGCTTGGTGGAATAAATAAGTCTTCAGAGCTTTACGGAAGGTCCGGAGGTCCGGGATCAGTCGTATTCCAGGAGGCAGCTCGTTCCACAGGGCGGGTGCCCCCACAGAGAAGGCTCTCCCCCTGGGGGCCGCCAGCCGACATTGCCTGACCGACGGCACCCTGAGGAGGCCCTCTCTGTGAGAGCGTATTGGCCGGTCTAGCAGTATAATTACTAGATAAGCTTTTCTCTCCATCCTTTATTAAGTTAAGGGAAGGTGAGGAAATAATTGACAGTTAAAACAAAGAATTGCCTCACTAACACTACCCAGTGTTTCTCAGCCATGGACCCTTGAAGATGTGTGGACTTCAACTCCCAGAATTCCCCAGCCAATCATGCTGGCTGGGGAATTCTGTGAGTTGGAGTCCACAAATCTTCAAATGGCCAAGGTTGAAAAACACTTCAATATGCTGTGGGTGGGTGTGAGTGTTTTACCAAACAAGGAAAGCTTTTTGCATTTATATTTTTTGAGACGTATGTATTTATTATTGGAATTTTATGTAGGTTGGTTTTAAGCGTCTGTTAGTTTGCCTTGCTAATTGAACATACATGAGTCCTAAGGAAATTATTTGAATCCCTTTGAGTTTAAAATAAGCGAAAGACCAGAATTGTGAGGTCAGATGATGTTCTTTTCTGTCATATGCATCACAATGGTAACTTAGTAAGGGCAGTAGTACATTTAGTTACATTCTGAGTTGATTTATGCGTTACAGAGAAAGAGCAGGACATTTTATGCACTTTTGCTTTTCTGTAGTTGCTTTCTTGTGTGAAATCAGAAAGGACATGATTGCATCATTTATCATCTAGAAATGTAGCTCCTATACAAAATGTATAATTAATTCTTTGTATTAATTGTGCTTTCTGACAAATAATCGTCTAGGCATTTTGGAACTGGGTGGAAAACTATCCGGATGAATTTACTAAGCTATACCAGACACCACAGACAGATCTATCAGGTAAGGGTTTATCCAACTAGGAAGAGGCCATGCCAGATGAATTTTCTTTGTTACATCCAAGAGAGTCTCCCTGCATGGCTAGGCTCACATAATTGCAAACCAACCATGTTAATCTTCTAAAGCAGGGGTCACCAACCTTTCAGACCTCAGAGACCACTAAATTCATAATTTTAAATCCTGCGGACCACTAATATGATCTGCCTAATGACCTGCTGGGTGGGTGTGGCTAGGTGGTCAGGTGACTGGGTGGGCATGGCCAACTCCAAAGACTCCAAAGGGGGAGACTCTCTGCATCAACACAAACATTCATTGCACGTATCTGTCCCAGGGGCTGTAGTTTGAGGACCCCTGATTTAGTGCAATATAAAAAATGCAAATAATTTTTCTGCAGACCACCAGAATTTTCTCACGGATCACCAGTGGTCCACGGACCACCATTTGGTGACCGCTGTTCTAAAGTGACTTGTTTTGAACATGGTCTCTGGATGTGAGTCCCACATTACTGAAAGGAACTCTGAAGATTCACCTCTCGTCAAACCCTCATCCCTCACCTCATTACCTTGATGAATTTGTGGCTCTGTAGCTGCCAGGACTCCAGTTCCTCTCAATCCCAGCCAGAATGTTAATAGTCGTGCCATTTTGGTTTAACTGTTTGTGATTACCCAGCGTTGTTCTGGAAAAAAAAAATGACATTTAAGCTTGTGTCACTAAGGCAAAAATGGTCTTCTGTGTTAACATCTGGCCTGCAGATCTCAAACTGGTCCTACTCAATGTTTTTTTTTAGAGAAAATGTTTGTACTTCTCAAGATGTTCCTCATCCTGTACTTGAAAAAAAAAAAATAGGGCAGGCTAAATGTTTAGGCTGTGTTGTGTTTTCTTCTTGAACGTTGTAATTACTTATCTATCTTCCTTCCTTCCTTCCTTCCTTCCTTCCTTCCTTCCTTCCTTCCTTCCTTCCTTCCTTCCTTCCTCCCTCCCTCCCTCCCTCCCTCCCTCCCTCCCTCCCTCCCTTCCTTCTGCCTTTCTTTCTACCTTTCCTCCCTCCCTCTCTCATCCAGGAGTCATATCATTGCAGTACTCTTAATTATTGATACTGTGTTAAACATGGGAGGGATTTTAGCATTTATCCTTCTTCTGTAAGTGGAACTCAGTGTGTTTTGTGCCGTCTCATTTCTTTGGTTCAGATTGTGCAGAGAAGCTGTTTGATCTGGTGGATGGATTTGCTGAAAGCACGAAACGCAAAGCAGCTGTTTGGCCCTTGCAAATTATCCTCCTCGTCCTTTGTCCAGAAATCATCCAAGACATTGCGAAGGACGTAGTAGAGGAAAACAAAATAAACAAGGTAAAGAAACTGAAATATCTTCCAATCAGGGAAGATATTTCTATATGGAGAGTTGATTTATTTTAAAACAAATGCAAAAGTGCAGTCGTGTTGGAGCAAGCTACTGTAATCTTCTGTATCGGTCTGTTTCAAGAGGCCCCTTTGGGAAGTTTGTCCGTTTAATGAAGAAGGTAGTCTCCCACTCTTCTCCATCAGCTGGTATGTAAACGATGCTGCCCGCATGGTGATGGTGGTGGTAAATAGCCATCAAGAACCAAACATGCGGATTGGATGACCTATGAAAGCTGTTGACCATTTGTAAAACGGATACTTTAGTATAATCCTAAATTAAGGGTTGAAATTAAGCGTTATCTTTTTTGTGAAAGAAGTTGGAAGTCATTTTCTTTTTTGTACTTCTGTTTTTTTCTGCACTGTTTTCTGCACTACTATCTATCTTTTTAGTCTTTCTATCTCTCAAGACTAGTTATAAAAAGCATGCCGAACATTGGGAAGCATTCATTTAGACTGCTTGCCTTTTCTTCCCCTTCCTTCCTTCCTTCCTGCCTGCCTGCCTGCCTGCCTGCCAACCAATGCAGTAGTCTAAAAACATAGAACAGATAACATAAAAAGACATATAAAACTATAATAAAATACCTAAAACACTCAAGTAATTACATCCACCAATAATAGTATTGTCACTGATGTGGCTCAATCTCATTCCTTTGTCCCTACGTCCCTTGGCAAGAACCAAGTTTTCAGATCCTTGTGAAAAGGCCAGCAGGGTTGGGGCAATTTGATTCTTTTGCCCTGTTCCTTTCATGGTTAACCACACCAACATTTGTTAAGATTTTTTAAAATAGTTTTCCCTATGCATCCTTATTTGTGAGCTTTATTTCTTTACATGGTGTAGGTATGGTGTATATTTTTTTCATTTGTACTCAATATATTGTTTTCCATCCCATCTCTTTTTTTCTTCCCTGCTTAACCTCAGTAAACAAATAATAGTTGAAAAAAAAAGAGAACTTTGGCAACATTAAAAAACAACCAGAGATGTCTGATTTTTAATTAAAGCCATATCCAAAACATGCCATTCATGAGTGCATTTAGGTAGCCTTTGACTTACGACTATAACAGAGTCAGGTATTTCTGTTGTAAGTCATGACGATCGTAAGTCGAGGAACCTACATGACTGGATCCGATTTTACAACTTTTTTTGCAGTGCTCATTAAGCAAATGTCATGATCATTGAGCAAACAATATGATTGTTAAGTGAATCCATGTATTTCAATGGATTCAACTGGCAAAAAAGAAAGAAAAAGAAAAGTAAGTTGCAGTCATGACCAAGGAACGCTGCAACTGGCCATAAAGATGAGCCGGTTGCCAGGCCCCAAAATGTGACTGTGGGGCCGTAAGCAACTGTGGGAACTCCAGAACGAGGTCATAAGTAGCTTTTGGGATGGAGGTGTGGATCCATTGTAACTTAGAATAGTTACTAAGTGAGAACTACGTGTACTATATGTTGGTGAGCAGTCCATCTTTTTAACATGCTAAGGTTTTTTTATGTGCAGGATTATTTTCTATGAAGGATTTCTAGCCCACTTTCTTTCACAAATCTAAGTGATATAGCAATAGCATTTAGACTTACATGCTGCTTCACAGTGCTTTTACAGCCCTCTCTGTGGTTTACAGAGTCAGCATCTTGCCCCCAACAATCTGGGTCCTCATTTTACCGACCTCAGAAGGTTGGAAGGCTGAATCAAGCTTGAGCCGATCAGAATCAAACTCCTGGAGTGAGCAGTGAGTTAGCCCTGTAGTACTGCATTCTAATCACTGCGCCACCTCGGCTCGTGAACAAACTAATCTAATCATCTAATATGATTAGATATTATTAGCATTTAACCCTCTGCCCCCAAATTTTACTTTTCCTACTGGAGTATAACACTGCAAAAATAGTTTTGCACTCCAAAAGTGGTTTGGACTCAGAATATGTTAGAATCTTAACCTTAACAAAAATATTTTTTCTATCAGTAGTGTAGGAGATGACAAGGCAAAGCCTGAGGGTGGGGTCAAATGCGTCGTCAGTCTTGAGTCCCTTGGCACCCACAAGAGATCTAAGTTCAGCCCAACTTGAATTCCATATACTTTTATCTACCGCCAATTTATTTTGACAGTTAGTAGTTCAGATTCTTGTAGAGAGTTTACAATAAATCTTTATATTCATTTGAACTGCCTGGACTCCTGATTTCCCGCACTTGACAAATAAATGGTGATCTTCAGGCAGAACAGTGTTTGCTATGAAATTTGGACTTAGATACAATTTTAACTTATTTTCTCATTGATATGTTTTGGACACTACAGAAACAATTCTTGGACAACCTCAGGAAGGCGCTGGCGGGCCACAGCGGAAGTAGGCAGCTAACCGAAAGTGCCGCCATCGCTTGTGTAAAATTGTGCAAAGCGTCAACATACATCAGTTGGGAAGACAATTCAGTCATTTTTCTTCTAGTGCAGTCCATGGTAGTAGATCTCAAGGTAAATTATACACTGCTTTGTATGTGTGAGATTTTGAACACTGAACCTTTAATGATTCCTTGTGGGCAGCTTGTCAGATCCTGGCTTGGTATTGTGTCAAAGTAGATTAATGGTAGTTAACAGCCATTGCTTCACCTTATGAAAGTCCTGCCTTTTCTATTGGAAAAAACCTCACTCTTTTTTTTTTTTTTTTAATTTGATTTATATGCCGCCCTTCTCCGGAGACTCAGGGCGGGTTACAGTGCATTCAGCAATAGCCTTCATATTTTTGTATATTTATACAAAGTCAGCTTATTGCCCCCACAAACTGGGTCCTCATTTAACCTACCTTAGAAAGGATGGAAGGCTGAGTCAACCTTGAGCCTTGGAGAGATTCGAACCAGCAGTAAATTGCAGGCAGCTGTGTTAATAACAGGGTGCTTTAAACCACGGCTCTTAACCAACTGGTTCAAGAAAAGGCTGGATGGGGAAGTAAATTTCAAAGAGTTTTAGAACCATTGTGTGGATTATCCTATGGTTGCCTGTTTTTGCACCTGGGATGACATGTGACTGTCCATGAGATAAATGTCTGTAGAGATTCTCAGTCATCCAGGACATGGTTGTCCCAAAGGTGCTTTTTCAGAAGGCAGCTGGACTTTGTTTTTCTTTGAAGACATTTCACTTCTGATCCAAAAAGTTTCAGACTGAAGAAGCTTCTTGGATAAGAAGCGAAACATCTTCAGGAAAAAACAAAGTCCAGTTGACTTTTGAAAAAGCACCTTTAGGACGTCCATGAGATAAATGGATTTCTGGCTTAAACCAGTATGGTGGCTATATTATTTTTCCTACTTTCGCCTACAAGGGAATTGTCACAGTCTTTGCTCAACCACCTTTCGTAGGTTCCTCGTCTCTTCCAACATTGCCTAATGGTGATCTTAATAACCACGACCTGTGTTTGTTGTCTTAAAGAACCTGCTCTTCAATCCTAGCAAGCCTTTCTCCAGAGGCAACCAGAACGCAGACATAGATCTCATGATCGACTGCTTAGTGTCCTGCTTCCGAATCAACCCCCACAATAATCAACACTTCAAGGTAAGGATGTGCCTCCTTGGGTCCCCTCTCCCTAGCTAAAGTTGGTCCTGAGCATGGGATTGGACAGATGAGTCAAATGGCCAAGATTCAAGAAGAATCAAGAACTCTGTGGCCCAGGGTTTGTTGTTTTGAAAATTTTGATGAAATGTTGATGAAATCCCTGCCTTGTAGGTGGGTCTTTGTTCATGCCTCACAGTGGTGCCCCCTTGTCCTGGTCTTGCTCATTGGCTTGCGGTGGAGATGTTGCTGGTGGGTTTGTACTTTGGATTTCCAGGTTTGTTTCTGAAGGAAACTTAACCCCACCCCCTTGTCTTTTCTAGACTTGCCTGGCACAGAATTCCCCATCCACGTTTCATTATGTGCTGGTAAATTCACTCCACCGTATAATTACAAATGTAAGTTTTTAAGTCATTATAACCCCTGGGTAATTTCCCAAGTTAGTAACAATCTAACAAGAAAGAAAGATGGGAGTGCTCACTTCAGCAGCGGATATACTAAAATTGGATCAATACATAGAAGAGTAGCATGGCCCCTGCGCAAGGATGACACACAAATTCGTGAAGCGTTCCATATTTAAAAAAAGGAAGGGAAGGGAAGGAAGGAAGGAAAGAAATAGAAAAAAAGAAAAAGAAAAAGATGGGAGTGAGGAAGATAGGAGTTATACATCAAGTTTGTCTGAGCCAGCATGTTGATCTTTAAAGGCTTTAGTATGCCACAAATAGAATAATTTATCCATTCTGACCCCTCTTTCTAAATTTATTCTTAGCTGCATCCTTTTTGTCAGAGGAGGAAGGTGTTAGAGGACTGGTAAACTCTATCATCGGGCAGAGAAAGAGGCAGGATATCACCTATGATATCTGTTATTTATTTATTTAGCATATGGTGATGTTATATTAACCAGATTACTGGGTTAGTACAAAATAGTTGTTTGGCGGCCGACAATTGCTAGTCCATTCGGTTCACACTGAAGCCTTATCTAGAGTGCAGCACAGGGGGCAAACTATTGCCACATTCAGAAAGCTTCAACGGCATTCTGCAGCATGATCTGGGCTTCTCCCTCTACTGATGTCGCCTCATTCTCGGGCGTCGCATTGGAGAAGATTCAGCACCAGCTGGATTCATTCTACTGTACGAAACACCATTATTTTCCCACTGAAGTGTTACCTATTTATCTACTTGCACGTAGCATGCTTTCGAACTGCTAGGTGGGCAGAAGCTAAGGCACGTGACAGGAGCTCACTCTGCCACCCGGTGCTAGGACTTTAACTGCTGGAGCAAAGACCATCTCCAGTGTCTTTAAGCCACTGAGCCACCATACCTCCTTATGATATCTGTGATGCAAGGTGATGTCACCATCAAAACCATTGTGACCTGCTTTAGGAAACCTGCTGGAAGCAGTGGCATAGTCATACACGGGCCACTTCACTGTGAATTCCTTGCGAGACTGTGTTTCCTTTGGAATCGTTGTGTTCTCTGATCTCTGCTAATATTTTGTCGTCTTCTTCATCTAGTCTGCACTAGACTGGTGGCCCAAGATAGATGCTGTCTATTGTCACTCCGTGGAACTCCGCAGCATGTTCAGCGAAACTCTCCATAAAGCTTTACAGGGCTCTGGTGTGCATACCCCAATCCGTATGACCCCGGTGAGGCCTTGCTTTTTGTTAATTAGTTGGTACAGAATCTTGGGGAAATGCCCTTGTTCCAGTTTTGATGTTCTAATGTTGCATCCAGTGGTACCCATTTGGTGACCTTTAAAAAAAAGCTTCTCCCCTTTTTTCCCCTAGTGATCTTTCCAATGTAAAACCCAAGGGGAAAGAACTTAGCATGTAGTGGTGGTGGTATTCTCAGATCATAGGCAAGAAAACCCAAGAGAAGCCAAATATCCCATGACTGTCAGACCGGCATGAATATTTTCTAGGCACTTTGGTAACCTACGAGGGATTAAACTATAAGGCAGGATTTTCTAACCATGGGAATTTTCAGGAGTGGACTTCAACTCAGGAGCCTGAGTGGCTTAGGAGGCTAATGCCTCCTACTAAGGCAGCATTTAATATCCAGCTGCCTGCAATTACTGTGAGTTCAATTCTCACCAGGCTCAAGGTCGACTCAGCCTTCCATCCTTTCTAAGGTGGGTAAATTGAGGACCCAGTTTGTGGGGGCAATAAGCTGACTTTGTATAAAATATACAAAAGTATAAAGGCTATTGCTTAACGCATTGTAAGCCGCCCTGAGTCTCCGGAGAAGGGCGGCATATAAATCAAATTAAAAAAAAAAAAAACTCCCAGAATTCCACAGCCAGCATGATCGTGGATGAGAAAGTCCACATTCCTGGAAATTCTCAAAGTTAGAAAACACTGATTTAATCTTAGAAGTCTTAGCAAATAAAAACAACAGAGCAGTGGAACTTGGTTTCTAGACACTGGTGGGTCTTCCTTTCTCAATCTTTTTGATACATTTTAATTTCTGCATTGAGCAGGTTGATACGATACAGTAGTCTCAATGGCCCTTTCCATTTGTGAGTCTCTGCTAGTTTCCTCCTTGTTTCTCATACAATAATTTTTCATACTACGTGCCTTTGTTAGTTTAGCTGCAGACTGGCTTGTCGTTTTCAGCCTGTTCAGGTGACCTCAGAATCCTTCTCTTCAGTAATGAAAGGGATGAGTTAAAGAGATTATTGCATCATAATGGAAGACTCAATGGAAATTCCAATTCAAGACTAATGAAAAAGAGACTGATTTAAAAAAAAAATCAGCTGTACAACTCATATTTCAGCAATAGATGTGTTAGAACAGTGTTTCTCAACCTTGGAAGCTTGAAGATGGGTGGACTTCAACTCCCAGAATCCCCCAGCCAGCGCTGCTGGCTGGGGGATTCTGGGAGTTGGAAGTCCACCCATCTTCAAGCTACCAAGGTTGAGAAACACTGTGTTACAACCAATAATTCATTAGTGGGTTCCTCTTACCTTTGCTTCCGGTTTGGAACCGGGAGCGCGCATGTGTGCTTGCTTCGCTCGCACGCAGCGCTTCTGCATGCACAGAGTGTCCGAGATGACGTCCAGGTGGGTGGGTGGAGCCTCCTGCCACCGCCACTACTGGTTCGCACAAACCGGGACAAACCAGTAGAAACCCACCACTGCAATAACTGATATACTGCTGTTTGAAACAAGCTCCATGTTTGGAATATTTATTACGTTGTTAATGGTTTTATTTTTCTTAGAGTCTTACATTTAAAGAGAAAATGACAAGCCTGAAGTTCAAAGAAAAACCTACAGATGTTGAAACCAGAAGTTATAAAGTTTTGTTGTTATCTATTGTAAAACTGATCCATGCTGACCCAAAACTCTTACTCTATGTAAGTGAAAATCCAATTTTTTTTTAAAAAAAATTGTAAATTGCTTTTTTTTTTAAAAAAGTCCCTCAGCTAAAATTATACATTTCTATAAACATAATGTAACATGCAGAAATTAAAACAGCTAAAGGACTTTTAAAACCTGATGACTATTTTAGAGTGATATTTGTTGCTACCTGATCTGGGAAATATGCAAAATCCAGAAAGTGCTGAATAAAAATAGCCTTGACCCTTGGAACAATTAGAAAAACAGTAACAATTGAAAAAAAATTATACAAATTAATGGAGAAGTTTAAATTTCTTTGAACCCCGCCTAGAGAAGCTATGATTGTTGGTTAGTGAAAATTGTAATGGGTCGTGAGAATTGCCTTGAGGGACAGAAATTGAAAAGAAAGCATTGACATTAGGCCGTGGGTATGATAGTGGGATATGCTATGCTGCAGAAGAGCTGCTGAGGGGAAGCAGGGAAGAGAGGGGAGAGAAGAAGGTGCTGGACTGGTTGGAACACAAGTAGTCTGGGCCCAAACTTTGCAGAATAAGACAGGAAAGAAAAGGTGACATGCACCAACGTAGCCCTCCCCTCCTTCCTCCAGGATCTTTCCAGATTTTGTTTCAGCTGAAATCTAGAACAACCCAAAAATTCTGGGTTTTAGCTTCTGCAGCTCATCTGAAATTAATCCATGTTATACTGCCACTCATCTCATTGAAAGTGAGTCTGGTGAAAAGATCTGGAAGAGGATGGTTTGTTTTAGAACTGGACAAAATGTCTTTTTGTTTTGTGTATTTCCCTACGGATCTACAGTTGCAGGACAGAATTATTGTAGCTGAAAATGGTACAATCATCTGTTGAACCTAAGCTACTTCATACATGTTTATTCATCAACTTTATTCCTACCAATTTCTTCCAGCTCCTTTTATAGATCCACACAAAGTTCTTAAAACAGTCAGTGGCAAAGACTCACAGACTAAAAAAAAAAAAAAAATCCAGATTCAAAAAAATTCAAAAGGAACAAATATGTATTCCAGAAGTGGAGGTTACAAAACATGTAACACTTGCCTTTTGATTTGTAACACTTCTTTTGATTTGTGGGTGCATACTGATGTAGCATCCCAGCAACAATTCCATATAGATCCTGAGATCTGTTCCTAGTCTTTACATTCGAGCCATCTAATTTTTCTGATTTCCAGTGACTTAAGTTTCAGCAGTAGACTATATTGAATTAAAACGTTTTTAAGTCACAGTATCTGAAGAGATTCCTACTAATCACAAACCTCATGCAAAACCAATTCAACCAATTTGGCTGTATTTTGTGTAGCTCTTTTCATGTTTGTAGAATCCAGGGGGCAATTCTCACTGATGAACAAATGCTTCAGCAACTTTGTCTTTTCATACAGAATCCAAAGAAACAGGGGCCTGACACACAAGGCAGCACAGCTGAGCTCATAACAGGCCTTGTCCAGCTTGTTCCACAGGCCAGCATGCCAGAAATAGCACAAGAGGCCATGGAGGTAAGGAAACTGAATAGGTATTTACAGTGTAAGACCACACTTGGAATACTGCATTCGGTTTTGGTCACCATGATGTAAAAAAGATGTGGAGACTCTAGAAAGAGTGCAGAGAAGAGCAACAAAGATAATTAGGGGACTGGAGGGTAAAACATATGAAGAACGGTTGCAGGAACTGGAATAGTGAAGAGAAGAACTAGGGGGTGACATGATAGCAGTATTCTGATTTCTCAGAGATTACCACAAAGAAGAGGGGGTCAACCTATTCTCCAAAGCACCTGAAGGCAAGACAAGAAGGATGGTTTAATCTTTTTATTCCCATGATACAGAAATCTTCCGTTCAGGATTATGTTATGTTCATGCAGATTCTTTGTGTATGTTTATGCCTCCAGGCTTTGCTTGTGCTTCATCAATTAGACAGCATTGACTTGTGGAATCCTGATGCACCCATCGAAACATTCTGGGAAATCAGGTCAGTTCAGACTCACCACTGATTCTTTTTCCTTTTCTAAAACCCATCAAAATTTTGTACCAGTTGTAGTGGTCTTCATTATACTTTTCTGTCGGTGGAGTGCTCATCTTAGATCTGGGGGGAGTGTGGGTTGCAATACCTTGTTTCCCCGAAAATAAGACCCTGTCTTATATTTTTTTGAACCCTGAAATAAGCACTTGGCCTTATTGCCACGTGCTCAAAAGCCTGATTGGGCTTAATTTTTTTTAAAATTTTTTTTCATTTAATTTGTATACCGCCTTACTCCCGAAGGACTCAGGGCGGTGAACGGGCACAGGATAAAACACATAGAATACAAAAATTTAAGAACAGAAGTAAAATCGAATTAAATCAATTTAGCCCAAGACAAATTTAAAACCGCAGGTTAAGAACAAATTAAAATTTACATTAAAATTTACATTAAAAAGAGAATGGGAAAGGTTAGGCCAGACCAGCCTGGTGAAATAAAAAGGTCTTGAGAGCGCGGTGGAAGGTGCCTAGATCCGGGATCCTCTGTATCTCCGGGGGGAGCTCGTTCCAGATAGTAGGTGCCCCCACAGAGAAGGCTCTCCTCCTGGGGGCCGTCAGCTGACATTATTATCAGGGGATGTCTTATTTTGGGGGAAACAGGGTACTACACAGCACTATTATGAGGACAGCTATGTATTGCTCTGCAGGTTACCTATTTCTGAAAAATCTTTATGTTCTAAAAATGAAAAGATGCCAAAGTACGTTGCTATAGTATAGATTTAACGTCAAGCTTAGCAACTGAATTAATTTCATGTAGGTATTTATATATTACATGGAATGCTTTAATGCTAATTGGGGATCAGGGTTGTGTTTATTTTCTTTTAACCAAAATAACATATTTTGTAGACTTTTCTTTTGTATTTCCTTTCTTTTAACAAGTGAAATTAATTTTCAAAAGGGTTACAAATGTGGATTCACCAGAACTCCAAACTTGTAGAAGAAAAATAGGGAGTACCTCTGTTACCTTTCCCTCCCTCTCTTCCTTTTCCTTTTCTTCTCACGTTCTTAAGGTGCTGACAAGGATGTTTTTGAGATTAAAAATATGCAAAATTACATGCACCCAATATTTATCTAATGGCTACTCCTGCCAATTTTTCATAAGAACAAAGAATTGAGGATGTCTTTCAAAGCTTGTAAGGGATGTGTTTTGTGCTTTCACCTCTTAAACTTATCAGAAACAACCCTTGACACCTTGGTGTAAATTATGGGTGAAACGGCTTCCTTCTAGTGTTTTGTATAAACATTTATAGATTTGCGAAGATCTTATCATTTTCTACTCAGAACTATGAGCCCCGACTTTGGGACTGCAAAAAAGGATTGAGCAAATTAAGTGTTTTCTCCTGGGGTAGTCTTGCAGTTTGTGGAATTTGGAGGGGAGGCAGACAACAGTGTGCAGAATTGGAGAAATTGTAAATGTCATGACTATTGCAGTGAACAACTTCCTTAAAATGTTGCCTTGGACAGTACAGCATGCTCTGATTGATAACTGATTGTGGCTATTTTCTTATTTGCATGTTCCTGAAGTTCACAGATGCTATTTTGTATATGCAAGAGACTAACGAGCAATCAGATTCTCAGCAGCACGGAAATCCTCAAATGGTTGCGAGAGATTTTGATCTGCAGGAACAAATTTCTTCTGAAAAACAAAGTAAGTGAAGGCCTAAATCTCAGAGAGCCTTGAAGTTAGGGCTTGTTGTTGCTGGCTTGCTCTATTTATTGGAAACTTGGAAGCTCATGGAAAGAAAATTTGACTAGCTCCAGCTATTTGTAACATTCTTGCTCAGTAAAGGAAGTGAAAATCAGTGGTGAAATGCTACCGGTTTGGACCGGTTTGCCAAACCGGTAGTAATAAATGCTACCGATTCGGGCAAACCGGTAGTAAAAAAAAAAAAGCTATTGGTTTGGGCAAACAGGTATTTCCGACGATCAGCTGTGTGGCCCGATTTATATTTGCTAGAAAGCAGGAAATCCTGCTTTCTAGCCAATCTAAATCACGCGGCACAGCTGTTCTCTGCCCCCCCTCACTGTTCTTCTTACCTTTGAAGACTCAGAAAATGCTTCTTAATTCTCCTTTTTCAGTGCTGCGCAGTAGCGCCTGCGTGCAAAGCACGCATTTGGTGCGCACTGTGCATGCGTGCGTGAAGCGAACCGGTAGCAGAATTTGGAGCATTTCACCCCTGGTGAAAATGTATCATAACAGTTTTCTTAACTTTGTGAACTAAATTTTATCTCCTTGGCAAGAAAATGTAAACCTTTCCTAAAATCTTTTATTTCTTTTGTTGCTCAAGATATTGCTACTGTTTATCTCGTCTACATCTGCTTGGGGAGTTTGAATTTTGAGTAATCCCATGTACCAAAGCACAGTATTTATCTATTAGTGTAGGATCCTGTTGGACATTTACACATTTAATTCAGCACTTCTATAAGGATTTCATATATAATTCTTCAGGTGAACAGCTCTTGGGTTAGTCGTCTATGGAAATGATCCAGGTCATGGTTGTCCCAAAGGTGCTTCTCAAAAGGCAACTGGATTTTCTTGGTTTTTTGCCTTGAAAATGTTTCACTTCTTATCCAATAAGCTTCTTCAGTTCAGAAGAAGAAACGGAAGAAACCTCTTGGGTAAGAAACAAAATGTTTTCCAGGGAAAAACCCAAGGAAGTCCAGTTGCCTTTTCAAAAACACCTTATGGATAGCTCTTGTTTTAGGAATTGGTCACCCAAGGAGAAAGCATTTTGCAGATGGTATCAGGGACCAGTTTGATTTTATGGGGAGGAATTTCAGCTTTGAACAGCTCAGATCCCTATTAGGAGAGTAAAGGTCAACCCTGGACCAGTTAGCATTTCTCAGCCTCCTCTGTGTAGGTAAAATAGGGGTGGTGTTTACCTAATAACTGCTGCAAAAATAGTAATAAAATCAGGCACAGTCATGTGGTGATCTGCCGAATAACCAGCACAACTTAATAACCGTCATTCTGGGCTCAAATACAGCTGTAACTCGAGGACTACGTGTATTGCATGCAAGCACAGAGGATTGGTAGCAGATTTGTTTCAGATGGTATGAAATGACTACCACAGAATTACAGCAAGTATGAGCTTTTCTCAAAAGATACATGAACCAGTTCCCTGAAAAGAGTCCCTTATGTGGGTGTTAAATTTCCAATCCTCTCATTTGAGGACTCCTCTTTTGTGAAGAAGAAGGGGGAAAAAAATCAATTCGTCAAGTGTCGTTCATATTGCTTTGACTCACATTGCAAAGTGTTTTCTCTCCTTTCATAACTGTAGGGCCACCGTTTACCTTTCTCCCATTTTTCGTTGATATTTTTCGCTCCTTTCAAAAGTTGGCTGACTTTTCAATTCTTCTTCCTTCTCTTTGTAGCAAGCAGATAGAAGTTCCTGCCCTTTTCTCTTCCTTTACGGGGTAGGATGTGATGTCTCAGGGGGTGGAGCTAATCAAATTTCTCTTGACCATGAAGAGATGATGCGCTGTATCCCGGGAGCTCCGCTCAGGAAGGGCAAAGGGAGTTTCTGCATGGTGAGTAAAGGGCCCCATGGAATGCTATCCCTAAAATTTCTTGCGTGGGCTACAGTCAATCCTTGACCTATGACCACAATAGAGCCCAAAAATTTCTGTTGCTAAGTGAGACAGTTGTCAAGTGAATTTTGCCTTAAAACTGTAGCCAGAAAGAGGTTTACGATCTTTCTCGCCATTGTTTTGTCAATCATTGCAGTTGTTAAGTTAGTTAACAGGGTTGTTAAGCGAATCTGGCTTCCCCGTTGACTTGGTTTATCAGAAAGTGGCAAAAGGTGATCGCATGATCCCAGGACAGGACAAATGTCATAAATATGAATCAGTTGCCAAGCGTCTGAATTTCGATCACGCGACCATGGGGGTGCTGTAACGGTCATCAATGTGAAAAGTGGTCATAAGTCACTTTTTTCAGTGCCTATGTAACTTTGAATGGTCACTAAGCAAACTCTTGTAAGTCGAGGACTAACCTGTATGTGGCATTATAAGCTGAACTTCTTGTGCCTGAGCTTTCTTTTTCTGCCTGCATGTCCGTGTGCTCAGATTATGCCCATTTAGGAACTGGTAATCTTTTTTGACTTGATCCCTTCTTCCTCCACTCAAGAGATTGTTTCTCAGTAGCCTCATGAAACCTTATGTGAAAAAAACACCTCAAATTTCAAATTTCAAACCTTTATTGTCAATGTACATGTGTACAATGAGATTGACTGAGCCTCCCTTAGTCTTCTGAACTGTTGGCCAATGTAGTTTGATTTAATTTAAATTTCTAAAGGGTGGGTGACTTTTAGTGTTACAGGGAATGGTCTGGTATCCATAAATGCAGTGTCATTACTCTATGCCTTAATTCTAATTTATGACCTTGGGCCTTTGCTACAGAAGTTCTTCTTGTCCTTTCAGAGGTTGCTGAGACAGGAAGTGGCTGTCTTTAGTGTCACTGGTAGCTGGCTTCGGGGTGTGTGACGAAAAATGTCACCTTGAAACATATGCCTGACTAGAAAGCTCTGGTTTTATCTCACACACCCTATGATTTTTAAGATTATGGTTAGAATATAAAAATCTTCCTGTTCGGTCTGGATTTTTTTCTGTGTGATGCTTTTTTGACTGAATCCAGTCTTGGTAGCTTGTTCAATGAATTATACTAGGAGGGGAAACCAGATTTACTTAAGAATAGTGTTACTAACTTAACAGCTGCAATGATTTACTTAACTATGGCATCAATGGTTATAAAATGGGGCAAAACTCACTTAACAACTATCTCACTTAGTAACAGACATGTTGGGCTCAGTTATGGTTGTAAGTCAAGGACTACCTGTATAGACAACTGCTTTGAAATTCCCAAGGAGTGGCATCTCCAAAGACTAATGTTTAACAAACCTGTTGTGGCCCACTGGTGGCCAGCAGAGCTGGCAGCAGAGTTGGACAGTGAGGAGGTTGGGGAGGAACTTGGACCAGTCCTGGGGGCTGGGGAAAACTCGGACGAGGGCTCTGCATCAGAGGCAGAGGGGGCCAAGGCCATCTGATAATTATGTGCAGCCTCCGGAGTCTGACAGCAGCGAGGCAAAAGAACAGCGTCAGCCTGTTCCCAGTGTGCGCATGCGCAGAGCTGCCAGACGACAAGAACAGTTAAGATGATTGGCCCCTCCCATAAGACATAAAAGAAGAGTGAATGGGACGTGAGCTTTTGCAGGAAGCAATTAGTTTATCTGGCCAATTCAAGATTTGAAAATTCTGTTTGTGACTCTGTGCCAAGTTTGGCCTTGCCCTGCATCTGGAAATTAGCTCTCTGGCAGCGTTCCACGTGAGATAGGTGGGTGTTGATAACCTTCCTCTGAAAGACTGTTTATCAAGTCTTGCAGACTGTAAATGAAAGTAATTTACAGTCGTATAAATAAAAGAGGTTTTACGGGACTAAGATTGTGCTTTATACTTTCTAAGGAAGCCTAGGTCAGAACAAAACCTTGCTTAACTTCTCAAATCAATTTCTGACCAAATATGCAATCCCAACCTCTGCAGACAACCAGGCAGGGGAATGGGGAATTATCCAAAGAAAAAAAAAACTACTTTGCTTCTTGGTCTCTTCCATTAAAGAGGCTTCCTTTTGGTCCAGTGAATTTGTGATAAAACCCTATTTTGGACACCATGACTTCTCGGTATCTAATGTGGTAGAAAATGGTAACCCTTGATTTATGATCACAATTGGAAATCAGAATTTCTGTTGGTAAGCAAGATGGTTGTTAAGTCAACCACAACCAATTTAATGACCTTTTTCTGTCATGGTTGTTAAGCAAGTTACTGCAGTTGTCAAGTAAAGCATATGGTTGTTAAGTGAATCATGTTCCTCCCCCCCCTCCGCAATTGACTTCGATTGTCAGAAGCTGACTGGGAAGGTTGGAAATGGCAAACACATGACCCTGGGATGCTGCAACCTTCATAAATGCCTATCGGTTTTATTTTTATTTTTATTTTTATTTTATATCCAATTTATATACCGCCCTTCTCCCTGAGGACTCAGGGCGGTGTACAGCCGAATAAAAACATAAATTACAAACATTAAAATAGTATTAAAAGAATATATATAAATTTGGCCCCGTAATTTAAGAACAATAACAAACCCATTTAAAACATTTTAAAAAATTAAGAAAAAAGTTAAGCTAGCCCGGCTTGCTGAAAAAAGTTGTCAAGTGTCCACATTTTTTTTTTTAAAAAAAAATTTGATTTATATGCCGCCCTTCTCCGGAGACTCAGGGCGGCTTACAGTGCGTTAAGCAATAGCCTTCATACTTTTGTATATTTATACAAAGTCAGCTTATTGCCCCCACAAACCGGGTCCTCAGTTTGATCATGTGACCATGAATATGCTGTGATGGTCATAAGTGGGAGGACCAGTTGTAAGTTAACTTTTTCAGTGTCCTTGTAACACTGACTGAACTACCCGGTTTCCCCTAAAATAAGACATCCACTGATAATAAGCCCAATCGGGCTTTCGAGTGCATGCGCTAAAATAAGTCTCCCCCCCCCGAAAATATTTAAATGCATGCGCAGCTGTTCCCCACCATTTCCTCTGGTTAGGGTTAGGGAGACAGAGCTGGAAATCAGGTAAAATGGCAAGAGGAGCCATGTCTTGCTCCACGTGCCCCAAAATAACAAGACCTCCTCAAAAATAAGACCAAGCACTTATTTCGGGGTTCAAAAAAATATAAGACACGGTATATTAGGCTTTGAAATACTGTACGTGAAAAATGACTACTGCAAGGACAACTAGCAACTAACTTTCCCAATGTTTTGTCTCCAAAGGAAAGCACTGTCGGTTGCAGTGGGACACCAATATGTCGCCAAGCCCAAACCAAGTTGGAGGTTGCCTTGTATATGTCTCTCTGGAGCCCTGACATCGAGGCAGTGCTTGTGGCAATGTCCTGTTTCCGACATCTCTGTGAGGAAGCAGATATCAGGTGTGGAGTAGATGAGGTGTCAGTTCACAACTTCTTGCCCAACTATAATACCTTTATGGAGTTTGCTTCTGTGAGCAATATGATGTCTACAGGTAAGATACGCATAAACCTAAAATGTTAAACACAAGAGATTTCAGTATATTCACCATATTTTCAGTAGATAAACATCGGTCGCTTCTTTAAATTCTTAATCCTTTGCAACTGGAGTCACAGGTGAGTTATAGGTTTGTGTATCTTGATGCCTGTTGCTTCGGTTTCCATGTAACATTGACGACTTACAAACTCAAAAGCACGCTTTCAGAATGGGGACTTGGTCTGAGTGACCGCAGTTATGATAATACAAGAGCTTATTTCATATAAGTAGTCCTTGACTTACGAGCAGTCACTCAGCGACCATTCAAAATTATGGGGGTATTTTAAGATTCAGATTCGAAATTCTGATGGTTTCCCCCCTGCAGTTACATAACTGTACTTTGGGCATTCAACAACCGGGATGCATTTATGGCTGTTTGCCGTATGCTCATGTCACTGAGGTTCACAAAAGTTTTGCTAAAAAACAGCATTTACTTCCAGTGGTCGGCAAAACTCTGCCTATAGTGAACCGTTGGTTCGCTTTACAACCACAATATTTGCTTAACGACCATAAATTTGATAAATAACCAGGATGATTTATTTAATGACTGGCAATTTGCTTAATGACCACCTCAGAAAAGGTCGTAAGATCAGGTTGGTTCTGTGGGTGACCCAAATTACAACTGACACGAGTTATGACCATGATAGGCAGACTCCCTAGTGGTGGTAACTCAAGGTTTACCTATATTGGCAACTAGTTGATTAGTTGATGGAGCGTTCATAAATGAGATTTCTGAGAAATATAGTTGCAGTCTTTAAAATGAAAAGTCTGAATGAATTATACCCTTGAAACTGAAATTCTTTACAATTAGTTTATTTTTTAACCACTGTATTAAAATGTACAGTACAATATGTATGAATGTTAGATCCATTTTGCCTTTTTAAAAAAAGCAAAGGATCGAATAGAATAGAATAAGAAATAGAAATAGAAATAATAGAAATAGAGTAGAGTTGGAATAGAATAGAATGGAGTGGAGTGGAGTAGGAGTAGGAGTAGGAGAAGGAGTAGAATATTCTTTATTGACTAAGTGTGATTGGACACACAAGGAATTTGTCTCCAGTGCAGAAGCTCTCAGTATACATACAAACAACGAAGTGATAAATCATAAATCAGAGATTCAATCATAAATCAGAAGATAAACCAACAAAGTGATAGTCAAGGGATACCAATAGGTGTAAGTAATAGGGAAGATAAGAAGGATAATAGCAACACAGCCCTACTACATGGGTAAATATCCTTAGGCATAAAACAGTTATGTTTTATGGGAATTAGTGTTCAGCAGAATGATGGTATGAGGGGAAAAAACTGTCTTTATGTCTAGTTGTTTTGTCATGCAATGTTGTATAGCGGCGTCCTGAAGAGAGAAGTTGAAACAGTTTATGTCCAGAATATGAGGGGTATGTAGATATCTTCTCAGCCCTCTTTCTGGTTCGTACAATCCTCAGTGGAAGGCAGTTTTTTCTGCAGTCCTAACTATCGAATGAAGTCTGTACCTATTTTATAGAAGACACTTCTGCTGTTAATGAAAAGATCTTGAGAAAATGTTCTCAGTTTCTGACTGGATCACTTTGTAGGAAGAACAGCTCTTCAGAAGAGAGTGATGGCCCTACTCAGGCGTATCGAACATCCAACAGCAGGTAACACTGAGGTAGGCTTTTTCCTTTTCTTAGAAAAAAAGTCAGTCAGCAGTTGTTGTCTTAGGTTTGTTTATGCTGTGTGATCAACCAGTATCTTTTCTGGTTTGTTGTAGGCTTGGGAAGATACACATTTTAAATGGGAGGCGGCTACAAAATTGATTCTCAACTATCCAAAGACTAAGATGGAAGATGGCCAGGTAAGACCAAGGTCATTAGAGGAACATTTCCTTTAGAAATGTTGGGCTACAACTCCTATTATTAGAGAGTTTTCTATGTTGCTACTCCAGAAAATTCCATTTCATTTTGCATTTGAAAGAAATGAAAGCAAGTTCCATTTCTGTTTGAGTGCAATTTCTTCTAATAACTCTTTTTCAAATGAAGGCAAATATACGTGTCCCAGGATAATAATCGTGACAGCCACAGATGATTTATGCCTGGATTTTAAAAAAAACCAAAGCAAAAGAATGATGAACAGTGAATAAGCATTTCCTTGAGCCAGCTGCTTGTTCTCCAGGAGTCCTGTGTGTGTGTGTGTGTGTGTGTGTGTGTGTGTGTGTGTGTGTGTGTGTGTGTATCTTTTTCTTTCTTTTTTGTAGGCTTTTATTTTGCATATTCTTTCTAGTTTTCATATTTTTTCTGGCTAGAAAGAATATGCATATATATACATATACATATACATATACATATACATATACATATACATATACATATACATATACACATATACATATACATATATATATACACACACACATACACACACACATACATACATACATACATACATACATACATACATACATACATACATGTAGGTCTTTGGTTATTCGGGCTTTTTTCTTCTGGCAGCCAGTAAACACTCTGCTACCCATTGGGAGACTAAGGAGACTAAGATAGATAAGTCTTTTAGTCTTCTGAACTTTTGGACTCGTGCTGGAGCCCATCGTCAGGGAAATTCTTTCTGCTGGAATGTCTGCTTTAGACTATTCTGTTTGCATCGTATTTATGCGGTGTCTTGTTGGGTGTGGCTTCTTACTGTTTGATTGGGGTGTTGATGGTTGGCTATTATGTCTTTGGCTGTTGTTTCCTTGTGCTGCACCTAAGATCAAAGTTGTGTTTTCTGTTTTGGGCATGAAGTAGTTTCCAAAATGAAAATAAAACTGGCTAAGTTCTCTTTAATTAAAACAGTTAGCTTTGCCACCTCCATCGCTTTTTCCATCCATTGTTCCATTGTGAGAACTCGTATAGAATAGAATAGAGCTGGAAGGGACAGACCCCCAAGACGTGGGGGTCTTCTAGTCTAACACCCTGCTCAAGCAGGAGAACCTATACCAGTGATGGCTAACCTTTTTGCCATCGCGTCCCAGAAGAGGGGGGCGGGGGCGGGTTGTGCACGCACGTGCCCACGCACATGCACGTGTAACTTCCCCCCCGCTCCTGGCACATGATGGCCTGGTAGGCCCGTTTTTCTTTCTTACCTGGTTCCCGATCCTCTCTCTTTATCTGGGAAGGGCAAAAACAGCCTTTCCCACTCCCTCGGAGGCCCTCCAAAGGCCTGAAGCGGCCCATTTCCCAACTCCCGGTGGGACAGGAAGTGACATTTTTTGCTGTCCCCAGCCTCCAGAGCCTCTCTAGGAGTCTCTGGAGGCTGGGGACAGCAAAAACGTCACTTCCTGTTCCACTGGGAGTTGGGAAATGGGGCCTTTCAGGCCTCCGAGGGAGTGGGAAAGGCTGTTTTCGCCCTTCCCAGATAAATAGAGAGGATCTGGAGCCAGGTAAGAAAGAAAAACGGGCCTTCCCCACCCCCCAGGCCCTCCAGAGGCAGGAAACAGCCTGTTTCCCTACTTCTGGTGGGCCCAAAAGGCCTAAAATTCAGTTGGCCGGCGCGCACATGCGCCCCAGAGCTGAGCCAGCATGCCCACTAATATGGCTCCGCGTGCCACCTGTGGTACGCGTGCCATAGGTTCGCCATCACGGATCTATACCATTTCAGATAAGTGACTATCTAATCTCTTCTAAAAAACCTTCAGTGATGGAGCTCCCACGATTTCCGAAGGGAAGCTGTTCCATTGGTTAATTGTCCTCACCGTTAGGAAGTTTCTCCTTAATTCCAGGTGGCTCAGTTAAGTTTCTCCTTAATTCAATGGTGAAATGTAAAATTTGTTACTACCGGTTCTGTGGGCGTGGCTTGGTGGTGGTAATGTGACTGGATGGGCATGGCCACCTTTTTTTTTTTAACTTTTAAAAGCATTTTTTTCTACAACCTTAAGAGGTTGCAGGAAAAAATGCTTTTAAAAGCCTCTGACGATCAGGCAACTCAGCTGGGATCCTCAGAGGCTTTTAAAGGCATTTTTTTTTTATATAACCTCTTTGGCCGAAGAGGTTGTAGAAAAAATGCTTTTAAAAGCCTCTGATGATCCCAGCTGACTCGCGCGATCATCAGAGGCTTTCTTTTGCTTTTAAAAGCATTTTTTTGGCCGAAGAGGTTGTAGAAAAAATGCTTTTAAAAGTAAAAAAAAAAAAAAGCCTCTGATGATCGCGTGGCTCAGTTGGGCATGGGGGGGGGCAGGGATTTTTGCTACCGGTTCTCCGAACCACCCGCCTCCATCGCTACCGGATCGGGCGATCCGGTCCGAACCGGGAGCATTTCACCCCTGCCTTAATTCCATATCTTTCCATTTTTGCGCTCATAAAATTCTGGCCGCTGTCCTCACGCCACCTTCCTGTATGCTACTCTCTGCAGGTTGCTGAAAGTCTGCACAAGACGATAGTCAAGAGGCGGATGTCCCATGTCAGCGGTGGAGGTTCCATTGATCTGTCAGACACAGACTCTTTGCAAGAGTGGATCAACATGACCGGCTTTCTGTGCGCCCTCGGTGGGGTGTGCTTGCAGTATCGCGGCAACACACCCTTTCCATCCTATAGTCCCCCCATGGGCCCCGTGAGTGAGAGGAAAGGCTCCATGATCTCCATGCTGTCGACTGACGGCAACACCGAGACTCCTGTGAGCAGGTTCATGGATCGCTTGTTGTCCCTGATGGTCTGTACCCACGAGAAAGTGGGTCTGCAGATACGGACTAACATTAAGGACCTCATAGGCCTGGAGCTGAGCCCCGCCCTTTATCCAATGCTTTTCAACAAATTGAAGAATATCATCAGCAAGTTCTTCGACTCACAAGGACAGGTAAAAGCTCAGTTTCAGTTAAACTGTCTTGGCAGAGCAGCTACCATACAGGTAGTCCTCGACTTACAATCATTTGTTTAGTGACCTTCAAAGTTACAATGGCACTGAAAAAAGTGACTTACGAACGTTTTTCACGCTTAGGACCATTGCAACATCGCCATGGTCATGTGATCAAAATTCAGATGCTTGGCAACTGGCATATATTTAGGATGGTTGCACTGTCCTGGAGGGTCATGTGATTGCCATTTGTAACCTTCCCAGACGGCTTCTGACAAGCAGAGTGAACGGGGTAGCCTGATTTGCTTAATGACCGCATGATTCATTTAACAATTGCAGTAATTCACTTAGCAGCCATGGCAAGCCATTGTAAAATGAGCCAACATTCAATTAACAACTGCCTTGCTTAGGAATGGTATTTTGGGCTCAATTGTGGTTGTAAATTGAGATTCCTCCCTTTTACCATAATCCTGTATTTAGAAGACAAATCAGATTGACTATTGGAATAAAGGTAGTGCTTAGAAACAAAATAACTCAGAGTCAGATCTAATTTCAGCCATGGTAACTGGTTGGGTAACCCATCTTTTGCTCTTGGAGTCAGTTTTTTTAACAGACGCCCTGATTGATTGATTGGTTGGTTGGTTGGTTGGTTGGTTAGTTAATTAGCTGATTTTGGAGATTTCTGTGTAGGAAATTAATTTTGGAAAATAGTTTGTCCTCAGCAGAACTCGGCCAGAATTACTAACTGGTTTTCCATCCTCAATATCTAGATTTTTTTATTTTTGCCTTGCCTTTCTTCATTAAGATGCTATCAATTTTTTTGTCACAATGATGCTTTTTCCAAAGGCAACTGGACTTCGCTTTTCCTTGAAGATGTTTTGTTTCTAATCCAAGAAGTTTGGAAAAAGCACCTTTGGGACAACCATGACCTGGATGACCAAGGATTTCCATAGACATCTGTCACTTTGTCATTTTTCTATCCAAAGAAGTGTAAACATGATGCCTTTATCATTGTTAGATGATGTCATTGCTCCTTGAAATACTATTTATAGTTATAGCTGAAGTTAAAGTATATATTATAGTTAACATATGGTAACCACTGAGATTATATGGGATGCCCAAATCTTGCAAAATATCTGTGTGGGATTTGACAGCATAGGTGGGCTATCAGAAATTTCTCAAGGGTCTGAAAAAATTGCTGACACGCAATGCAGAAAATTAGAAGAATTTGAAAGGAAACATGGTGAAAATGTATAACAACAGCATGTTTCGCTCCTGTGCAGGTCTTGCTAAATGATACCAATACGCAGTTTGTGGAGCAGACCATCGCGATCATGAAGAACCTGCTGGATAACCACACTGAAGGCAGCTCGGAACACCTTGGGCAAGCCAGGATTGAGACCATGATGCTGAATCTAGTTAGGCAAGTCAGTTCACTCCTCTGGTTCTCCCCGTGGCCTGTGTGTTTGTAGCAGAGCGAGAGTGTCCGGTTGTAGACCCAACAATCACGCAGAAGCAAGCTGAATTTGGTTGAATGATGGGACTGTAATTTAGATAACAAAACGGCAAGTAGAGTGCTTGGCTGAGCAGTTGCACCCAAGTTCCAGGTAAAATACCAGGAAGGCAAGATAGCAATAGCAGTCTTATATGCCGCTATATATAGTGTTTTATAGTACTCTTTGAGCGGTTTACAAAGTCAGCCTATTGCCCCCAACATTCTGAGTCCTCATTTTACTGTCCTTGGGAGAATGGAAGGCTGAGTCAACCCTGAGCCAGTCAGGATCGAACTCCTGGCTGTGGACAGAGTTAGCCTGCAATACTGGCATTCTAACCACTGCCCCACTGTGGCTCCTGGTACCGTAGATCTTGCCTGGTACCCTGGGCCAGTGGTGGGTTCCTCCCGGTTTGGTCCGGTTTGGCCGAGCCAGTAGCGGTGACGATATGACGTCACCGAACCGGTTCTCCCCCCCTGGCCCTCTCCCCCCATAAATGATCCTTCATTCGGTCCTTCAAAGTTGCCCCTGTGTCATGGAGCTAGCATCTCTTCCAGAATCTGATCTCATGTTCTCCTGGTCATTATCTCCTTGGTCTGCTTCAGGGGGTGGCTGCTGTCCTACCAGTTCATAAGACTTACAGCTGGTTGAATCATGCCCTTCAACCTCTGATTCAGATTCAGAGCAGAGGTCTTCAAACTTGGCAGCTTTAAGAC